>NW_027493738.1:0-385792 GCF_021521415.1 Bidens hawaiensis | reverse complement strand
CAACAGGATTTGACTGTTGGATCATTATGAAAGTGCCCCATTCTTCAGGAAGTGCGTCAACCAGCTTATCAATGTAATCATAATCAGGCTTGTCAATGCCAAATCTTTTCATTTCATTCACCAAGTGGCAATATCTCTCAACCAATTGTGCAAAAGTTTCCCCTTTAACTAGAGCAAAGATATCAAACTCTTTCTTCAGCAGTGCTATCTTGCTTTTCCTCATATCAGGGTTTCCTCTGTCCTTTTTTAGTAGAGCTTGCCAAATTGAGTAGCACGAGCCATTGTGTTGTAGTAATTTAAAATTTTCAGCTTTAATGGCTTGTTGAAACAAATTCAACATCTTCTTTTCTCTTAAGAACTGATCTTTGTCACCTTCAGCAATTTGTGACAACCTGTAATTGCTCCCATTCTCATTCTTCGGGATAATGTATTCTTCCTCAACAGCCGTCCACGTCTCGTAGTTCAAAGCTTGTACGTATGTTTCAAACTTGTCAGCCCAAGATGGATAATCTTCCATACGAAGAAGCTTAGGTGGCTTGTTTGAAGTTCCCATTTCGTTCTCGAGATTAATGCTCTGAAGCAATGCAGAATGCTGTGACACAAACGCAGTAAGTTTTCCATTTTGGTCAAAGAAGGTCAATGTATAAGTTTTGCTCTTGGTCAACGGATATGTAAGAAAGTTAACGTATAAGTATGGAATGTATATGTTTGTTAACGGATAAGTGTACGTCAACGTATAAGAAGTGGTCAACGTATATGTATACAAACGTATATGTTTTTCACCTTATAACATATACGACGTATGTGTTAAACGCCGGATATGTTAAACGTGAATAACATATGCGTTGATATGACATATCCGCTAAAAGATATCTTTTTGGAATTTTGACAATTTGGAGGTTCAAATGATGTAGAAATTGAGTGTAAACTTGAAGGATTTTTCACGGATAGGTAAGGAATGTCTTGTGAAAAATTGAAGAACTTTTGATGGTTGAATTAGTAGATGTGACGAAAACCTTGAAAACTTGCTGATGTATACATCAATTAGGATCTCCAGATGTTACAGCTTGTATCTCAAATTGCAGAATCCATTGAGAGTGAACAAAACAAGTAAACATTAAGCATATTCTTCATTGATAACTTCAAAGATTACAAGATATGACTTTGTAGCAACTTTCTCTCTCTACTCTCTCACTCTAACATCCACCAAAAAGTCTGCATAATAACGCATAAGTCCCCTATTTATAGGACACATAAACAAGCTCATCAAGTCCGTATATGATATACGGCGCATATCGTATAAACCGCATATGATATGCGTTGACTTGAAGTCTTATGCATTGAAACTAACAAACATAAACTATACATTTGACATTTGAGTTCTACACAATCATATCTAATACATCAAAGACCCTAGCAATAGACATCATGCACTAATAGGTCTCGACTAGGATTGCCTTCAACCGTCCGAGTAGTCTCTAGCATGTCCAAGCAATAATCCTAAATCCTTACCTTGCAAATCAAACTAACATACACTCAAAGTCAGCTTGAGCTGAGTGAGTTTAAGTTTTAATAGATGACATGTATAAATCATTCCAAGTTTAAAAGTATAAAACAGTATATGAAATAACAGGCACATGGGTAAATGATAAATAAATATTTGTATAATAGCCAAATAATATAATCAAGGTCGAACACGCGTACGAGTCTCCCCCCACGGGATTTAAGAACCCGAGTTGTATAGTCGACCCGCACACGGTACGACCTAAGCACATGATATGGGATTTTAAGAACTCGTTATAATGATGCTAATGCCACAAGAGCCTCCGCCCCCCCCCCCCCCACAGGATTTAAGATCCCGAGTCGTATAGTTTGGCCCGGCCAAGATCACCATGCACACAAAGAACTAATTTTAATGCTGATTATGCCACACGAGCCTCCCTCCACAGGATTTAAGAACCTGAGTCGTATAGTTTGACACGGCCAAAATCACCATACCCACAAAGAGCTAGTTAATAACACCAATCGTAGGCATAGTAACATATATATATATATATATATATATATATATATATATATATATATATATATATATATATATATATGGGAGATTTCAAATGAGAACCCCTTTGAGTTTTAAGAACTCGAAATAACACAGTGTAACGATTTTTTTTTTGAATTTTTTTACACATGCGTAATATATGTAAGTTACATACACGTAAAAAAATTACAGAATTTTTTTCGCGCCGAGTCGACTTATTACACATGTGTAACGGACGTAAAAATTAGTGTAATCACTTACAACTTTATTCTCTCTCCTACTTTGACTTTTTAGTCAGATTTAATCTCAACCACATAATCCAATCCATTTAATAAAATGTGTAGCTAAGAATTGAGTTCTTAAGTTCTTAAAACTCAACATGGTTCTCAAAATTTCTCTCCCCTATATATATATATATATATATATATATATATATATATATATATATATAAGTCAGTCCAAAATATGAACTATAGGCAGGTCTACATGTATTTAGTTAATACTAGGGGTAATGACATCCTCGAGCCTAGGCCATAAGTAATATATATAACCTTAAAGAATTTAAGACAATTCTAAAATATCCTAAGGCCTAGAATATAATCCACACTTGGTTTCATAAATGCCCAAATAATAGCAAGGCTATACAATATCCATCAAATAGTTTTAAATGATTAAAATTGGGAAAATAGTAATTGGGTGTGTTTGCCAGCCCAAAACATAAAAATAGTTAAAAAGGGGCATCATGTACTCACCTGACATGAGGCACACAATCAACAATGAGGTAGAGAATCCCTGATCAAATCCACAATTCACAACCTTTCGGATTGCACACAAAGATTACTAACTAAACGAACCGACTCGTTTATCCTAAGAGGCGTTCTAACATGATTTGATTGACCTAAGGCCTCGACCTTACCAAATTCAATTACATCAGCCCCCGAGTCCATGTATTTACCAAAACCACCCTTAGCTAATTCCGGGGACAAAGGATTTCCAAACTACACCCGAAAGTTGTTAATTGTGTCGAATGCGCTCGTTAAAGAGTTGTTTATGCACTTAGAAACCAACTCAGCCCCGTGTGCACCAAATTTAATAAAATCACATCCAACAAGTCCACACGACACCTCACGATTTGAATGGGTCGGTAATTTGCATGTACAACGCACAAACTACCAATTAAACGTGAATTTGCGTTGTACCGACCCGTTTGAATAACCGACAACCAATTCAGCCCCATTAACTAAAAAAATAGTTTTTCACAGCCAAAAAATCATACCGAGGCTACAACATCCGAATTGGTTATTAATTCCCTCAAACAACACGCTAGACGCAACAATTGACAAACTAGACAACCGAAACCTAGTTTTCACAACATCAACAATTGACCAATCTAACGAACGCCATAACTCATGATACTAAAGTATGATTCCCATGACATACCTAGGAAGATGACGGAGCAAGAACCTTAATCAAAACAGCCCCGAAAGATGCTCAAATGGGCAGCCACCGGTGAAGCCTAAAACAACCGATTTTCAGCCAGTAAGCGAGGTATAATGGTGCAACAAGGTGAAAAGGACTTATACTAAGATAGAACCGACCTGGACTTAGCCTTGGGAGGGCTGGAAAGTGGCCGGAGCTACACGGATTTCGAGATGAGGGTGGGAGGGGGCGCCGATCGGAAAATGGGTAAGGGAGGGTTTTAGGTTTTATTTTTTTATTATAAAAATCTTACACTCTGGCCCCTGAACTTTGTAAATGAAGATGTCTTGTGTCAAAGTTGAACAACAAGGCTAACAGGAACGACCAGGAGGTTCTTGGGATGCCGAAACGGGCCTCGGTTAAAATACAAGCTTTGCAAGGCATAAACCCTTTTAGCGAAAATTTACGGGCGTTACATTTATATCCTGAACCGTTTTCAGATAAGTAACATATATAAACATGCTTTTCACCCCAAAAGTTCGTAAAAACAGTTTAAAGGTGGGGTCATGAAACTCATGGTTTTGTAGGCACTCAGTGCGAGGTCAGCTCGGGGTTTGTTTCCCTTGCTATCACTTAGTCCCTATACTCAATATTATAATAATATTAATAGTTTAATATTATTATAATCTTTATACTAAGCTGGGCTGTATAGCTAGTCTGGGTGTGGCTGTAACACCTAGAAAGTGTCAATAGGCTTAGATTGTGACGTTGTTCAATGTCTAATGTTTAAAATCGAACTTGGCTCAGTTTCCCTGTTTCACCAGCTGGGCGGCGTTGCTCGTTTATACGTTTGGAAAACAGTTAGGGGGATGTAAACTTGGGTAAACGTGTTGGTTAACAAAATGATTAAGTTATAAAGAAAGATCATGTATTAGGGGTTTGGATTCGTTACGGGGCTCGTTTCCGTTTATTCAGATTAATTTGGAGAAAAACGCGCACAATCTATCCAAATTGTCCGGATTTCTCACAAAAAGTTTTTTTAGTTAATTAATCCAAAAACTATGCTTTTTGATCACTCATGATGTTCAGATATATTAACTGGTTCGTTAATTACAAATCCGTTGGTTTTTGTCAAAATGAATTTGCTTAATATTCAACTTAGCACAGTTAATGATTCGTTAATCATTAAATTTTAAAAATTTAGACACTGATCAATTAAAATGTGTTGATTTTTATAAAAATATTTTTGGAATTATTTACTGATTTATTAATTTAAAAAATTTATTTTATATGATATATTTATACCATACGATTTCCGAAAAATCCAACAAAATTCCTGAGTGATCAAAATACTTCCCAAAACAACCTGTAAATTTTCCAGAAGCTAACAATCTTGTCAAATACCTTTTTCGAGCCAAAAACAACTTTGAAAACACGAATAAGCACGAATCCACAAAACATACTTAGGGTTTTCCAAAAGACCCCAAATTTTATGTGATTATAATATACCTAATTTGATTTCCCCACAAAGTTTCATAATATTTCAAGCATTCTAGGTATTTTTCCTAAGTAAACATCCCAATTCGGTAATAAATTCGCCAAATATTCTCGGATAGTCGAAAAATTACAAAATTTGAATAGGGACTCAATGTTATGGTTCCTAATATCTCTGCAACATTTCATGACCTAAAAATATGCACATCACAATCTTAACTTAAATAGTCCGTAATCGAACATTTCGGTATTACCTTTGTGGTTTTCACCCATTTTCACTCTTTTAATCCAATTTACGGGTTCTTGTGCTTCAATATAAGCTAAGTACAGGTCCTGTATCACAAACCAAGCATGTATCATCAAGAGACCAGCCATGAAAGTTAGGGTTTCGGTTAGAGTTCTAAACCGAACTTTTGAACCGTAAAAAGGTCGTTTAAACCCTATAATCCGTGTTTATGGCCAAAAAAAGATATCAATTCAGATTCCTAACCATGTTTATGATCAAAACATGTTTTTGGACCATTTTTAAGGTTTTTGCATGGTTAGGGATGATTTTTGGTAATCAAACTATGTTTATATCGAATTAAACATGATTAATTAAGCCAAAATTTGATAAATGATCAAGCTTACCTAGGTTCTTGGCTAGATATTGCAAGAGCAGGTTGTTTTTGTCCATAATTTGAATAAGGAGGTGTTAAATATCTTCTACTTAATATATAATAAAAGGAAAAACTTAGGGGGGGGGGGGTTTCCCCTTGCAGCCGCAAAGAATGGGGTTCCCCTTAGGCCCCAATTTGATCCAATTGTCTCGTTTTTCGTGCCCATACTTGAAATCCCGACCCCAAATTTATTTCGGGTTTGGTTTTTGGCAAGAAAATATATCGGGTACGACAAACAGTGCGAGAACGAGTGTTTTTTTAGACTATTTTTGTGTAAATTTATAAAAACATGCCATTCGTTCGTAGAAATCAAAAATATTTTCACGGATCGCTTAAAACATCCCCACTAAGTGTTTTATAAATCTTTTTCAACTTAACGGATGATACAATGCTTGTTTTGTAACTCTCTTTCGCATATAAGTTCATAGCTGTCAATACATGGTTCGAGCGTCTCGGTCTTTATCGTATTATTATTTTAGTATTATTAATGTAAGGGCATTTTGGTAAATAGCCTATTCTCTCCATTGTGAGACACATTCGTTATCCCATAACGAATGTGTCACATTCGTACTAATGTAAGTCACATTCGTTAAACTAGTTTAACGAATAGGACATACGAATGTGGGGGCCATTTGTAATATCATTAACAAATGTGTTTGTATATTCGTTTGATGTTAATGTAATGAATGACACCATTCGTTAAGGTATTAACTTAATGAATGGGTCATCACTATATATACTCTGTCTTATTCCTAAAGTAATAACAAGTGTTTTTGATTATTGTTTGTGCAATGTTACCCTGTCCATTTGCTCTCAGAACACACACACAAACACACACTACCGTATCATCATTGTTCTAATCGTACAATCACTATGAACTACACGATGTCATCATAGAGCTAGATCCTGATCAAGCTATACAGGCTTTCTCAAACGAGCTTGTTTTCATTTAACTGGTTTGCTATCATACTAAGGCCATAATATCAATATACCGGCATATATTAATTGTATATCCCTTATAAATGGCCCCCCCGAGATATCTGGGTCATAACTAGACCCATTTGGTTATTCGTTTGTTCACTACGAAGTAAGCGGTTAATCAATTGTTCGATAAACGAATATTAAGGCATACTCGATTTTGTCACGAATGTTACATTATTCCCCGGTTAAGAAATTTCGTCCCCGAAATTCAATATACCAATTATGCCCCATTTGGGAAAAGTTATAAATATTTTCTTTGGAATTCGTTCTTCTTCTTCCGAACGTGTTTGATTCCTCATTGTGGATTCCACCGAACTTTATTTAATGAAATTTTTATCGTGTCGCAACTGTTTGATTTTCCCTGTTCAATATTTCCACGGGTTTTTCTACAGAGTTTAGTTATACACTAGTTTTCAGGCGGTACTACTTCCACCCTGTCAATAATGCACTTGTTCTGATTCGATATATATATAAAATATCGGGAGGGAAATAATTTTGTTCAATACGCTACGGGGTTAACCTTCGAAGCAATTTTCTACAGCTCCATGTATTTTAGAGTTAACTCTTCATTTTCATCAACTTAACTAACCCTTTTCAAAAATTAACAGCCTCCACGTATGTCGGTTTAATTCTTTTAGTTACTTATAGATCGTAGATTTTTGAGGTTTGTGTAACTCGGGCCGTTAGTGGTATACAATTAATGCCCCTAGATCTTGGGTACAAAAGCAATTGTTTCATATTTTTGGTTACGGCTAGTATAGTTATGTTCATCCGTGTTTAGTCATTGGGGTACATGCTATTACTTTGTTTTATTTCCATTCATAATCTTGGTCCTTTTTGAATTAGGAGGGCAAAAATTTAAGTAATACTAGAAAAGTGTTCCTCCCGTTGGGGTCTACATGAATCCTTGATGTAGCTATTATAATATATACTTTAGAATGGGGACACGACATGCATTAGGGTACTAAGTTTTGTTCCATGTACTGGGTCACTTCTTTATCTAGAAGAGGTACTATAACAGTTCTATATTTATATACAACTTCCATTTTGAACTCAATTAACTAGTCCATATTGACTATTACATAACAACTCTTCACTTCCACTGGGAGTGCATTGACAGGGAATAGCTAGTTGTTTAGGTGGAGAGGGTAGTTTTTCGAATAGTATGCTTAGTATTTATAGTCTTACCTTTAGTGGTTTCTATAGTATAAGGATTTGTTATTTTCCGGTATATTTTTCCACGGTAAAAATTTGTAGTAACGAAATGTCTATCAGTGCCCGTATCAAAAAAAACTAAAGTATATTAGTCAGAGCTATGAATGTACCTGTTACTACATTCGCTCTATCCGATTTAATTTTAATAAGTGACCTCTAGTCGAGTTGGACATCGATGCCGGTCCTTGCGTTTGTCTTCCCATCGCAATTGGATTCAATTTAGGGCAGTCTTTCTTGATGTGTTCTACACTACCACACCAATAACAAGCGTAACGGTTTACTATAGGTTCGTTTTGTTATATTGGTTGTTGTCGGATTGGTTGAGGTTGCGATAGCTGTAAATTATGAAATGGGTTTGGTTGGTTTATAGTATTCATAATGGTGCTACAATTTCGGGCATAGTGCCTCACCTTCCCACATTTGTGACACACATTGGTTCAACATTCACCAACATAATGATAACCACATCCCCCACACCTTGGGAAAGGCCCGTTATACTTATCTTGCTTCACATCGGAACTGATCATAGCGTAATTTTGTATTGCAGGGCGTGCATGTTTATTCGGTTGTCTTCCTTGTACTCTAGTCCCATACTTGGTTCGTTTTGTACCTGACGATTCTCCAGACATTCTTAGCATCCCATTTATAACCAAACCAGAAGTTACAATGCCGGCTTGTAACACGACATTTTCACAAGTTATGGGGCTAGTTGAATAAACCAGACTCCTGACTTTGAGGGCTAAACTCCAAATGTAGCGTTCAGTACATTTATGTTCTGGGGTAACTAACCATGGAACTAGACGAGTCAGTTCGTTAAAGTGGTGGATATATTCCAAATGATCTGCACCCTTCATTTCTTGATTCCAAAGTTCTTGTTCTAATTTCTGAATTTTGTTTATCGGGCAAAAGTGTTTTAACATAAGATCTTTAAGTTCTGCCCAAGATATACGATTGGTTGCCTCTTGTCGCCGAATTTACACAAATAGCCCAATGTATTGTCAAATTTGCTACCTCTACGTTTATGGACCACGCGCTTATATGGTGGAATACTATTATGCAAATTCGGGGACAAGAGGCAACCAATCATATGTCTTGGGCAGAACTTAAAGATCTTATGTTAAAACACTTTTGCCCGATAAACAAAATTCAGAAATTAGAACAAGAACTTTGGAATCAAGAAATGAAGGGTGCAGATCATTTGGAATATATCCACCACTTTAACGAACTGACTCGTCTAGTTCCATGGTTAGTTACCCCAGAACATAAATGTACTGAACGCTACATTTGGGGTTTAGCCCTCGAATTGGTTTATTCAACTAGCCCCACAACTTGTGAAAATGTCGTGTTACAAGCCGGCATTGTCGGAATAATTGTCGGGCGAGTTGTAAACCGTTTATAATTCTTATAATGTGTACCTGGATAGATAAGGATATTATGATGTTGTTGTGTATAAAATCTTATCGATACTTCATGCAACCATCTAATAGCGTGTGGTATGCTGATATAGAGGACAATTTAGGCTATCTGTTACAATACTGACCCTTACTGGGTTAAAATTTTTTTGTCACTTGGTAGCAACTCTTGTCATAGACTTACAAACAACGGCCTCTATTAGGCTAAATCTATGTACTATCCCTAGTGTGTAGACTCGAGAACAGATCTATGTGATACATATGTGCTAATTGAAATACCTGATTACTTGTTAATTGATTTCTTTTGTGATGAGTTAAGTAGTGAACTGTTGTTAATTGTGGTATAAATGGTTATTGGTATATAATGGCCCCGAAGAAAACAAATACATTATTTGAGGTAGATGTAACCGAGATGATTGCTCGGCAACTACAGGCAATACTTCCGACAATAGCAGCATAGTTCGCTGCTAGTATTAATACAACTATGAATACAAATCAAATGCCAAATACTAATGCGGCCGTGAATATTAATCCCCCGACAAACAATAATATAACCACAAATGCTCCGCGGGTAAATACTAACACTATTACAATTAATACTCCCCCGTTGAATACTAATGTTACTCTTGATAATGATAATCCCCCACCGAACTTGAACAATAGTCGTAACAACCAAAATCCCCCGCAACAAGCATATCATCTTAAGAACTTCATATTGTGTAAACCTATGGATTTTAGTGGCACTGAAGGACCAAATGGACTGGCAAAGTGGATCGAAAAGACTAAATCCATCATTTATATCACCAATTGTCTACCAAATTGTATTGTCAAATTTGCTACCTCTACCTTTATGGACCACGCGCTTATGTAGTGGAATACTGTTGTGTAAATTCAAGGACAAGAGGCAACCAATCGTATGTCTTGGGCAGAACTTAAAGATCTTATGTTAAAACACTTTTGCTCGATAAACAAAATTCAGAAATTAGAACAAGAACTTTGGAAT
This sequence comes from Bidens hawaiensis, assembly GCF_021521415.1. Lineage (NCBI taxonomy): Eukaryota > Viridiplantae > Streptophyta > Magnoliopsida > Asterales > Asteraceae > Bidens > Bidens hawaiensis. Next base: position 375,568 of record NW_027493738.1, on the reverse strand, counting down.
CAAGAAATGAAGGGTGCAGATCATTTGGAATATATCCACTGCTTTAACGAACCGACTCGTCTAGTTCCATGGTTAGGTACCCCTGAACCTAAACGTACTGAACGCTACATTTGGGGTTTAGCCCCCGAAGTAAGGAGTCTGGTTAATTCAACTGGCCCCACAACTTTCGAAAATGCAGTGTTACAAGCCGGCATTGTAACTTCTGATTTGGTTAGAAGTGGGATGCTGAAAATGTAAGACTATAAATACTAACCATACTATTCGAAAAACAGCCCTCTCCACCTAAACAACTAGCTATTCCCTATCAATGCACTCCCGGTGGAAGTGAGGAGTTTTTATGTAATAGTCGGTATGGACTAGTTAATTGAATTCAAAACGGAAGTTGTATATAAAGATAGAACTGTTATATTACCTCTTCTAGATAAATAAGTGACCCAGTACATAGAACAAAACTTAGTACCCGAATGCCTTTCGTGTCCCCATTCTAAAGTATGTATTATAACAGCTACATCAAGGATTCATGTAGACCCCGGTAGGAGGAACACTTTTCTAGTATTAATTAAAATTTTCCCTCCTAATTCAAAAAGGACCAATATTATGAATGGAAATAAAACAAAGTAATAGAATATACCCCAATGACTAAACACGGATGAACAGAACTATATTATCCGTAACCAAAAATATGAAACAATTGCTTTTGTACACAAGATCTGGGGGCATTACTTGTATACCACTAACGGCCCGAGTTACACAAACCTCAAAAATCTATGATCTACAAGTAATTAAAAGAGGTTAAATGTGAGATAATGAAGATTGGGTGGAATTGTTAAACAATCGTAACTGTGAAAACCGACGAAATACTTTACGGCAAGAACCGAAACTCAAACTTCAAGCTTTTATAGCCACAATGACCGCGGTATGGATGAAGAAAAGTCATTCCAGATGCTCTCTTAGACCGAGTACTAATGTAAAGTGTAAAGATGTAATGGAAAATTATGGATAAACTTGTATGAGAAAGATCATAGTCACGTGTGTTGTAAATGATGTGCACTATAATATGTTATGGTGGAATATTTAAAACCCTCGGGAACGTTACAACAATTATGGATCTCTTAACACATATTCCTAAAACATCCCAAGAAAGCAATGAAATCTGGATAATAGTTCAATGACTGAACCAATCCGCATACTTCCTTTCGATCTATAACAACTACATAAACAAAAAACTCGCCTTATGTTAATAAAATCATATCTCGACATAGTGAACCTATTTCAGGTCGAGAAAATCATTCCACCTCTTATCTTTAGCGAGTTGTGCCTGAAGCTTTAGAAACCAAACAGATCTTAACACGATATACTATCCTCTAGCAAACAAACGAATCAAATAAACTATTCAAACATCAGAGGAAACTGGGATCGGTATCATATACTAGTTTAATCCTCGTGCACTAACAGTTATAACAATATTAAACAAGCGGATATACCCTGTGTTATACGAGAAAGAATGTAAATCGACACTTTATTAAACTGAAAACTAGCGATACCCAAAATACAAAATCCGATTCAATTTCAGAAATCATCGATAAAGCTCGTAAGATCAAAAACAAGCTAAAAGCTGCTTGAGATTGCTAAAAGAATTATACCGACATACGTGGAGGCTGTTAATTTTTGAAAAGGGTTAGTTAAGTTGATGAAAATAATGAGTTAACTCTAAAATACGTGGAACTATACAAAATTACTTCAAAGGTTAACCCCGTAGCGTATTGAACAAAATTATCTCCCTCCCGATATTTTATATATATATCGAATCAGAACGAGTGCATTATTGACAGGGTGAAAGTAGTACCACCTGAAAACTTGTATACAACAAAACTCTGTAAAGAAACCCACAGAAATATTGAACGGGGAAAATCAAACAGTTACTCCAAGATAAAAATTTCATTAAATAAAATTCGGTGTATAATTCCAAAGCAGAAGAACGAATTCCAAAGGGGCGTAATTGGTATATTGAACTTTAGGGACGAAAAGCAGAAGAACGAATTCCAAAGCAAGTATTTATAACTTTTCCCTGAAGGGGCATATTTTGTATATTGAATTTTGGGGACGAAATTTCTTAACCGGGAGATAATTTGACATTCGTGAAAAAATCGACTATGCCTTAGTATTTGTTTATCGAACAATCGATTAACCGCGTATTGCGTAGCGAACAAACGAATAACCAAACGGACCTGGTTATGACCCAGATATCTTGGGGGCATCTATAAGTGATATACGTTTAATATATGCCAGTATATTGATATTATAGCCTTAGTATGATAGAAAACCAGTTAAACGAAAACATGCCCGTTTAACTAACCGCTATGAACTTATACGCGAAAGAGAGTTACAAAACAAGCATTGTATCATCCGTTAATCTGAAAAAGATTTATAAAACACTAAGTGGGAATGTTTTAAGCGATCCGCGAAAATATTTTCGATTTCTACGAACGAATGGCATGTTTTTATAATTTTACACAAAATTAGCCGAAAAACACTAGTTTTCGCGCTGTTTGTCGTACCCGATATATTTTCTCGCCAAAAACCAAACAAGAAATAAATTTGGGGACGGGTTTTCACGTATGGGCACAAAAAACGAGACAATTAGATCAAATTGGGGCCCAAGGGGGACCCCATTCTTTGCGACCGCAAGGGGGAAACCCCCCATCCCCCCACCCCCAAGGTTTTCCTTTTATTATATATTAAGTAGAAGATATTTTAACACCTCCTTCCATCAAATTCTGAACAAAAACAACCTGCTCCAGCAATATCCAGCCAAGAACCTAGGTAAGCTTAATCATTTTATCAAATATTAGCTTAATTAATCATGTTTAATTCCATATAAACATAGTTTGATTACAAAAAATCATCCCTAACCATGCAAAAACCTTAAAATTTGTCCAAAAACATGTTTTGATCACAAAAATGGTTAGGAATCTGAATTGATATCTTTTTTGGCCTTAAACACGAATTAGAGGGTTTAAACGACGTTTTTACGGTTCAAAAGTTCGGTTTATAACCCTAACTTTCATGGCTGGTCTCTTAATGATACATGCTTGGTTTGTGATACAGAACCTGTACTTAGCTTATATAGAAGCACGAGAACCAGGAAATTGGATTAAGAGAGCGAAAAACCGCAAAGTTAGTCCCGAAATGTTCGATTACATGTTGTTTAGGTTAAGGTTGTGATGTGCATATTCTTCGGACATGAAATTTTGCAAGGACATCAGGGACCATAACATTGAGTCCTTGCTCAAATTTGGTAATTTTTCAACTATCCTAGAATATTTGGTGAATTTATTACCGAATTGGGACGTTTATTTGAGAAAAATACCTAGAATGCTTGTAAAATTATGAAACTTTGTGGGGAACTCAAATTTGGTATTATAATCACATATGAAATTTTGGGTCATATGGAAAACCCTAAGTATGTTTTGTGGATTCGCGTTTATTCGAATTTTCATAGTCGTTTTGGCTCGAAAAAGGTACTTGGCTTGATTGTTTGCTTCTGGAATTATTACACGATGTTTTGGGATATATTTTGTTTACGTGGGAATTTTTTCGGAATTTTTGGAAATCGTTTGGTATAAACGGACGATTTTCGGGCTAAATATAGCAGATAAAATGATTTTTTATAAACTAATAAATCATTAAATAATTCCAGAAATATTTTTATAAAAATCTAGATATTTTAATTGATAAGTGTCTAAATTTTCATGAACTAATGATTAATAGATAATTGATTGTGCTAATTTGAAGATTAAACAAATTCAATTCCGACGAGAACCGTCAAGTTCGTGATTAACGAACCCATTGGAATATCAGAACATGAAGAATGATCAAAAAGCATATTTTTCGATTAATTATGTAAAAAAAAACTTTTTGTAAGAAATCCGGACAAATTGGATAGATTGTGCGCATTTTTCTCCAAATCAAACTGAATAAATGGAAACGAGCCTCGTAGCGAATCCAGATCCCTAAAATGTGATCTTTCTTTATAACTTAATCATTTTATCAACCAACACGTTTACCCAAGTTTACATCCCCATAACTGTTTTCCAAACGCGTAAACAAGCAACTTGGCACGGCTGGTAAAACGGGAAAACTGAGCCAAGTTCGATTTTAAACGTCGGACATTGAGCAACATCGCATTCTAAGCCTATTGACACTATCTGGGTGTTACAGCTACAACCAGACTAGCTATGCAGCCCAGTTTAGTATAAAGATTATAATAATATTAAAATTTTAATATTATTATAATATTGACTATAGGGACTAAGTAATAGCAAGGAAAACGAACCCCGAGCTGACCTCGCACTGAGTGCCTACAAAATCGTGAGTTTCATGACCCCTTTTTTCAAACTGTTTATGAACTTTTAGGGAGAAAAGCATGTTTATATGGGTATCTATTTGAAACGGTACAGGATATAAATAATCTGAACACTTATATATGAAAAGTCCCTACAATCATAATGATTGACTACGTGCTGATGAAAGGTGATTATTATTGTTTATTGATATATCAAGTGGAGATAATACGAATGACAAAACATAATGCAATTACGCGTGACAACATGTTTATACAAACACGTTATGTAATGTTAAACATACCTAATTTGGGAAACAACGTGGTCTGTAATGGCCATGGCGATAACGTGGTCTGTGATGATCATGGGGCTATTATAGGCACAAGGTGTAAGACCCCGGATCCCAGAAATCCTACAGTTGGTAAACATGTCCAAAAATTCTCAAAAATTTAAAGCCAAACAAATTCCTATTTAAAACTCAAATCAATTCACTTTATTTCAAAAACCAATTCAGAGTATAAGTTCAGCAGAAAAATCATAAGTATTAAAACAAGTTCCCAAAACCAAATTTAAATGCGTTATAATAATTAAAAATAAGCAGTCTTCATTATTAATTTTCCCGACTAGCTATGCCTTCAACAGACCGAGTAGTCTCGAGCACGTCTAAGCGGTAAGCATCCTCCTCTAAACCTGAAACACATACTAACATACACACAAAGTCAGCTTGAGTTGAGTGAGTTCAAGTTTTAATAATTGACATTTATAATAATCCTTCCAAAAATCTTAAAATAAAACGGGATACAACAATTAAGCAATCATCATCAATAAGTATTCATACTTATACGTATAAATCTATATAATTATATCCCTATAATTATCATCCAAGTAATAACATCAGGGTCGAGCACACGTACAACCCAAAAACGTAACATCCCATCCGATGGTGACCATGCCACACGAGCCTCCCCCCATACGGGCTTTTCAGGGCCCGCCACAGGATTTAAGAACCTAAGTAGTATAGTTTGGCCCAGCCAAGATCACCATCCATCCGTATGCAAACACAAAGTAAGCGTACGCAAACATCCTTAGTCGATAACGACTAATTAACATCGCCAATTATTGGCCATAAAGTAACTTATATATAAACACGCGTATATATATACATATATATGTATACATATTTATATGTGTATATATCATCCCAAAATATCTCATGATGAAAGTAAGCCTATGGTCATAAATTAACACTTGCATACTCATTCATAAATATCATCTCAAGACATGCTATGATTCGGGTGAGCCTATATCATTGAATCTAGGCCATAAGTAATGTCTATTACCTTAAGGAATATATGATCATAAACGAGTCTCAAATATCCTAAGGCATAGAATAAAATTCACACAAATTTTCATGAACCCACAAACACAAGTAAGGCCATGTAATACCATCTAATTAGGTTAAACGAGTAAAGTCGGGTAAAGTTTTAACATGGTGTGTATGCTAGCCCAAAACATGAAAAAAGTAAAAAGGGGCATCATGAACTCACCTGACACAAGGCATGAAATCACCACGAGCTTGAGAACCCTAAGTATGCCCACAACTCAAACGCCTGCCGGTTTACATACAACCATTACTAACGATACCGAAAGGACTCGTTTATCCTACGAGGCGTTCTAACATGGTTCGAGTTACCTAAAGCCTCGACCTCATCAAGTTCAATTATAACAGCCCCCGGGGCCTTATATTCATCAGAACCACCCTTAGAAAATCCCGGGAATAAAGAATTCCCAAATTGTCCCCGGGAGTTGCTAGAGAAGACGCATGTGCGCGTTTAAGAGTTGTTTAGGCACTTAACATCCAACTCAGCCCCGTGTGAACCCAATTTGATAAATTCACAGCCCACTAGCCCACACGACACTACACGAGTTGGATGGGTCGGTAACTCGCAAGCACAACGCACAAACTACCAATAAACGCGAATTTGCGTTGTACCGACCCGTTTGAGTAACCGACAACCAATCCATGTCCATTAACATAAAAATTTAGTTTTTCACAACCCGTATAATATACCGATGCCACACAATCTGAATTGGTTGTTAATTCCCTCAAACGAGGCGCTAAATGTAACAATCAACAAACTAGACAAACGAAATCCTAGTTTTTCAATCTATTGACAATTGATCAATCAAACGAGCTTCATAGCCCACGATACTAAGGTAAAACACATATGACATACCTAGGAAAATGACGGAGCAAAACCTCACTTCAAACAGCCCCGACAACAGCACAATTGAACATCCACCGGTTAAGCCTAAAACGAACTTATCGATCAATGACGAGTAAAACATGCAGATTTTAGCATGCGAAGATGCGTTTAATTACATAGGAAAACCATGGAAATAAATTATGAACCTTTTACCAGAGTTTAATAAATGTCTTAGGCTTTTAAAATTATTTTTTTTATATTTTTCCAATCCACACAAAAATCATAAAAATTCTTCCAACACCGAAAAGTACGTGCAGCTACTTCAGCGCGCAGCAAAAGTGTTTTAATTGTTTAAAAATTATTACCAAATCAAATTAAGTGATTCCAATTGAGTTGTAATCTTAACTCAAAATGTAAACTTTCAGAAATGGAATCAACCAATTTGGACTTGTCAAAAAAGAGTTATGACGTCGGGAAGACAGACCAGAATCCGTCATCCCGCTTCGGCTTTGACACTCGATCTTATAAAATCATAAAAAGCATTCAAATCTCGTCCAAAAATTACATATTATACCTTTCTGGAAACTAGACTCAAAGTAGAACATCATAGAAACAAGAATCGATCAAACAAAATATATTTTCATCGAGTTACAGACCAAAAAATAAACGAGTACGAACCTGTCAGAAATCGTTATAACCAAAACTCAACCCTAACGTGTTCAATAAAGGGTTTCATGGTTAAAAAGAGTTGTAATAATATAATACCGACCTGGAACAAGTCTCGGGAGGCTGGAGGATGGCTGGTCTGCACGCAAAACGAGAAGAAACCCCCCCCCCCATGGGGCTGCCGATCGGATATAGGGTTAGGAGGTTAAGGTTTATTTATTTTATTATATTATAATATAATATGTTACACTCTAGCCCCTCGATTTAGAAAGGTTTAACTACATGGATGAAAAATCAATTAATTCAACTTACGGGGATGACAGGGAGGTCCTCGAAGCATGCTGGCTCAAGCCCGAAATGTACACACAACTCTACAAGGCCAAACCTTTTTACGAAAATTAACGGATGTTACAAGTCTACCCCCTTAAGATGGGATTCGTCCCTGAATCCCGCTACACAGGAACGAGCATAGATTGAGGCGACTCAAATCATCAAATCATACATCGGAAAGGTATAAATAGAACCGCTACAGAAAGATAGCGTACCACATCCTTGCCAAACTACTTCACACAAAAGCTTTCGAGAGGAAGAGAAATAAGCGAGAGAACTTAACGAATGAGAGGAACTTTAGCACTAACGACACAAGCATTAGCCATATCCTATCCCTAAAAAGACAGAATCCTAACACAGTCCAGCACAAGTAGTATTTAGAACATAGTAGGTAAGGGTAATTTGCTAATAACGTTGATCAAGTGTTATTAATCGTTTACTTTACCCGTCCGTCCTAAGCATCCCCTGCCCCTAACCATATTAGCATCCCATCTAACACGTAAGCAATTATACACATAATGAAACCTAAGGCTTATAAAGATTATTAACAAATAAAATTACCTCTTGACGTGCAGTCGCGGTTCGCATTTCTAGTCCTTTCTTTTACCGTTCGAGTCCAAGCATTCGAGAATGCTCGGATCCCTCGAACCATGGCTCTGATATCAACTTGTAAGACCCCGGATCCCGGGAATCCTACAGTTGGTAAACATGTCCAAAAATTCTCAAAACTTTAAAGCCAAACAAATTCCTATTTAAAACTCAAATCTATTCACTTTATTTCGAAAACCAATTCAGAGTATTAGTTCAGCGGAAAAATCATAAGTATTAAAACAAGTTCCCAAAACCAAATTTAAATGCGTTATAATAATTAAAAATAAGCAGTCTTCATTATTAATTTTCCCGACTAGCTATGCCTTCAACTTACCGAGTAGTCTCGAGCACGTCCAAGCGGTAAGCATCCTCCTCTAAACCTGAAACTCATACTAACATACACACAAAGTCAGCTTAAGCTGAGTGAGTTCAAGTTCTAATAATTGAAATTTATAATAACCCTTCCAAAAATCATAAAATAAAACAGGATACGACAATTAAGCCATCATCATCAATAAGTATTCATACTTATATGTATACATCTATATAATTATATCCCAATAATTATCATCCAAGTAATAACATCAGGGTCGAGCACACGTACAACCCAAACACGTAACATCCCATCCGATGATGACCATGCCACACGAGCCTCCCCCCTTACGGGCTTATTAGGGCCCGCAACAAGATTTAAGAACCTGAGTAGTATAGTTTGGCCCAGCCAAGATCACCATACATCCGTATGCAAACACAAAGTAAGCATACGCAAACATCTTTAGTCGATAACGACTAATTAACATCGCCAATTATTGGCCATAAAGTAACGTACATATAAACACGTGTATATATATACACATATATATATACATATATATATATATGTGTATACATATTTATATGTGTATATATCATCCCAAAATATCTCATGATGAAAGTAAGCCTATGGTCATAAATTAACACTTGCATACTCATTCATAAATATCATCTCAAGACATGCTATGATTCGGGTGAGCCTATATCACTGAATCTAGGCCATAAGTAATGTCTATAACCTTAAGGAATATATGATCATAAACGAGTCACAAATATCCTAAGGCATAGAATATAATTCACACAAATTTTCATGAACCCACAAACACAAGTAAGGCCATGTAATACCATCTAATTAATTTAAACGAATAACGTCGGGTAAAGTTTTAACATGGTGTGTATGCTAGCCCAAAACATGAAAAGAGTAAAAAGGGGCATCATGAACTCCCCTGACACAAGGCATGAAATCACCACGAGCTAGAGAACCCCTAAGTATGCCCACAACTCAAACGCCTGTCGGTTTACATACAATCATTACTAACGATACCGAAAGGACTCGTTTATCCTACGAGGCGTTCTAACATGGTTCGAGTTCCCTAAAGCCTCGACCTCATCAAGTTCAATTATAAAAGCCCCCGAGGCCTTATATTCATCAAAACCGCCCTTAGAAAATCCAGGGAACAAAGAATTCCCAAATTGCCCCCGGGAGTTGCTAGAGAAGACGAATGTGCGCGTTTAAGAGTTGTTTAGGCACTTAACATCCAACTCAGCCCCGTGTGGACCCAATTTGATAAATTCACAGCCTACTAGCCCACACGACACTACACGAGTTGGATGGGTCGGTAACTCGCAAGCACAACGCACAAACTACCAATAAACGCGAATTTGTGTTGTACCGACCCGTTTAAGTAACCGCCAACCAATCCAGGCCCATTAACATAAAAATTTATTTTTTCACAGCCCGTGTAATTTACCGATGCCACACAATCTGAATTGGTTGTTAATTCCCTCAAACAACGCGTTAAACGCAACAATCAACAAACTAGACAAACGAAATCCTAGTTTTTCAATCTATTGACAGTTGATCAATCAAACGAGCTTCATAGCCCACGATACTATGGTAAAACACATATGACATACCTAGGAAAATGATGGAGCAAAACCTCACTTCAAACAGCCCCGACAACAACACAATTGAACATCCACCGGTTAAGCCTAAAACGAACTTATCGATCAATGACGAGTAAAACATGCAGATTTTAGCATGCGAAGATGCATTTAATTACATAGGAAAACCATGAAAATAAATTATGAAACTTTTCCAGAGTTTAATAAACGTCTTAGGATTTTAAAATTATTTTTTTTATATTTTTCTAATCCACACAAAAATCATAAAAATTCCTCTAACAGAGAAAAGTACGTGCAGCTACTTCAGCGCGCAACAAAAGTGTTTTAGTTGTTTAAAAATTATTACCAAATCAAATTAAGCGATTCCAATTGAGTTGTAATCTTAACTAAAAATGTGAACTTTCAGAAATGGAATCAACCAATTTGGACTTGTCCAAAAAGAGTTATGATGTCGGGAAGACAGACCAGAATCCGTCATCCCGCTTCAGCTTTGACACTCGATCTTATAAAATCATCAAAAGCATTCAAATATCGTCAAAAAATTACATATTATACCTTTCTGGAAACTAGACTCAAAGTAGAACATCATAGAAACAAGAATCGATCAAACAAAATATGTGTTCATCGAGTTACAGACCAAAAAATAAACGAGTACGAACCTGTCAGAAATCGTTATAAACAAAACTCAACCCTAACGTGTTCAATAAAGGGTTTCGTGGTTAAAAAGAGTTGTAATAATATAATACCGACCTGGAATAAGTCTCTGGAGGCTTGAGGACGGCTGGTCTGCACGCAAAACGAGAAGAACCCCCCTCCCTATGGGGCTGCCGATCGGAAATAGGATTAGGGGGTTAGGGTATATTTATTTATTTTTTTATTATAATAATAATATGTTACACTCAAGCCCTTCGATTTAGAAAGGTGTAATTACATGGATGAAAAGACAATCAATTCAACTTACGGGGATGACAGGGAGGTCCTCGAAGCGTGCCGACTCAAGCCTGAAATGTACACATAACTCTACAAGGTCAAAACCTCTTTACAAAAATTAACGGACGTTACAGAAGGGGGGCCGCAAGAGTAACAAACGAATAAACTAAAGTAGAGTATGGCCTATGAGCCAAGATCTGCTTCAACTTAATAAACTACAGTTGAGTATAGCCTATGAACCAAGTTCTGCTGCAACTAAACAAACTAACTTAATTATGGCATGAATGCCAAGAAAATAATGTGATTATGCATATCGTGGGCGGAAAGGGAGCCACCGTGATTGATGATACGTGAGATATACTATACTTGTAGATGTGTGTATGTTTATATAATTATATGCATACTATGTGGATAGGCATAGGAAAATACTATAGCGTAGGAAATACTATATATATATATATATATATATATATATATATATATATATATATTTATATATATATATAAATTATGTGTAATGGTTGACCTTAAGTCGAATGTTGTAACGCCTCTTAAACGTCGTTGTTTAGTGCGCGTATTAAAGTGGTCATACGAAACTATTAATAGAAACTACTTTGAGAACTAAATAAATATGATAGCAAACATGAGGGAGCTATTGTGAAAAAGTGAAATTAATTCACTTTTTGAGAGATAGAAAGAAAACAAAATGTGTGTGTGCTCATTCAAAGGCCACAAGAATTAATTGTTGCCCATATTTACGACGGTGAATAAAGAAAAAAGTAAAAAGAAATAAAATCGGGAGGTCGGTTTAGTTGATTGAAGCCGCCATATTATATTAATATAAAGAGGAAAAGAGTTGACATAATAGATTTGTAACGCCCGTTAATTTCCGACAAAAGGTTTAATCTTGTAGTGTTATGTACACCTTTCGGGCTTGACCCGGCATTCTCCCGGGAGCTCCTTGCAAACCTCGTAAACGTTCTTACTTAACTTTCCACCCAAGTTGCTACATACTTCAATTTGGAGGGACTAGGATGTAACTTTTTTTATTATATCATAAAACAAAAGAAAACCCTAACCCTAAACCTATTTGCAGCCGATCGGACCTGGACCCCCCTGCTCGTTTTTCTTCTGCCCAGCCAGGTTCCAGCCGTAAAAACTTCAATTCAAGTTCGGTTTTATCATTCCCCATGTCTTTTACACCTTAATTGATCATATTAACGCGCTTATTGGTCGTTAAGATTGAGTGTTGATGATAACAGCTTGCTGACAGATTCGTATACGTTTATTGTAGGGTCTGCAACGTGATGTTAATCCACTGTTTTTGATCGATTCTTGATTCCATGATGTTCTACTTTGAGTCTATATTCCAGAAAGGTATAATACGTAATTTTCGGACGAGAGTTGAATGGTTTTTATGACTTTATAAAATCGAGTGTCAAAGCTGATGCGGGATGTCGGATTCTGGTCTGTCTTCCCGACATCATAACTCTTTTTCAACAAGTCCAAATTAGTTGGTTCCACTTCTAGAACTTAATATTTTGAGTTAAAAATCAAAAAAAATTGGAATAGTTTAATTTGGTTCGGTAATGCATTTTATAAAAATAAAACCATTTTGTTGCGCGCTAAAATAGCTGCACATACCTTTCTTTGTTGGAGGAATTTTTATGATTTTTGTGTCCACTAGAAAAATATAATAAAAATATTTTTATAAACTTAACATATTTATGCAACTCTGGTAAAAATTTAATAATTTAATTCCATGGTTTTCCTATGTAATAAAATACATCTTTGCATGATAAAATCTGCATGTTATATTCGTTATTGATCGATAAGTTCGTTTTAGGCTTAACGGGTGGCTGTCCAAGTGGGCAGTTTCGGGGCTGTTTCGGCTAAGGTTTTTGCACCACAAACTTCCTAGGTATGTCACTTACAACATACTAAAATTTCATGGCCAATGGAGATGTTTAGGTCGGTCAATCGATTTTAGTTCGAAAACTAGGGTTTATCGGGTGTAGGTTTGGCAATTGTTGAGTTTGATGCGTTAAACGATCGGATGACCGACCGAATCAGTTTGTACAGCCCTAGGGCGGTTTACGGGCTGTGGAAAAATTAAAATTTTGATACTCGGGGCTGTTTTGGTTGGTGATTGGTCAATCGAGTCGACGGTACGCGAATTTTGGTTTAAATGTTAAATTGAAAGTTGTAAAAAGGAACCGTCAACCCTATCAACTCGGGTGACATAATTATGATGTAAGAAAAGGTTAAGATGGGAATTTAGTCCATTTGGGGCTGATTCGTTTGAAAATTGGTTTTAAGATTTATTACGCGCGTATTCGACTCGATTTGATTACCGGCGGGTGAGTTGTGCATCATGGTTAGCCCCGGCCATAATCGTATGGTGGATTTGGTTAGTTAAAAGGGAGGCCAACTCATTAAACATGTTTCGTTATTTAATTTGGGTTCACAAGCTACGATGGGTAGCCTATGGAAAGCCCAACCCAATAACATTTTACTTTTGAATTTTTGTAAACATTGTTTGTTTAATTAAATATCTCCAAAAATTATTCACATTATTTTAAATCCCAACACGTCCTTGAGTCATCACTAGTACGATATCATTTGAATTCTTCTTCTCTATTATCTCACATTGACTCATTTCCACAAATTACCCATCGTCTTATACAATTTCATTGTGGGTCCTCATAGAATGTATTCCCTAAGAGTTCATCATCGTAATTAACATCGTTCATCTGCTTCTCACTATCGCCATTCGACTACCAGAATCACCAATGAGTTTGCTGCTGTATACCGTTAACCAAACAACCGCCAACCTCGATAAAACCAAAATGCCCCCAATAAGAAATCTTATACTAACTCATATTCGTTATAATATTACTTAAATTATCTTCTCTCATTTATTTTAATATTCACAAACTATAAATTATAAAGTGCATTTAAATTCTTACCCTCGACTTTAACTATAAATATTGTATTATTTTTTGTTTTTCCTCAATCTCATGTTACTTTTCACAACTTATCTTCCATCATATAAGCCTTTATTATTAAAAGTTTAACTTTTGTAATTTTATTATTAAATGGTGATTCGTAAATATTTTAACTCCCTACTTTGATTTTTGATACATCTTGAAAATTTTGAACATTTTAATGATAAACTTTGTAGTTGTTAGAATAGTCATATGGTGGTTCATGCATTTCTAACATCGCGTTTATCTTATTTTATTATATGCTTCACATCTTATTTTTTGTATCATAATTAATCTAAATTTTTATAATTTACTTGAAATGCCATTATAAACCATCGGTAATCCAATTTACTTATTTCCTAATATTTATTACGATTTTGTGAAAAAGAAAGAATCCACGAATTTCCAATTTAATCTAATTTAATATCTTCAATTACCTACCTTATATTTTATCTAAATTTAAAGATTTAGTTGGAATAGGACTATCTCGATGATTCGGGATTATCCGCTTCCCAATTTAATCAATTAACGATTGGTTTGAATATATACATTTTCGCATTTTCATTAATATTTCAATTATTATTTACTAATTTTAAATCGAATTAATCTCATCTTAAATTCACAACTTGAAAAGCGGTAATTTCATAACAATTTCCCTTTAATTTCATAAGTCTCTCAACTAACTAAACTCAACTCATCAAAATTTCGTTAAACTTATACTCTCGATATTAAGAATTTCGTTCCTAATGAATACGATCTTTAATGATTCCACATGTAATTAACTATTTTAAGATTTGTTATAAATTAATCTTTTGCGTATTTCATCTCCTGAAAAAAGTTCCTTTCATCAAGGTAGACTTATTAGAATCTTGTACCTTTATCTTAATTCCTCACCCTCGATTATCACAATTCATAATAACATCTGTTTCAAGAAATTCGTTTCCTTTCAATCTCCAAAACTTATCTTTTATAAGCAAAAGATATTTTAGCACCTACACTGTTTTATTAATTAAACTCGAATATTTATTGATTATCTTCCAAATTTATACTTAAATAATCAAAACGTTTGCTTTCTCTCAAATTTAGTTTTCAATGTTTTATAACCCACATGATGGAACGGATTATGCGGACCATCATATGATCTGAGTAATTATGGGTCGACACATAATTATCCAAGTCCTCGCATTGAAACGATAATACGTACATGTAACACCCGTTAATTTTCGGTTCAAAGATTTGAAGCTTGTAAAGTATGTATAATTCTCAGGATTTAACTGACATTTCTCGGAAACCTTCTCATCATCCTGGTACGCTAAACCATCTAACTTTTCTTCCAAGTTGCCTTATCACTCAATTTGGAGGGGCTAGGATGAATATAGTTTATATTATAACACAAAACACAAAACCCTAACCCCCCCCCTCCCCATTCTTTCAGACGATCGGACCAAAGAAGCACCCCCCCCCTGCGATTTTCTTTTGTGCAGCCAAGGTTAAGGTCCGAAACTTCAATTGAAGGTTAGTTCTATGTTTACCAAAGTCTTTTACCCCTTAATTGATCATTATATCACGCATATTGATCGTTAAATTCGTGTTGTAGGCTTACTGGGTGGCTGTCAATTCTAACCTTTTCCAGGACTGTTTTGATTGTGGTTTTTACACCAAAATCTTCCTAGGTATGTCTAGTATGATATACTTTAAAACCATGTTCATTGGTGTTCGTTTGATTGGTCAACTAGTTGTAGTTTGAATGTAAGTGTTTTGTTGACTAGAATTGTAGATTGTTGCGTTTAATGCGAGGGTTGAAGTGATTAACGATCAATTCAGCTCGGGTGAACTCTGTTTGATGTACGGGCTGTTGAAAAATCATTTTTATAAGTTATGGGGCTGAATTGGTTGTCGGTTACTCAAACGGGTCGGTACAACGCGCATTTGCGTTTATTGTATAGTTGATGCGTTGTATTTGCGAGTTACCGACCCATTCGACTCGTGTAGCGTCATGTGGACTTGTTCGCTTTGAATTTATCATATTGGGTCAACACAGGGCAGAGTTGAATGTTAATCCCATAAACAACTCTTAAACACGCGTGCTAGTGTCACCTAGTGCTTCCGGGGGCAATTAGGGAATTCTTTATTCCCGGGAGTATCTAACGGTCATGTTGGTGGATGTAAGGCCCCGGGGGCTGCTATGATTGAGTTTGATGAGGTCGAAGCTTTAGGTAACTCGAACCATGTTAGAACGTCTCGGAGGATAAACGAGTCCTTTCGATGTCATTAGTAATGTTTGTATGTAAACCGACAGGCGTTTGAGTTTTAGGGATACTTAGGGTTCTCTAGCTCATTTGAATTCGTGCATTGTGTTAGGTGAGTTCATGATGCCCCTTTTTACTCTTTTTATGTTTTTGGGCTAGCATGCACACCTAAGCGATTTTGCTTGATGAACAGTTAAATTATTTTGTATGGGCTTGCTTGTATAGGGTAGACCTTAAGATGATGTTATTGTATGTTTGTACATATATTATTGTATGCCCAATATTTGGCGATGTTATTTTGTCGTTATCGACTAAGGATGTTTACGTGTGCCTACATTGTGTTTGCATACGTTGGATGAGATGTTACGTGTTTGGGATGTACGTGTGCTCGACCCTGATGTTATTACTTGGATGATAAATATATATATATATATATATATATATATATATATATATATATAGTGTAATGCCCCGATCCCGGAAACCCTACCTTGGCGTTGGATTTACTCATAAACACAGTTCTAAAATCAAAGTTAATTAAAACTTTCACGGAATAATTAAAAACTTCATGTATTACATTACAAAACATTGAATCTTGTCTTAACATATCCATTCATAAACATAACATAAAACAGTCATGACGCTTCTTCATAGATACCCGTCTCTTTAGCTCATGCCATGTGTCCCTCCTCAAGCCAGCTGCCTCAACCTATTTGTCTGCGTGCATACTAAAAGTCAGCTACACTGAGTGAGTTCTAGTTAAGCAGGTACATACATTTCATTCTCATTCTTTACATTCTTACTTCCATACATTCCTACTTTTACCTACCTTCATTATTTTATACATACATAACCTTCCTACGTTTTTAAAGAGCATTTCGCTCTATAACCTTCGCATATATTATTAGGGTATGCAACCCTTCATTCTTCGCCTATATTATTAGTGTAGGCAACCCTTAATTCTTCGCCTATATTATTAGGGTAGGCAACCCTTTATTCTTCGCCTATATTATTAGGGTAGGCAACCCTTAATTCTTCAGCTCTACATATCATACATACCATTCATACACTACACATATCGTGCATAACTTTCTTTCATTAGCTATATATGTTCTCATATACCTCTTCACACATACGTTTAACTCTTTCTACACTAATTAGGTATATTTATAAACATTCATACGACATACACTTACCACTTGAGGTAAGTGTATTAACTAATCACATTGAGTATGCACACAGCCCCAAAACATAACACAGAAATAGGGCTAGACACTCACCTGGATTCGGTTTCTCTCGCCGTTAATGGTAACGCCCTTCTTTAGTTGTGTACGGCTAACTGTACAATACATTAAACGTGTCAATTATCTATTACCACTACTTCCTACATTTAAGTTTACGAAGCCTCAACTAACAGGGGTCCGGGGGCAGCGCCCCTGGTAGCGGGGTCTAGGGGCGGCAGCCCCTAGCAGGGTTCAAGGGGCAGAGCCCCTGGCTGGGGTTGAGCTGACCAGGTTAGTTCGGAAAAATTTAATTTTCATTAACGGTCCTTTAACAAAAATGCATCAAACAATGAATTTTATAAAATTTCGCATGGAAGAATTTCGCTTCGCACGCATGGAATTTCGCTTCGCATGACTTTTTCGCTTCGCATGCTTTTTCGCTTCGCATGGAACTGTTTCGCTTCGCATGGAACTGTTTCGCTTCGCATGGAAATGTTTTGCTTCGCATGGCTGTGCGATGCGAAACAACCATTTTCGCTTCGCATAGCTGTGCGATGCAAAATTACCTTTTTCGCTTCGCATGTTCATGCGATGCGAAATAAACTTTTCTTCGATTTTTACCATTTTAAAGCCATTTTTCTCCTTATTTCCTCCTTAGGACCCGGTTTTACCCTTTTTTATGGGTTTTGGGTCGTACCAACTTTGTATACCCGTGTTTTATGAGGTCCGAACATCACCTTTTTGTCCTATTTCATACTCGTTAGGCTAAGACTCACCAATTTTATGTTTTTCTTACATCCTACAACCCGATCTACTAAGATATCGATTTGCATGACGAACTCAACCACATAACTTAACCTTGTTGGCTAAAACTCACCTTTGGCTTTGGGTTTGGTTCGGATCTGGACAACTCGAGGATCTAGACGTGATTCTTGTTGTTTGAAGACACTTGATCACCAAGATCTTCCTTTCTTTAGCCCGGAATCGGATTCGGGTCTTGAGAGAGGGTGTGTGTGTGCTCTAGGGAGTGTGTGTGTGTTGTGGGAAGAAATGGTGAAGGGATGGGGGGATGGCCTTATATAGAGAGCTATGGACCCCACCACCCACTTCCTTCACCAATCCTAATCCTTATCAAATATGAACACGCACCCATTTAAACGAGCGACTCACACGAAACAATAATTTTCTTTTATTTAGTAATCTCGTAATACGGATGTTACATGTAGGTATATAATTATAAGGATGCTTATATATAATTATAAGGATATTTATATATACCTATAAGGATGATTACTTATTATTGATGAAGGCCTAACTGTTATATCCCGATTATTTTGAAACTCTTGGAATGACTATTATGATTATTATTATTGATGTTATTTAATTAAAACTTGAATTCACTCAGCTCAAGCTGACTTTGTGTGCACGTTAGTGTGAGTTTCATGTTAGGAGACGGATGCGTTACCGCTTGGATGTGCACGAAGCTACTTGCACGGTGAAGGGGATACGTAGATGGAAGTTTTAAATATTGAACATTTCTTTTTAAAGTTTTATCAAATACATTTAAATTGGTTTTGGGCATAATTCCCGGGTTTTTGGGAACTTATTTTATTAATTATGGTTTTCCGCTGAATTATACTCTGAATTGGTTGTTTTAATGGAACTGTTAGACTCGGTCTGCCCAAGACACATATTAATATTGTTGTGGATAGAACGTCATGATCCAAGTCGGGTCATACCCAATAACAAGCTAGACAAACACCAATAATATTTGTTTATATATGATATGATCATTACAAATAAATATTAACACTTAAGTTATTTGGAAAGGGGTTTCTAAATAAAATATACTTGTAAAATAAATAAATCATATGGATGATTTATACTTTGAGAGATAGCATTGCATAGTGTTATTTAAGATGGTTAAATAACAATATGTGAAAATGGTTACCAAGCATGTTACCTATATTGTGTTATGTTTATTTTAGGAAATAACACAATTGAGTTTTATGATATAAAAAAAATAATCTTACTAATATATTAAAGTAAGATGATTTTCTCCACATGTCCTTATTCTAGCCTATCCACATAGGATTCCATGTAATCACATTTCCATATCAATAATTTCCACATATTCACAATTATATTTAATCCACTAAATTAAAATCAACATTCCAATTTAATTCAATTAATTCTACAATTAAATCTATTTATTCAAATTAATACAATTAACTCCATGATTAAGTCTATTTATTCCAATTAATAACCACCTTATCAAATGTATGTCTTTCTTTTTAAGTTTCCGTTTCATATAAATCTGTTTATTAAAATTAATGCAATTAACTCAATAATTAAGTCTATTTATTCCAATTAATAACCACCTTGTCAATGATTTAATTTACTCTTGAGGAAAGAAGAAGAACCGGTGAATGGTGATCAAACCGAATGTTCTTTAAGTTTTGTTTATATATTTATTACGAAATGACATGAAAAATGCTATAAAAATATAGATATCTCTTAAAATTTTTTATAAAAAACACTCTAAAAGAAAAAAAGAAAAAAACGTTCTTTAGAACAATTAGGAACATTTAAAAAAAATAAATAAAGTTGCTTACAAAGAGATTTTCAAAAACTTAATGTGATACAGTTTAAAGCTGGTACGTATTTGTAAACTTAGTTTTCAATTAATATTACAAAATCTTTTACTAATGTCTTTTTTTATTTTTTTTTCAGGTCTAATGGTTCATTTATGTTATATTATTTCTTATTCATTGCATTGTTTATTTATAAAGTATTTTCTTTTTATTTTATAGACATAGTTTAACATCTTTTGTAACATCTGAGGGTAAAAAACTTATGTCAAATATTTGTGTTGACTAAATGTGTGTAACACGGGTTATTATCCTAGTAATAATAATATAATAAAGGAAGAGGGTGCCCCCCCCCCCCACTCTCTCTTTATCCTTTCATTTTATATTATTAATTTTCCCTTAGTGGGTACATGCATAACCATTCATTGGGTCTCTTGGAGGTGCTCATTTTTGAAAGACTTAATTGTTTTCTTTCAATTTGTTTTTCATACAACAACACAAGTAACAAAGAAAAATTCATAAAACTCTCTTTTCTCTCCAATTCAGCCAAGAGAAGGAAGGAACAAGGAGGATTTTTCAGGTGTGATGTAAGGCCCCGTTACCGGTAGCCCTACTTTCGTGTTGGATTTACTCATAAACACAGTTCTAAATATCAAAGTTAATTAAAACATTTACGCGGAATATAAAACTTTCATAAAACATTACATAATTCATAACTTGTCTCAAAACATCCTTTGTCTTTCAACATTAAAGCATTAAAATTAAAACATCATAGGTCTTCAGATGCCAGACTCTTGTTCAATGCCACGTGTCTCCTCAAGCGAGCTGCCTCATCCTACTCACCTGCGTGCATACTAAAAGTCAGCTACGCTGAGTGAGTTCTAGTTAATCATACACTATACAATACACATAAACTTATATTCTTTCATTCATACTTTCATACTTTCATACTTTCATTCTTTCATACTTTCATTCTTTCTTTTGTGTTAACTTACCTTCATATCTTACGTTATAAAGAGCATTACGCCCTACATTCCTCGAGTATTATTAGGGCTCGGTACCCTCCTTCCTCGAGTATTATTAGGGCTCGGTACCCTCCTTCCTCGAGTATTATTAGGGCTCGGTACCCTCTTTCCACGAGTATTATTAGGGCTCGGTTTCCCTCTTTCCACGAGTATTATTAGGGCTCGGTTTCCCTCTTTCCACGAGTATTATTAGGGCTCGGTTTCCCTCTTTCCTCGAATATTAGTAGGGTTCGGTTCCCTAGTTCTCGAATATTAGTAGGGTTCGATTCCCTCTTCGTTACCATACAACCATACATCATACCTCGAGTATTATTAGGGCTCGGTACCCTTTTCGTAACCATACAACCATGCAACCGTCATTTCCTTCTTTTATTAACTTTATCACGTTCATACACATAAGCATACATATCATACTTACCTTACACATAGCGTTACAACCTAACAGTACGTGCAATATCCGAAGATCGTTCACGTACCATCAAGCAATCATTCATACATATCACATCATTCACATAAGGCATACACTTATCTCTTAGGATGAGCGTATTAACAAACATATCGAGTATGCACACAGCCCCGAAAACATAACACATAAATGGGGCTAGAAACTCACCTGAACACGGTTACGTTCACCGTTAATCGTAATCCCTTTCTTCAGTTGTGCACGGCTGACTGTATAACAAGTATACGTATCAATTAACTATCACTTCTCATAATGTATTTCTATCTTTATATGACCCACAACGAAAGGGGGTCCGGGGCAGCGCCCCTGGCAGCAGGGTCTAGGGGTGGCAGCCCCTAGCAGGGTCCAAGGGGCAGAGCCCCTGGCTGGGGTCAAGCTGCCAGGTCAGCTTGGAAAAATTTTATTTCCATTAACTGTCTTAACACATTTTTCATTAGATTTTTAATTCATTTTCTAAACGAACTTGACTTTAAGCGAAGTTAAACCTTAGGCGAACTTAGCTTTAGGCGAAGTTAAACCTCAGGCGAACTTAGCTCTAGGCGAAGTTATCAGGCGAACTTGGCTTTAGGCGAAGTTACCAGGCGAACTTGGCTTTAAGCGAAGTTACCAGTTAGGCGAACTTGGCCTCAGGCGAAGTTACCAGTTAGGCGAACTTGGCCGTAAGCGAAGTTATCAATTAGGCGAACTTGGCCTCAGGCGAAGTTATCGCTTTGAAGGCGAAGTTATCGCTTTGAAGGCGAAGTTGCCCAGTTGCAGGCGAAGTTGCCCAGATTAGCCACGGCTTTGATTTCTGTCCAGCATTTTGGGCGATTTTAACACCCTTGTTATGGTTCGACATCACCCACTACGTTTCCCAACCATTTTCGGTCGTATATACGCTAAAAAGCTCGGATCTTTAAACTTCAAAGATCAAGAATCATACCTTTTTGAGCTTGTTTGGATCTCGTTTACTTGTTATCACAACTAATCGCTCTCTCTCTCTCGGATCTGCCCGGTTCTTCCCTCGGCCGGCGGCGAAGTTGCGTGGTGTGTGTGTGTTTTGGAGTGTGTTAGAAAAGTGATAGAATGAAAGATATTTTTGGGTTTAGGGGGTATTTATATCCCTTAAATCCCATGGACCTAAGGCCCATTCTCATTTAACCCATCTCAATTAATCCAAGTCCATGATCCGCTCCTTACCCGATATTAATTAATTACGCGAAATCACTAAACATAACTTCCTTTATTCAACATTATAAATTTTAGGATGTTCCATGTGAATCCTAGCTACAAAGGTGTATTGTCGGATGCTTGGGGTATGCTAGCTTGAGGAGCTTCCATATTCAAGTTCTAACCTTTCAATCATCATCTCTTTCACCCGGTTTTGGTTTACTTGAAAGGTAGATTAACATGCATGAACTTATAGTGGCATGCATCTGTTTCATAGTATGTATTTTGTATTTGGATCCGGGATTGGGTTTTGCATGTATAAAATTGGTTTTATACACTATAAACTAACAAGATTTAAAACTTTTATCCGCTGCGTTTTTCATAAAAATTGAGATTTTGTGACTTTGATAATCTTGTTAAAACCCAACAGGAATGAACTGTTTTTAAGTTTAAGTATTTTTGTAAGTGTTTTAGATGAATACCAAATATAGGATTCCCGGGATTCGGTGTCTTTCAAGTTGGTATCAGAGCCATGGTTCGAGGGACCCGAGCATCCCGAATGCTTGGACTCGAACTGTAAGGGAAGAGACTAGTATGCCCACCACGAGTAGCTACACGCCAAGAGGTAACTTTAATTGTTAGTCATTCTTTTGAATTTTAAAATTCCAGTATGTGAGTAATTTTTTAAGTGTTGGACAGAATTCTAATGTGGTTAGGGGCAGGGGTAATTAGGACGGGCGGGTAAAGTAAACGACTAATTACACCTGATCAACGTCATTAGCAGTTTACCTTACCTTACATGTTCTAAATGCCACTTGTACTTGATCGTGTTAAAAATTTGTCTTTGTAGGGATAAGTCATGGTTAACACTCGTGCAGCTAAGAGAGGCCGTCCTAGTATTCGTGGTCGTGGTCGTAAGCCACGTGTCGAAGCCGAGAGTGATATCCCTACTCCCCAGCAGGAAGAAACCTCGATTCATGAGGAGGGGGATAACCCCGCCTTATAACCTGCTATGCGCGCGGCAATCGCGGATGAGGTTTACCAGGTGCTCCATAGTGCCATTCTCGAGATCGTTCTTGAGGCCGTTAGGGCAATGGAAGAGTCCTTGATTGGTTCTGGTAAGGGAAGGAAGGGTAAGGAGGCGCAGGTCGAGGAGGAGGAAGAGGTGTATGTGCTGAGTGGGGATGAAGATGATGTACAGGCTATTAATGTATCTACCCGGGGTTGTTCGTATGTCGACTTTAAGAAGTGTTATCCTCCTTCTTTCGATGGTACTAAGGATGCGTTGGTAGTACATCAGTGGGTGAGGGAGATGGAGGCCGTTCGGAGGGTTAGTAAATGCAAGGGGGACGACATGGTGACAAATGCTACTGTCTCGTTTCGTTCCGAGGCACTATGTTGGTGGGATAATCTGGCGCAGGCCATGGGTGATCGTTCGATTAGGAGGATGACGTGGGATGAGTTGAAGAAATTAGTCCTTGATCAGTTTTGTCCTCCACATGAATTGGACAAGATTGAACAAGAATTTTTTACCTTGGAGGCGGGTAGTATGACGCATCGTGAGTATACCATGAAGTTTAATAAGATGGCTCGATTATGTCCCGATCTGGTTACTCCCGAAGCTAAGAGGTTTAAGAAGTATGTGAAGGGTCTTCCGGTGGATGTTCGTAGGGGCGTGGTGACCACCAAAATGAGCTCCTTTCACTCGGTGGTTACCCTAGCAGGCACATTGTATGATCAGAGGGAGAAGTTACCGCCAACCGAGACTAAGAAGACATGGAATTCAAACTCGTACGGTAAACGGCCCGGGGGAAGCAATTTTAATTTTTTTTTTTTGGGTAAAGGGTTCTACCCGGTTAAATTCATTCCACACAACCAACAAAGAACAAGTAATATGACAAAGTGCCTTATTAGTTCTCATGTATGACATGCCATACAAGAGTAAACAAAACCAAAACCACCAAACAATGGTAAACACTGCTAAAGCCTACACAAGAACCAAAAAAACAAACATAACAAAAACAAATCAACCATTATCATCAATTTGGTGTGAAACTCCTCTCAGAAAGTGCCAAATTCAAGAACCCGATTGACCCGTTCAGAATTCTTGAACTTTAGAGTCATTAGCTTTAGGCGAGTACCCTTAATGATTTCATCAGCAACAATCTTTGGAGTCTTCAAAGAGTTCCTGAAAAGCCTGTTATTTCGTTCCTTCCAAATTACGTAAACCGAAGCCCCAAGTAACAGCCAATTAATAACATTATAAATAGAGTTGGACATTCCAAATTGAGACACATATTGAAGAATATTCGCCCAACCATTCATGCATCCCTGAAACTTACCTTTCATTTTGACAATACTCCAAACCTCAGCAGAGAACTTACACTTAAAGAAGAGATGATTACGAGAATCCGGCTCTCCATTACATAAAAGGCAGCAATACAGGTTATGATTTGGATACCCACCAATATTCCACCCCATTATACGATTTTGCGTGCTCAACCTATCATGAAGCACAATCCACAACATAAAGGAGTGTTTTGGAACACATTGAGAGAACCAAACAACATGCATCCAAGAAACCTTATCAACCGGTATTCGAAGAAGTTGCCATATTCCTGAAGCCGAGAAATTCATTGAAGTCCCATTCTCATCCATTACCACGATCTTGTCCCTCTTTTCCGGATAAATACTCACCCCCTTTAAGTTCGAAAGAATTAGGAATCTCGAAATCCAATCAGGCGGCCATCCCCAGTTATTATGAAGAACAACATCACTAACACAGGTTTCTAAAGTCAACCCAGCCCCATGTATAGCTCTCGGGTTAATATAATCACTTAAAGGACATAAATCATCCCATTTATCATACCAAACTGAAGTAGATCTCCCATTACTGATTTCATGCCATATAAAATGTCTAATACGGGGACGAAACTGAAGAATTTTCCTCCACCCCCAAGTACAAGAGTTAGGAATATGCAAGCTCCAAAAATTTCGCCCCCTCATTTTATACTCATGCATCCATTTAACCCACAACGACTTACGATCATTGATTAAACTCCAAATATGATAAACCAGAAGAGAGTTATTGACATCCCGGATACGCCGGATACCCAAACCACCTTCACTTTTCGGCTGACAAACAATATCCCAAGAAACTTTATGCTTTCCCTTTTTGTGTCCAAAGTCCCAAAGGAAATTTTTAATCCGTTTTTCAAGATCAGCAATAAGTCTAGAAGGAAGTGAGAAAACAGCAGACCAGTAAATATATAAGGACGACAGAACAGACCTGACCAGCTGAAGTTTACCCGCAAAAGATAAAGTTTTATTCTTCCAATCTCCAATCCGATTATCCATACGATCCAGCAACCTCTTACAATCACGGTAATTTAGCCTCGTAGAAATAAGAGGAACTCCCAAGTATTTAACCGGGAGCCTACCTTCAACGAAGGGCACAATATTCAAAATCCCACTTTTAACGCGATCCGAAACATTACAGAAAAACGCGGTACTTTTCGGTACACTAGGAGTAAGCCCGGACATATCTTTGAAATCATTCAGAGCCCCCATAATAGTTTTAGCGGAATCCACATCGCCTCGAGCAAACAGGAACAAATCATCCGCAAAGCAAATATTGATAATATTTAATTTTTCACAATGACGATGAAAACGAAACGAGCGTTCAATATGAACCTTTCGATGCAGAATCAACGTAAGAACTTGCATAACCAGCGTGAAAATATAAGGAGACATCGGATCACCCTGTCTTAGACCTCTTTTACCACTAAAGAACCCGTGTAAGTTCCCATTTATGGATATCGAAAAGGAAGAAGTGGTTATGCATTCCATTATCCAATGGATCATCCTATCGTGGAAACCATATCCATAAAGAATATCCCGAATGAAGTCCCAACTGACCGTATCGTAAGCTTTCTGAATATCAACTTTAAAAGCACATCTAGGCGGTCCGTTATTAGTGTGATAATTATGCATTAATTCTTGGGTCAAAAGGATGTTATCAGAAATTCTACGCCCAGGAACAAACGCAGACTGATTGATATCAATTAACGACTCCAAACCCTTCATCATACGCACCGAGATAATCTTGGTAATGCATTTATATAAAGTGTTGCAGCACGAGATGGGACGAAAATCATTAGGAGTAAAAGTGGTGGTCACTTTGGGAATAAGGGCAATAATAGTGTGGTTAACCTGTTTAAGGAGACTTCCTTTTCTAAAAAATTCATGAACCGCCAAACAAACATCTTTCCCAAGAACTTTTAAAGAAGGCCGAGGAAAAACCATCAGGTCCCGGCGCTTTGTTATTCCCAATATAGAAAAAAGCTTCCTTGATTTCCAAATCGGATATAGGTCTAACCATTAGCTCCGCCTGAGAGGCCGAGAGCTTAGTAGTAAAAATCTGATTATCTGGTTTTCTCAATGGTTGCATATCCGAACCAAAAATGTTTATAAAATGATTAACAAACACCGAAGGAACATCCGATCCCTCATATAATTGGCCCTGAACATCACTTATAGTATCAATACGACATCTATGGTTACGCATTTTCAAGGAATTGTGAAAATACGCAGTGTTAGAATCACCAAGCTTTAACCAATCGACTTTAGCTTTTTGTTTTAGGAATTCTTCCTCATCTTTAGTTGCCTCATGATAAGCCTTAAGATAACTACTCTGCTCCCGAATCAACTCCAAATTAGTAGGGTCAATGTCAAGACGGGTTTGACAAGCATCAAAAAGGGTTGTTAGATCATTAACTTTCTTGTGTAGATTGCCTTGTCGGTGCAACAAAGAACGGATTGGCTGTTTTAAGTTTTGGAGTTTCTTTACCACGCGAAACATGTAATAACCATTCACCTCAATTTTCCAGCCGTTAGCAATAATATCATTATAGCCCGGTTTACCAATTAAGAAATTAGGGAATTTAAACGGTTTAGGCTTACCTTTAATAAGAGAGAGAATTTCAATAAACATGGAGAGTGGTCTGAAATCCGGTATGGAAGGAACACCGCCGTTGAATCATTAAAAATATCCATGAATTTAGAGTTTCCCATCACCCTATCAAGCCTTTTGAAAAGACCCATACCCGTTCTCGGTTTATTGTTCCAAGTGAATTGGAGCCCGACCCCATTTATATCCTCAACTTCAATGTTGTTAACACAAGCACGAAAATCAAGCATCCCAGTGGATATTTTGGAAGAACCATGTAAGCTGTCTTCCAAATTAAGAGCACAATTAAAATCTCCAAGTAAAGCCCAAGGTTTACCACAAGTGAATTGTTTATGAACTGCAAGATTATGCCATAACTCCCTTCTTTTCAAATAACAATTTTCAGCATACACGAAAGAACAATACATCGCCTTATTATCCAACTTAAACTTTAACTGAACGTGAAGAACCTGGTTCGAATAATCAATAACCATTAGATCAACCAAATCCGTATTCCACCCCACAATAATCTAAGTACCTTTATCACAAACACTACCATTGCTAGTCCAATCCCAAGTGTTACAAATCTTCTTACAAACATCAAAAACCGAATTTAGTTGAACGTGAGACTCAAGAATAGCACACACCTGAATATTATTATCTTGGATTACCTTACGAACCTCTTTTTGTTTAAGAGGGCGGTTCAACCCTCTTATATTCCATGTAGCAATAGTACCCATTAAACACCCAATTCACCAGGTGTGCTTGCACCCACAGAACCAATATCCGCTTTCATACTGTTAGCCACATCCGTAAAAAGCTCCTCCACATCATCCTCATCATCATCACTTTCTGGTTCATCCACCAAACTACCAAACCGGTTACTAGTTTGGACATAAAGCTTTTCCTTTGACTCAACCCCCACAGCCATAGAAGTTGTAGGTTTACCCACGGGATGATTAGTATCTTGTCTTTGAGAGTATGGTTTATTTACAGGTTGTGTCACAGCAGGTTTAACTACCGGTCGATAGACAAGATTATGTTTCTTGACTTGCGTAATAACTTTTTTCTTTCCCTTCACCCTCTGGAAACCATCATCATTAGTGACTTTCATTGGTTCTTCATTTAACTTTTTATCATGAACTTGTTTCGGGCATTGAGTGTTCGAATGGCCAAACACTTGACATAAGGAACATCTGGGGGGCTCCCAATCATATTCAATCTTAATCTCCGAGATCTTGTTTGTCTCCCCCACGTATCCGGAACAGCAACAACCAGCTTCCTTTTAATGTCCTGATTTGCATGAAGTTCAACTTGAACTCTAGCAAAACTACTTCTTCCCCACGATTCCTTACACATATTGGCAGTGTAAGAATCAACACTTATCGGATCCCCAATTCTTGAAGCGAGCAAACTTAGACCCTCCTCAGTAAAGGCACCCAGAGGAATATTCTGTAATCTGACCCAAACCGGAACAGACCGTATATCCTCCTTTTCCAAATCTGACTCCATAGTCCAAATATTAAGAATAATGGGGACATTCCTAATCATCCAAGTACCATCCTCAATCAGCTGCATCATCCCAACTTCCGAATGAAACTTGAAAAAGAAAAACCCTTTCGCATTCATCATAAGTCTCGTAAGCCCATATTTGTTCCAATTTTTCTTAGCAAAATACTCAACAACCGGAAAAGGAAGTCTATTACCCAAAAAATAACCAAACAAAGTATTAGTAAACCTATCGTTAACTTTCTTGACAGATTCAACCGGGATAACCACGTCAACTCCTTCCATTGTTGACTCCACATTTAATTTTCTTAATGTTACCTTAGTTGTCTTGTTTTCAAGTTGGACAACACTCACATACGAAGGCTTAGAATTTTCCATATGTTTCTCCATTCCTTCATCCCTTTGAATATTTAAAGACTCAGATCCAAAAACCTTGTTATCATCCGAACCAAAGGCTGAAAAACCTCCATCTTGTTGAATAGTTAACGAATCAGATCCAAGAACCTTGTTATCATTAGAAGCCACGGCTGAACAACCACCATCTTTGTTAATTACATCATTTAAAGGAACATTGAATGTTGTGTTTGCAGCAAACGAAACAGTTTTCAGAGCCCCCCTACGAGGAAGAACCCCATCAATGTTCGTGACTCGATTGGCTGAAAACCCTTGCTTGATACGATCAACAAATCCATTACCACCCTTCTGCTCCATGCAAAACCCTAGAACGAAAATAACACCCAAGAACAAGAACCAAGAACGGCTGTTTGAAAACCCTAATCTTGAACAAGAACCAAGATCGGCTGATAGAAACCCTAATCAACAAATAACACCCAAGAACAAGAACCAAAATTCCAAACAAACCAAGATCAGCCAAGGATTAGATCAAGAACGGCTGGAAACCCTAATCTTGAAATCGGCTGTTTGAAACCCTAGTACTATTTAAAAGCGGCTGCACCAAGAAGAAATCCTAATCTACTAAACAATCAGCCAAGGATTAGATCAAGATCATGCAGCAAACAACCAAGAAACGGCGCCAAGATCCCCACAAACCCTAATCGGTTTTCTCCTATCTCTCTTGAACGGCCAAGAACTTAATAATCCTAATCTTGATTAACCACAAGATCCTCAATCAGTTAATAGGATTGGATCGATCTAACTAAACTATATCAAATAGCCGTGATCAATAACAAACCTACTAAGCAATCAGAACCAAGGATTAGATCAAGATCATGCAGCAATAATCCAAGAAACCCTAATCGGTTTCTCTCTCTAGCGGAAAATCTAATGTTGAAATAAGAGAGGAAATAAGTGTGGATGTGAGAGACTTTCGAAAAAGCAATTTTAATTCGGCTGAGAAGAGGGTAAAGACTGAGACTTCGGATTTTAAGAGGGATGCGGTGTTTGGTAATTGCAAGAAGTGCGGGAAACCGCACAAGGGGGATTGTAAAATTGGGCCCGGCTCCTGTTTTCGATGTGATATGGTTGGACACCCCCATTTCGAGTGTCCGACGTTGACTTGTTTCCGATGTAAGGGTGCCGGCCACTTGGCATCAAAATGTCCTACCATCAAAGCGGGGGGGTCCGGTCAAGGGACTTCCTCGAGAGGGAAAGTGGAAGAGAAGCCGAAGGCCAGGGCGAGGGCCTTCAACATCTCCAAGAGAGAGGCAAAGGATGATGCGGACGTTGTTTCAGGTACTTTTTCCTTATTTCTCTTTTATTCCACCGTTATAATTTCTCATTCCTTTGGAGTCGTATATGATGATCATGTAGCTAAGAAGTAGTGTAATATTATCCCAGGTACCTTTTTACTTGATGAATTATAGGCATCGGTCTTATTTGATTCGGGTGCCAGTAGAAGTTTTGTGCCTTCCGCTTTCTGTTCCTCGTTGAATAAATCACCCGAGCGCGTAGTCGATGTGTTTGAGGTTGAGGTCGCCGTAGGAAAGTGCGTTTCGAGGTCTAGGGCTATTCAGGGTTGTTTCATCGAGTTGTCTGGGTATAGATTTCCGGTGCGGTTGTACTTGATGCCGCTTGGCTGTTTCGATGTGGTGCTCGGGATGGATTGGCTCACAAGTGTTGATGCTCAGACCATTTGTGGTCAAAAACTCGTACGTCTCAGGGCCCGGATGGGTCCTAAAAGGTCTTCGGTGATCGGAATGGTGCGACACCACATATCATATCCATGCTTAACGCGAGAAAACTGATGTAGCGGGGGTGTGGGGCGTATCTGGCGTATGCTATAAACGTATAAACTGAGGTGGCTACCGTCGGTGATGTTCCTATTGTTTGGGATTTCCCTGATGTATTTCAAGATGATTTGTCAGATGTGCCGCCGGATCGCGAGGTAGAGTTCCAGATAGACCTTGTGCCGGATCGTGAGGTAGAGTTCCAGATAGACCTTGGTCAACTAGTTGTAGTTTGAATGTTAGTGTTCGGTTGGCTAGAATTGTAGATTGTTGTGTTTAACGCGAGGTTTGAAGTGATTAATGACCAATTCAGCTCGGGGGAACTCGGTTTGATGTACGGGCTGTTGAAAAATCATTTTTATAAGTTATGGGGCTGAATTGGTTGTCGGTTACTCAAACAGTACAACACGCATTTGCGTTTATTGTATAGTTGATGCGTTGTACTTGCGAGTTACCGACCCATTTGACTCGTGTAGCGTCGTGTGGACTTGTTGGCTGTGAATTTATCATATTGGGTCCACACGAGGCTGAGTTGAATGTTAATCCCCTTAACAACTCTTAAACGCGCAAGCTAGTGTCACCTAGTGCTTCCGAGGGCAATTTGGGAATTCTTTATTCCCGAGAGTATCTAAGGGTCTTGTTGGTGGATGTAAGGCCCCGGGTGCTGTTATGATTGAGTTGATGAGGTCGAGGCTTTAGGTAACTCGAACCATGTTAGAACGTCTCGTAGGATAAACTAGTCCTTTCGATGTCATTAGTAATGTTTGTATGTAAACCGACAGGCGTTTGAGTTTTCGGGATACTTAGGGTTCTCTAGCTCGTGGTGAATTCGTGCCTTGTGTCAGGTGAGTTCATGATGCCCCTTTTTACTCTTTTTAAGTTTTTGGGCTAGCATGCACGCCTAAGCGATTTTGCTTGATGAACCGTTAAATTATTTGTATGGGCTTGCTTGTATAGGGTATGCCTTGAGATGATGTTATTGTATGTTTGTACGTATGTTTGTACATATATTATTGTATGGCCAATATTTGGCGATGTTATTTAGTCGTTATCGACTAAGGATGTTTACGTGTGCCTACTTTGTGTTTGCATACGTTGGATGAGATGTTACGTGTTTGGGTTGTACGTGTGCTCGACCCTGATGTTAGTACTTGGATGATATATATATATATATATATATATATATATATATATATATATATATATATGTATGTATGTATGTAGGTATATAATTATAAGGATGCTTATATATAATTATAAGGATGTTTATATATACATATAAGGATGATTACTTATTATTGATGAAGGCCTAACTGTTATATCCCGATTACTTTGAAACTCTTGGAATGACTATTATTATTGATGTTATTTAATTAAAATTTGAACTCACTCAGCTCAAGCTGACTTTGTGTGCATGTTAGTGTGAGTTTCACTTTAGGAGAAGGATGTGTTACCACTTGGAAGTGCACGAAGCTACTTGTATACGGTGAAGAGCATACGTAGATGGAAGTTTTAAATATTGAACATTTCTTTTTATAGTTTTATCAAATACATTTAAATTGGTTTGGGCATAATTCCCGGGTTTTAGGGAACTTTTTTTATTAATTATTGTGTTCCGCTGAATTATACTCTGAATTGGTTGTTTTAATGGAACGAACTATTTTGAAGTTTAAGTATTTTTGTAAGTGTTTTGGATGAATACCAACTTTAGGATTCCCGGGATTCGAGATCTTTCAGTACAATTGTGTGTCATAATCTAGAACCTAAAGTAGTTTGAGTAACGTTAAAAATGTTGAGATGATAAGGACATGGTGGATACGCTGCTGGTACATCCTATATATAAGTGCCCTTATCGGATTTTCATTTGAAGCATTGCTTCGATTACTAGAAGTTCTATGTTATGATATTTTCCAAAAAATTTTAAATTATTTTCAAAACGATTATGTTTTACTTTTCCTTAATTTCGGGACGAAATTCCCTAAACTAGGGGAGATTGTAACATCTCGGATGTTCCAAACCTGTATTTGTTTACGTTTAACTCTACCGGGAAAATTTTGGATCTCTATTATTAATCAACAATCAAGTAATTATAAGTATTTAACTTTCCTATGTTCACTTTAAACCCCTCATAGTTTATATAATATTCATTTCTTATTTTAATCATAAAAGGTTCAATAAATGACCATTTAACAAACCACAAGGACCAAAATCATCAAAACTGAAAGTTCTCCCCCATGGTGTCCGGGGCGCCGCGATATGGGAGCCCCCCTAGCTGGTCACGTGACGTGGTGGATGATCTGCACAAGATTATTGTTTGATTTTCTTTCCTAGTTCGTTTTTGGCATTAAAATCGCGTATTGTTGGCATAAATCGAGTGAATTAAGGTCCAAGAAAACTAATTTAACTAAAATACATGTCCATATAAATAACCCCTGATCAAGAATGAAATTTACTGATTATATCATTGATTTGGTCATTAAAAACATATTCGATTTCCTAAACGAGTAGATTTATTAAATATGGTTCATTTTTGCTTATTCTATATAAACATATCATAATTCTTCTGCCAAAAACTTTACCTAAACCCTATGAAGCATTCTCATCCGTCACCCCTCTCTATGCCTCACATAATCCTTCGGTTTTTGCATTATTGTTGAAGATACACACTTTTCGATTGACTTCCGACTTTGCTTATGCACCGACCTTTGACTTCATCTCTTGACCGATCCTTTCACTTTTCGGGTAAGTTGTAAACTGTAAAATCGTTCATATATATTCCCTAGTCAATAAAATTCAATCAATTTATGTGGTTGAAGGGTGTTGACTGGTCAATTCGTTTAAAACCCATTAAAGGGCAAAACAGTCAACAAGTTTGACTATCCGTTTTCTCATACTTCTGGTTGGATTCAACGTTCGGTCCAGAAGACTTATATTCTCGTAACAAAAATTTAAGGCTACTGACCAAAA
The DNA here is from genome assembly GCF_021521415.1 of Bidens hawaiensis. NCBI lineage: Eukaryota > Viridiplantae > Streptophyta > Magnoliopsida > Asterales > Asteraceae > Bidens > Bidens hawaiensis. The sequence goes on along the minus strand of NW_027493738.1, from coordinate 341,266 downwards.
CTTGACTTCTGACTCGCTGTTCGGATTCTGGTCAGTACTAGCTTGCTTAAATCTTAAATTTAACATAACTTGAGTTCTAAACGTCTGTTTGGATTGATTCCAGGGGTCACGAGTTCGTTTTTAGTTATATTATCATATCTCAAAGTTTCAGATTCTGAATTGTTCATATCATTTGATGTTTAGTGGAAGACACGCTTATTCGTTAACTCGCTTATTCATATTTATATTCGATTGTCATTAATCTAAAGTGAGTTTTATCATTCCCCTAGTTTACTAAGTTTTCTAAACGTTTTGGGGACATATGTGTACTATTTGCATCTCATAATATATATGTGTATGTATGTATGTATCTCAAAAATTAGCAAACGTGTAATTATGTGTGATTAATCAAATATACTTGTTATGTGTTTACTTGTTTATGTGCACATTCGCATTCGAAGAGGTCCAACATATTCCATTGTATAGGGTTCTCATTAATATTTACCTACGCCTGATTCTCTTGGCAACAGTCTTATTATTACTTGCTCATGTTTGATTTACCAACGCCCGATTCGCTTGTCAATGGTTAATCGACACCTTACTTGTTCATGGTTTGATTTACTTACCTCATTTATTACGTTTTGCTTATTTCTTTTATTTATTATATTAACATTATTTTTAGTGTCATAAATTGGTGATAAACTCACTCAACATGTGTTGTTGACAAACTCTGTTTTCTACACATATCCAGGTTGCCATTGAATTGAAGTTGAAGTATGGACATTTATAAAGACCTTAGGTTTAATGAAAACAATTATTATTTAAGACTTGTTTGGTTTACCTGTTTTAAATTATTTTTTTGTATTTGGAATATTGTGCACTGTATTTGGAAATAATTAACTTAGTAGATATTGTCACATTTTATTTATGATAGTATCTTGAATTGTGAGCAATCGGATCACGCCCCGGCTTTAGGTTGGGGTGTGACACCAAATACCTCAAGTACTCCAAGTCAAGTGAATTAAGCCAACCATAACTGAAGATCCTTGAAGACTCTGAAGATTCTTGTTGCTTTCTTTATTTCCATTTTAAGTTATCTTATCTTTTACGTTTATGCATCGTATCGACTCTTTAGTTATTTGTGACATTTGATGATTTTAGGTTGAACTATTTTGCACATTTCATCTTATGAATGAAGTTTCCTTTTATTAAGAATAATTTGTTAGGATTTTGTACTCTTATCTTATTATCTTATTTGTATTCATCACGATTCATTATAGCGTCTGTTTCAAGAAATCAATTTCCTTTCTTACAAATTCTACTTTTATAATCAAAAAATAAAATAGGAAGTACACGGTTTTACTAATCCACCTCGAACATTTATTAAGTATCTCTTGAATTTATATTTAAAGTTATTAAAACATTATTTTTCTTTCAAAATGATGGTTTTCAATATTTTATAACCCACATGATGGAACGAGTTATGCGGACCATCCGACGATAAGAGTAATTATGGTCTGAAACATAATTATCCAAGTCCTCGCATGGAAATCATAATACGTACAATTGTGTGTCATGATTTAGAACCTAAGGTAACTTGGGTAACGATACAAATGATAAGATGAAAAGGACATGGTGGATACGCCGCTGGTACATCCTATATATAAGTGCCTTTATCGCATTGTAGTTTGGAGCATTGCTTCGGTTATTGGGAGTTCTATGTTATGATATTTTTCTTAAAAAGTTTAATTATTTTCAAAACGATGATGTTTTGGTTTTCCTTAATTTCGGGACGAAATTCCCTGAAGTAGGGGAGACTGTAACATCTCGGATTTTCCAAAACCGTATTCGTTTATGTTTAACCCGATCCAGGAATATTCTAGATCGTTATTATTAATCAAAATCAAATATTTATAAGTATTTAAGTTTCCTATGTTCACTTTATGCCCTTCATGCTTTACATGTTCTCCAATTCTTATTTTATGCATAAAAGGTTCATTAATTATCCAATTCTCAAAGCCCAACATATGTTGAAGGGCTGGGCCAACATGCTTTAGCGAGTGCCCTTTATAGTGGAATCATCCAGAGTTTGGAAGTGAAGTTCGATTTATCTCCTCGTCAAAAAGCGATGTTTGAGTGCCTTCGAGCTCCAAGGGCCCAAGATCTCTTAAGTGTTATCCCTATTGAAGGAATGGGCCAACATATGTCGGCTTTGGAGTACCCGACCATCCTTAAGTATTGGCTAATGATTCCTTTATTCCCGGTAGATGAGCCATGCCCAGTTTGCCGCAAGGTCTGTTTGGATTCTTTTGGCGAGCATGCAATTCATTGCAAAGAGTTACCTGGGTTTAAGTACCGACATGATTTGGTGAGGGATGTTCTATGCGATGTTCTTAAACGGGCCGGAATTTCAGCTAAAAAGGAGACTCCCGTAAAATTTCTTGCGGATCCTCTTGAAGGAAGATCTATGTTACGACCGGCCGATATTCTTGTTTTTGGGTGGGTAGGAGGAAACACGCTTGTGTGGATCTCACAGGAGTGTCCCCCCTTGTTGGGCTAAGGGACAGTGGGTTTCTAGCCTGTCAGGAAGCATTGAAGGCGGCATCAGGCAAGGTTGTTAAACACGAGAAAGCTTGTTTGGGGAATCAACACGTGTTTATCCCATTTGCCTTTGACACTTTTGGTTACTTAGCTCCAGATGTTGTGGACCTTCTAACTAGAGTTCAGAAAGTCATGCATAGCAATTTATTGGCCCACAAGAATCAAAACTTTGTTTTTAGTAGGGTTGGGTTTGCTATCCAAAAGGGGGTTGCGGCACAGCTTGTTGCCCGCTTACCTGCCACTTCATTGTAAATCGTTTGGTTGTTTTTTATTATTAATAAAACAAAATTAAAAAAAAAGTTGATAAGATTCTCAAACTACAAGGACTAAAAGCATCAAAAATCAAACTTCTACCCCATGGTGGCCGGGGCACCGCTCGATGGGATGCCTCTTGGTGGTCACGCGGCGTGGTGGGCATGCTGCACAGATTCGTTTGCTGATTGTCTTTCCTAATTCGTTTTTAGCATTCAAATCGTTTATTTTAGGCATAAATCGAGTAAATTAAGGTCCAAGAAAAGGATTATAACTAAAATACAAGTCCACATTCATTACTTACTGATCAAGCATGAATCTTTATTGATATTATATCGATTTGGTCATTAATCTCCTATTCGGTTACTTAAACGAGCAAACTAACCAAATTGGTTCGTTTTTACATATATTATCTAAACAAACCTACTATTATTTGTCATAAACTTTCCTCATATCCTAATACATCATCTCCAGCCATCACCCTCATCTGTTCATTAGCAAACTCTTCGGTTTTTGCTTATTTGATTGAAGATACAAGCTTGAAGGTTGACTTTGCATACGTGTGGACCTTTGACTCTTCGTTTCTCTTGATTCTTTCACTTTTCGGGTAAGTTGTTAACTGAGTAAGCGTTCATACATATTCCCTAGTCAATAACCTTCAATCAATTTTGGTGATTGAAGGGCGTTGACTGGTCAATTTCGTTAAAACTCGTTAAAGGGCAAAACAGTCAACACGTTTGACTTTACGTTTTCCCATACTTCTGGTTGGATTCAATGTTCGGGTCCAGAAGACTTTTATTCTCCGAACGAAATTTTAAGGCTACTGACCAAAACCCGACTTCTGACTCGCTATTTGGATTCTGGTCAGTGCCGACTCGTTTTAATCTTAAATTTAACATAACTTGAGTTCTAAACATTCATTTGAATTGATTCCAGCGGCAACGAGTTTGTTTTTATTTATATTATCGTATCTCAAAGTTTTAGGTTCTGATTGTTTATATCGTTTAACATGTATTGGACGACTCGCTTAATCTTTAACTCGTTTATTCGTAATTGTATTCACTTGACTTTAATCTAAGGTGAGTTTTATCATTCCCCTACTTTACTAAGTTTTCTAAATGTCTTGAGGACATATGCATATTATTCGTATTTCATACTATATATATATATATATATATATATATATATATATATATATATATCAAACAATAGCAAACGTGTAATTGTGTGTGACATAATCAAATGTACATGTTACAAGCTTACTTGTGTTAATATTCATTCATTCGCATAATTTCGGAGGGGTCCAACGAATTCCCTTGTATAGGGTCCTCATATATATTGACCAACGTCCGATTCGCTTGGCAACAGTCTACTGTAAGACCCTGAATCCCGGGATCCTGCAATTGGTAATCACGTCCACAAATTCACAAAAATTTAAAACCAAACAATTCTTTGTATTTAAAACCAGTTCAGAGTAAATAACAGCGGAAAAAGTTTAAGTATTAAAAGTCCCAAACACGGGTACAAGTGTCCAAAATCAAATGTAAATAAAATATCCGTTTTATTTGAAATCCTTGACCAGAAATGCCTTCAACCTTCCGAGTAGTCTCCAGCACGTCCAAGCGGTAACATCCAATCCTTAACCTGAAAGTCAAACTAACATACACACAAAGTCAGCTAGAGCTGAGTGAGTTCAGGTTTGCATAAACAATATTTCATACTTTATTTCAAAACTTATAATTCTAAACAATAGAGAGGATAATAATAAAATAATTAATACAATTCACCAAATAATACATTCATCGTCGAACACACGTACACGGGCCTCTCCACCACGAGTCAAGACTCGAGTAATATATTTGACCCGGACGCGGTAAGACCTAAGCATGTGAAACGAGCCTCTCCACCACGGGTCAAACCCGAGTAATATATTTGACTCGGTCACAGCTTACACATCCAAGCACGTGATACGGGCCTCTCCACCACGGGTACAACCCGAGTAATATATTTAACCCGATCACGGCTCAACATACAACGGGCCTCTTCACCACGGGATTTTAAAACCCGAGTAATATATTTGACCCGCCAAAATGATGATCACACCACACGGGCCTCTCCACCACGGGATTTGAAAACCCGAGTAATATATTTGACCCGGCCGTGATCACCATGCACACACACATCAATAAGCCTACTCACATCATTCTTAGTCACGAGGAACTAAATATCATCACACAGCTGTAGGCTATAAGGTAACACATATCATACATACATACATACCTCCATACATACATATATATATATATATATATATATCTATATATATCATCCCAAGACCTTCCAAATTACAAGTAAGCCTATGGGCCATAAGGTAATATATAATAATCAGTCCAATACGTGAACTAAGTAAGTAGGTCTACTCGAATTCAATTACTACCAAGCCTATTAACATCATCGAGTCTAGACCATAACCAGGTATATAACCTTAAGGAATATATGACCATAACGAGTCTAAAATATCCTAAGGTATAGAATATAGTCCACTCATAGTTTTATAAATGCGCAAATACAAGTAAAGCTATGTAATACCATCCAAATAGTTGTAACGAGTAAAATCGTGTAAAATTGTATTACGGTGTGTATGCTAGCCCAAAACGTAAAAAGATTTAAAAGAGGCATCATGAACTCTCCTGAGACGAGCCACACAAATACCAAGGGGTTTGAGAACCTCAAAGCCAATCCACAGTTTACAAGCCTGTCGGATTGCACACAAAGATTACTAACTAAACGTACCGACTCGTTTATCCTACGAGACGTTCTAACATGATTTGATTGACCTAAAGCCTTGACATTACCAAATTTAATTACATCATCCCCCGAGGCCATGTATTTACCAAAACCACCCTTAGTTAATCCTGGGGACAAAGGGTTCCCAATTTACCCCTGAAATTTGTTGACTTTATCGAATACGCGCGTTAACGGGTTGTTTATGCACTTAGATACCAACTCAGCCCCGTGTGGACCAAATTTAGTAAGATCACAGCCAACAAGTCCACACGACACTACACGAGTTGAATGGGTCAGTAATTCGCAAACAAGATGCACAAATTACCAATAAACGCGAATTTGCACCGTACCGACCCGTTCAAGTAACCGACGACCAATTCACCCCAAATACTCAAAAAAATCAGTTTTTCACAGCCAACATATCATGCCGAGTCTACAACATTCGAATTGGTTGTCAATTCCCTCAAAAAACGCGTTAAACACAACAACACACAAACTAGTCAACCGAATCCTAATTTTCAAACTATTAACAATTAGCCGACCTAACCAATTCCAATGACCATGAAATTTTAGTATGTTGTTGTAACACCCCGACCGATGGCGGATTATACATCGGGGCGCCACGTATTGTTTCATTACTCGCGACACTATTTGGGTGTCAATATTTAATAAATACATTTCCTTGCGCACGCGCAGAACATGACATAAAGTAACATAAATCATATCATAACTTGAAATATTCAAATAACATAAACTTGTCTTGTTACATTTTAAACTAGGTCCAAAAGAAAGAAAACATCCTATGTGTCCTCAAGCTTCCAGAAACAGCTACAGCAAACCTGAACATGTGTTAAAATAAAACGTCAACACTTGCGTGTCGGTGAGAAATCAAGTTTAATACATATAAATAGATAACAATATCTGCGCGCATCATGTGTATAACTGGTGTTCAACAAGGGTGTAATCAGATTGTGATCAAGCCTTAGATCATAGCTCATAGTTCAATCCGTGCTCCCAATTGAGCACAAAAACAAGAAAACTGTGCAAGTGTAAACAAAAGAGAAATCATAAACGATAGTTCTCCCGTGTTCATCTAATGGATCCATGAAAACTGCGGAATAGGCCGACAAGACGGTTAATGATCCACACATACAAATAAACAGCCAAGTCTACGTCCATAACACATGGGGTTTTGCACGACAAAAGTTCATAAACAAGTTTAAGACTCAAGTTTGTACGAACACATGAACATCCCAAAACATTAAAAATAAAAAGGGATTAGGTACGAGATTACTCACCTGAAAAAGGTATGTTGAAAGATAATGCAAGAAACAAGCACAAGTTAACCTATAAATAAAATTTATTGATTTAATGATTGATTTTATGCCTTGAATATATGTTAGCATAGTAATATGTATCTTTAACAAATTATTATATATTATATATTACCGGAAATCTGGGCAGGACAAGGGAAAAGACGAAGGCAGAGAGAGGAGGCGGCTGAGGAACAACGGCAGAAGGCAAGGAGAAGAGAGCAGAGGGGAGTTTAAGTGTTTGTGTGTGTAGTGTTAACTAACAAGAAAATAGTATTATATATAGGGAAACCCTAGGAAACACAATCCCTAAAAAGGAGGAAAAGATCTTATCAAATCAAGCAAAAGATATCAAAAGGCAAAAGATTCCAAAAGCAAAAGATATCAAAAGATATGGCAGCAGGGGAACAGGAAAAAGGCTGACAGGTTACAGAATAAAGCATGGGAGGAGTCAGATAAAGGTACTGGTCAAGGCATGCAAAAGAAGATTTCAAAAGATAAAGTCAGTCACTTTTTCTGCCAACCAATGGGGTTGGTGCGCATGCTGCGCCGAAAGTGACTATTCAGACAGAAGATAAGATATCACAAAAGAATACAGGCAGACCTAAACAGAAGAAAAGACTTAAGGTCTAGCGCGAGAAAGCTCGGGCGCACGCGCGAGGGCGAAGGCAGACAGAGAACAAATCCTTAGCGCGCCGCGGGAAGAACTAAAATCCTTAGCGCGTCGCGGGAAGAACTACAAATCCTTAGCGCGTCGCGGGAAGAACTACCATTCTTAGCGCGCTGCGAGAAGAACTACAATTCTTAGCGCGTCGCGGGAAGAACTACCGTTCTTAGCGCGCTGCGAGAAGAACTACAATTCTTAGCGCGTCGCGGGAAGAACTACCGTTCTTAGCGCGCTGCGAGAAGAACTACAATTCTTAGCGCGCTGCGAGAACAGTTCGCCTCGCGTGTCGCAGGAACAACTGGTCTTCACGCAGGCTTCCTTGTAAGGAGTCTGGCGCGTGGAGCTGCGCAGACATCCTTAGGCGGGGAGAACCAAAGGACAAGCAAAGAGTTAAGAGAAAGGGGTTCAAGGCGCAAGGGTTAAGCAAAGAGGCGGGACGGCGACAAGAAAGAGAAAGAGGCGGGACGGCGGGAAGAGAAAGAAAGAGGCGGGACGGCGGGAAGAGAAATTATTATTATTAGTAAGTAATATAAGAATATATGTATAATTTATTTAATGCTAAATTTACAAAGATTAATAATCAAAATTTTAAATTATAAAAAAAAAGAATCGGATTCGAAAACGGGTACCTGGGTCGGGTCGGATTGGGCAGTTGTCACAGTCTCCCCTACTTCAAGAAATTTCGTCCCGAAATTTATCTCGAAGTAGGTTGCGCAGAGAAAAGGTACGGGTACTTGATCTTCATCTGATCTTCCCTTTCCCAAGTGAACTCGGCTCCGCACTTGGACTGCCAACGAACTTTAACAATAGGGATGCGACTGCGCTTGGTTTGCTTTACCTCGCGATCCATAACCTCAACAGGCTTCTCAACGAAGTGCATAGACTCATCAACTTGAACTTCATCAAGTGGTATGTGAAGGTTCTCATCAGCTAAACATTTCTTGAGATAGGATACATGGAAAGTTGGGTGCACATTGCTGAGCGCGGGCGGTAGGTCAAGCTTGTAGGCAACTTTTCCCACCCTCGCAAAAATCTTGAATGGACCAACATAACGAGGTGCAAGCTTACCTTTCTTCCCAAAGCGGACAACACCCTTCCAGGGCGACACTTTGAGGAGAACAAGATCACCAACTAGAAATTCGAGAGGCTTCCGCCTTCGATCTGCGTAACTCTTCTGTCGGCTTCTGGCAGTCAGCAGATGATCACGGATCTTGGCGATTTTATCGGTTGTCTCTTGAACTAGTTCGGGTCCTGTGATTTGAACTTCACCCACTTCGTTCCAACAAATCGGTGAACGGCACTTTCGACCGTAAAGTGCTTCAAATGGGGCCATACCGATACTGGAATGATAGCTGTTATTATAAGAGAACTCGATCAGAGGTAGGTGTGAATCCCAATTACCTCCAAAATCAAGAACACATGATCGAAGCATATCCTCAAGGGTTTGAATGGTTCGCTCAGACTGTCCGTCAGTCTGAGGATGATATGCAGTGCTCATGTCCAAACGAGTTCCTAACGCAGATTGGAGAGATTTCCAAAAGCGAGATATAAAACGGCCATCGCGATCGGATATGATGCTCAAAGGAGTACCATGACGGCAAACAATTTCCTTGACATAAAGATGCGCAAGTTGTTCAACACGGTAGGTTTCACGAATAGGCAGAAAGTGGGCAGACTTGGTCAACCGATCCACTATTACCCAAATGCTATCATGTTTGCTTGCGGTCAAGGGTAACTTGGTGATAAAGTCCATTGCTATACTTTCCCATTTCCATGTAGGAATTTCAGGTTGTTCGAGCAAACCAGATGGGCGTTGATGTTCAGCTTTTACCTTAGAACAAGTTAGGCATTTAGCTACGAACACAGCAATATCCTTTTTCATACCAGGCCACCAATAAGAAAGGCGCAAATCTTGGTACATTTTGTCAGCACCAGGATGAACGGAATACCGGGTTTTGTGCGCTTCACTCAGTATGACAGAGCGAAGATTCTCATCATTGGGAATCCAGATGCGATTGAGATAGCAGAGAATTCCACTCAGATTAGGGACAAAATGCGCTTCCGCGCCACTTGCTAACTCGGCGCGAAGGTTGCCATTGCTGATGGATGCGCGCTGCGCGTCACGAATGCGCGATTCAAGATCGTTTTGGATCGGCGCGAAGCGAAGCTGCAGGCGCGGCAAGATACAGTTAAGTTGGCTGGGTTTGCGGCTGAGCGCATCAGCTACCACATTAGCCTTTCCAGGGTGATACCGGATCTCACAATCGTAATCGCTGATGAGTTCGTTCCATCGACGTTGTCTCATGTTAAGTTCCTTTTGATCAAAAATATGCTGAAGGCTTTTATGGTCGGTGTAAAGGATACACTTAGTACCATAGAGGTAGTGTCTCCAGATTTTCAAGGCAAATACAACTGCACCAAGTTCAAGGTCGTGAGTTGTATAATTCTTTTCGTGAATCTTGAGTTGCCTTGACGCGTAAGCGATAACCTTGCCTCGTTGCATAAGTACACAACCGAGACCTTGGTTGGAGGCATCACAATACACGACAAAATCATCATTACCCTCTGGTAAAGTTAGAACAGGAGCTTCGCACAACAATCGCTTGAGCTTCAGAAAGGCTTCTTCTTGCTTCGAGCCCCAAATATACGGTTTGCCTTTGTGCGTTAAAGCTGTTAAAGGCAAAGCGATCTTTGAGAAGTTCGCAATGAATCGCCGGTAGTAACCAGCTAAGCCCAAAAAGGAACGGATTTCGGTAGGAGTGGATGGCGTAATCCAGTTCTTGATTGCTTCAATCTTGGATGGGTCGACATGAATACCCATCTTGTTTACAACATGACCAAGAAACTGTACTTCATCCGACCAGAATTCACACTTGGAGAGTTTGGCAAAGAGTTGCTCGGTTCGAAGCTTTTGCAACACCAACCGAAGATGTTGCTCATGCTCGGCCTTGGTTTTAGAATACACCAGAACGTCATCGATAAACACGATCACGAACCTATCCAAGAAAGGCCTACACACCCGATTCATTAGATCCATGAAAACGGCGGGTGTGTTGGTTAAACCGAAGGACATGACCAAGAATTCAAAATGGCCATAGCGGGTTCGAAAAGCAGTCTTGGGAATATCCTCATCGCGGATACGCAACTGGTGATAACCAGAACGGAGATCGATTTTGGAGAAACAAGATGCACCTTGGAGTTGGTCAAAGAGGTCGTCAATACGCGGTAAGGGATACCGGTTCTTAATGGTGAGCTTGTTCAGCTCGCGGTAATCAATACACATGCGAAACGTACCATCTTTCTTTTTAACGAACAACACCGGAGCACCCCAGGGCGAAGAGCTAGGGCGAATGAATCCTTTAGCGGTCAACTCTTGGAGTTGGCTTGCTAATTCTTGCATTTCAGCGGGTGCAAGACGATAAGGAGATTTGGCTACGGGGGAAGCACCAGGGACAAGATCAACACGAAACTCGACTTCCCGAGCGGGAGGTAAACCAGAAAGATCATCGGGAAAGACTTCAGGAAAGTCACGCACAATGGGGATTTCAGACAGTTTCTTCTTTCCTTCATCAGGTTTGACCACATGGGCTAAGAATGCAACACATTTCTTCCGCAAAAGTCTTCGGGCTTCAGCGCATGACATAAGTTTAAGACCGTTAGATGGTTTCTCACCGTAGATATGCAGATCACCATTTTCTCGAGGAATGCGAATCATCTTTTTGGCGCAAATAACCTCGGCGCGATTTTGCGAGAGCCAGTCCATACCAATAATCACATCAAAGCTTCCAAGCGGCATAGGAATGAGGTCGATTAGAAAATCGTTTTCGTTAAGGTTAAGCGTGCAATCTTTGATTACGGAGTTTATTAAAATAGTTTCACCATTAGCCAATTCAACTGAAAAGTTTTCGTTTAAGTTTATGCGCGGTCGCGCAAGTTTCTGCTCAAATGCGCGAGAAATAAAACTTCTATCGGCGCCAGTATCAAAAAGTATGGATGCATATTGTCCGTTAAGTAAAAATGTACCATTAACCACGTCATTATTCGCTTGCGCTTGGTGCGCGGTTATATTAAAAGCTCGGCCACGCGTCACTTGGTTCGAAATTTGGTTAACTGGGTTCGCTTGCGTAATCTGAACTTGTAGTCTCGGGCACGCGTTCCGGAAATGACTGGGGTCACCGCAGTTATAGCACGACCTGGGTCGTGGGTTAGGGTATGTTGGTTGTGGGTTTAGCGGGTAAGTTGGTGTTTGCGCGATTGGGTTGGCGGGAAGGATTCTACAGTTCTCAGCAGTGTGACCAATACGGCCACATCGGTTGCATTGTCGACATGGGATTTGAGTTGGGTGATGAAGTCTACAGGTTGGGCAAAAAGGTTGGTTTCCTGTGTAGGATTTCTTAGTTAGCGGGGCAGGGAGTGCTGGATTGGTTAAGGCATAGTTGTGGACTACAGGAGGTGTTGGGTAGGTCGACAGTGGGTTAGGCGCGTAAACTGGAGGTTGGTAGGTGGGTTGCTGGACAATGGGCGGGTTGGTAAGCGCATAGGCTTTGCGCCTGCGCTTGAGGTTGTTACGGTTTGAGGGTTCTGGTTTGGTTTCTGTTGGTTCTGGGACAGTCTTGGTGGGTTTGGTCTTCTCAGCTCCCCGCAGGAACAGGGTTCCTTCCCTGACATGGTTGTCGCTGAGCACAGCGGCCAACTCGATGGCGTCAGAGAGGGTTAGTGGGTTCCTGGCCCATACAGAATCTTGGATTTCCATGGGGAGACCCCCAAGGAACTTCTCGATGGCTCGGCGGGAAGGGGTAACTAGGTGCGGGACAAGCAAGCTTAATTCATGGAAGCGCGTCGCGTACTCGCGCGCTTCGCCACTGTACTGTTTCAGGTTCCAAAACTCTTCCTCCAGGCGCTTTACTTCGTTGGGAGGGCAGAACTCTCGCGTCAAGATTTCTTTGAATTCCTCCCAGAGCATGCTAGAAGCAGCCTCTGCGCCACGCGCATGAGCTACTCCATTCCACCAAGTAAGCGCCCTTGATTCTAGGACACTAGAGGCATATAAGGTTCGTCGGTCTGGAGGGCATTGGGTATGGAGGAAAGTGTTTTCAATTTTCTCGAGCCACTGGAGCATCACGGTAGCTCCTTCAAGTCCGGTGAATTTCGGAGGGTTACCCGCATTGAAGGATTTAATATTGTATCCGGAGGGGTTGGGATTATTTTGGTTTAAGGCTTGGGCTATCGCGGCGGCCATTTCCTGGGAACGTTGCTGTCTACGCCTGCGCGAGGCTTCTCTCCTCTGAAATCGGCGAGATAGCGGAGGCATTCTATAAAAGTTTTAATTTTTGTTAATATCTTGGCATAGGAAATCGTTTTAGCGCAAAGTATATCGTCGTAAAGCTTGTTTCGCGAAGTTAAATGCTATCAAGTTTTGAAGTAAGATATGAATTTAAATGCAAACTTAATACAGGTAATAAATTCGAATTGAAAATCGACAATTCATGCATCACCATGACTTTCCGAATTCTCAATTTAAAATATCGAGTAAATAAATATTGGAGATTGACAATTCATGTATCACCACGACTTTTCAATCTTCAATTTAAAACATAAAGTAAATAAATATTGGTGATTGACAATTCATGTATCACCATGGCTTTTCAATCTTCAATTTAAAACATAAAGTTAATGGTAATTGAAAATCAACTATTCATGTACCACCATGACTTTTCGGATTTTCAATCCCCACCACAAACGAATATGTAAGAAATAAACTAAAATCGAAAGATCGCGAAATAAATATGAAATCACGTGCTACATATACGCAAGCATATTTTATAAATATCGAGTAAATAACAATTAGCGCGCAAACATGAGATATTTCTCATGCGCGAGAAGGGACTCTTAGGTATTCTAGGTCGTTACGTCTAACCACCTATCCTAAAGTCACGGAGCTCTGATACCAATCTGTAACACCCCGACCGATGGCGGATTATACATCGGGGCGCCACGTATTGTTTCATTACTCGCGACACTATTTGGGTGTCAATATTTAATAAATACATTTCCTTGCGCACGCGCAGAACATGACATAAAGTAACATAAATCATATCATAACTTGAAATATTCAAATAACATAAACTTGTCTTGTTACATTTTAAACTAGGTCCAAAAGAAAGAAAACATCCTATGTGTCCTCAAGCTTCCAGAAACAGCTACAGCAAACCTGAACATGTGTTAAAATAAAACGTCAACACTTGCGTGTCGGTGAGAAATCAAGTTTAATACATATAAATAGATAACAATATCTGCGCGCATCATGTGTATAACTGGTGTTCAACAAGGGTGTAATCAGATTGTGATCAAGCCTTAGATCATAGCTCATAGTTCAATCCGTGCTCCCAATTGAGCACAAAAACAAGAAAACTGTGCAAGTGTAAACAAAAGAGAAATCATAAACGATAGTTCTCCCGTGTTCATCTAATGGATCCATGAAAACTGCGGAATAGGCCGACAAGACGGTTAATGATCCACACATACAAATAAACAGCCAAGTCTACGTCCATAACACATGGGGTTTTGCACGACAAAAGTTCATAAACAAGTTTAAGACTCAAGTTTGTACGAACACATGAACATCCCAAAACATTAAAAATAAAAAGGGATTAGGTACGAGATTACTCACCTGAAAAAGGTATGTTGAAAGATAATGCAAGAAACAAGCACAAGTTAACCTATAAATAAAAGTTTATTGATTTAATGATTGATTTTATGCCTTGAATATATGTTAGCATAGTAATATGTATCTTTAACAAATTATTATATATTATATATTACCGGAAATCTGGGCAGGACAAGGGAAAAGACGAAGGCAGAGAGAGGAGGCGGCTGAGGAACAACGGCAGAAGGCAAGGAGAAGAGAGCAGAGGGGAGTTTAAGTGTTTGTGTGTGTAGTGTTAACTAACAAGAAAATAGTATTATATATAGGGAAACCCTAGGAAACACAATCCCTAAAAAGGAGGAAAAGATCTTATCAAATCAAGCAAAAGATATCAAAAGGCAAAAGATTCCAAAAGCAAAAGATATCAAAAGATATGGCAGCAGGGGAACAGGAAAAAGGCTGACAGGTTACAGAATAAAGCATGGGAGGAGTCAGATAAAGGTACTGGTCAAGGCATGCAAAAGAAGATTTCAAAAGATAAAGTCAGTCACTTTTTCTGCCAACCAATGGGGTTGGTGCGCATGCTGCGCCGAAAGTGACTATTCAGACAGAAGATAAGATATCACAAAAGAATACAGGCAGACCTAAACAGAAGAAAAGACTTAAGGTCTAGCGCGAGAAAGCTCGGGCGCACGCGCGGGGGCGAAGGCAGACAGAGAACAAATCCTTAGCGCGCCGCGGGAAGAACTAAAATCCTTAGCGCGTCGCGGGAAGAACTACAAATCCTTAGCGCGTCGCGGGAAGAACTACCATTCTTAGCGCGCTGCGAGAAGAACTACAATTCTTAGCGCGTCGCGGGAAGAACTACCGTTCTTAGCGCGCTGCGAGAAGAACTACAATTCTTAGCGCGTCGCGGGAAGAACTACCGTTCTTAGCGCGCTGCGAGAAGAACTACAATTCTTAGCGCGCTGCGAGAACAGTTCGCCTCGCGTGTCGCAGGAACAACTGGTCTTCACGCAGGCTTCCTTGTAAGGAGTCTGGCGCGTGGAGCTGCGCAGACATCCTTAGGCGGGGAGAACCAAAGGACAAGCAAAGAGTTAAGAGAAAGGGGTTCAAGGCGCAAGGGTTAAGCAAAGAGGCGGGACGGCGACAAGAAAGAGAAAGAGGCGGGACGGCGGGAAGAGAAAGAAAGAGGCGGGACGGCGGGAAGAGAAATTATTATTATTAGTAAGTAATATAAGAATATATGTATAATTTATTTAATGCTAAATTTACAAAGATTAATAATCAAAATTTTAAATTATAAAAAAAAAGAATCGGATTCGAAAACGGGTACCTTGGTCGGGTCGGATTGGGCAGTTGTCACAGTTGTAAATGACATACCTAGGAATTTTGTGGTGCAAAAACCTTAGCCGAAACAGCCCCGAAACTACCCAATTGGACAGCCACCCGACAAGCCTAAAAACAATCGTATTTCGACGAATAAACGCGCCCATATGGATGAATTAAAGTGAAAAAGAGTTGTAGACATTTAATACCGACCTGGAATTGAACTTTGGATGGCCGGAGATGGGCTGGTCTTGCACGAAAATCGAGATGAGAGGGGGAGGGGGGGCGCCGATCGGACTAGGGTGTAGGGTTAGGTTTTATTTTTTTTGTGTATAATATTATAATAATAATACATCCTAGCCCCTCCACTTTACTAATGGTTAAACTAGTAAGAAAAGTTAAGTAAAATACGTTTACGAGTGTGGCAAGGAGCTCTCGAAAGAATGTCGGATCAAGCCCGAAAGGTGTACACAACACTACAAGGTTAAACCTTTTTATCGGAAAATTACAGACGTCACATCTACTTACTTGCTTATGGTTTGATTCATTTACCGAGAATTACTATGTTATGCTTATTTATATCATTGCAAAATTGGTGATAATCTCACTCAACTATATGTTGACAATCTCTTCCATTTTTCTACGCATGTGTAGGTTATCATGTAAATTGAAGGTTGAAGTTTGGACACCTAGACAAGACCTTAGGATTTAATGAAGACAATAATTGTTTTAGTTTATATTCACTTATTTAAATTGTTTTGTTATATTTTTAAATTGTGTGTACTGTTTGAAATAAAGTAACTAAATAGATATGGTTATTTATATTCATGATATTATCTTCGAGCTGTGAACAATCATGCTCACGCCCCGGCATTTCCGTCTTAGGTTGGGGTGTGACACAAGTAATATAGCAATATAAACACATAAGAGGATGGCTATAGACTAGGTCAGTGAAATTCTAATAACCTAACTCCCTATAACCATGGCTCGAATACCAATCTGTCACACCCTAACCGACGGCTGAATAAGTCGAGGTGAGACGGTGATTGGTCATAGCACATGA
This sequence comes from Bidens hawaiensis, assembly GCF_021521415.1. Classification (NCBI taxonomy): domain Eukaryota; kingdom Viridiplantae; phylum Streptophyta; class Magnoliopsida; order Asterales; family Asteraceae; genus Bidens; species Bidens hawaiensis. The sequence goes on along the minus strand of NW_027493738.1, from coordinate 324,629 downwards.
TACTACGTGTTACAATAGTTGTTTAATTCAATTCAATTCAATATCAAGCAATACAAAGATACAATGAAATAAATTGTTTTGTATTAAGCTCGGTCCAATCATGTAATCCTATATCTTGCAACAAGTAATCTTCAACAAACAAAATTTCCAATAACTGAAAAGCATGCGAGAGTGTCAACTAAAAATAGTTGGTGAGAACATAGGTTTTAATAAAATAAGTTTTAAGTGGAAAGCAATCCATATGTGTTAAGTTACTTGTATACTTTGTGATTACAACTAAACCTCTGACACGTTTAGCGAGTTGTCTAATCTACAATTAGACTATTATGTTTAATGTTTAATGTTTAACGATCATCGGATTCTGAACACACAGGCCCTGCGTGGGATGGTCGGGCCAATAGATCTATCATCATACTACCACGGGCTTTAACAAATTAATGGTTGTCAATGCAAATACGTATACACTTGTAATGATCACACATAACGAATATTATGAAATAAAGCTTGAATCAAATAGCATTTATGAAACATAGAATAAATAAGTTGCATGTTTCCACCCCAAAGTATAAAGTGTTTTAAATCATGTAAAAGGGGCTATGAACTCACCTTTGTTGTTGACGAATTTAGACTTGCAACACTTTGGTTTAGAGTCCTAATGATCAATAAAGTTGTTATTACGATGTTACTTTATTTCGGTGGAATAAAATATTCGACCTTGGGTTCCCAGGAAAAGGTAAGTGGGTCCATTCACATCAGGACACACCACTTGGTTTTTCTTTAGGCCGTAGCCTTGGTGACATAACCCTTGGTGAATATCTATAGAGTTGGTGTTTGTTTGGAAGTACAATTCGATTTTGGGGTTTCATGTTACAACTTTATGGTTTAGGGTTTTAGATTATCTTTTCCAGAAAAGAATAGATTGCTTGTTGTTCAATACAAGAATTTTTAAAATAGTAAACCTTTGAGTTAGATTATGAAAATTTTATATATTGTAACCGTATGAGTTGTTTAACTTATATATTTTTTATAAGATTTAAATGGTTAATAAAAATATATAAAATTCATAGACTACCGTGAGGTCTGATTCTGAGTCAGTTTAGTAAAAAAATCACGAAAAATCGATAATCTAACGAATTAATGCGATTGCAGTTGGATAATTTTTCTAATTCAAATTTCTACAATATATCCAAAAATTGGGTCGTAATTAGTAAGAATGGGTGAGTTATGACATTCGTTTTGAGACCAAAGTAATCTGTCAGGATTTTCAGCAAGACCCTTTGTTAAAGAAAAATAATAAAAACGTTTTTAAATTTTGTAAAATTTTACAGAAAAAATTACATAAATACTAGACACATAAAGAACCAACTTAGGCTTTTGAAATTAGTGATTCGGATATATTATGACCGAGATCTAAGCGTTGAAACATAAATACTAGACACATAAAGAACCAACTTAGGCTTTTGAAATTAGTGATTCGGATATATTATGACCGAGATCTAAGCGTTGAAATAAAAGGTTTTTCTGCAGAATGAAAGACCAAAACATTAAACAAAAATCAAAACATACTAGGAAGGAATGACTTGTGAATCTTTGAGAGAATGAGAATCAAGACTTTGCAACCTTGGGGCTTTAAAATATGCAGGTTTGGAATGAATTTTAAGGGTGCTAGGGAGTTCTATTTATAGGGGGTGTTTAGAGAAGAAATTATGATGAATTAGAGATAGAATTTAACTAGGTTTTGAATTCAAAATTTGGATAAGGCAAATCTTGGAGGTCAATAATAGAATATTCTAGAAGATTCTTTTTGATTTAAGTTAAATTAATAATGATAAAATTTTAATGTTATATGTTATAAAATACTAATCTAGGCATTCCCGATTAAACGTGTCACATTAACGATTAAGCATGTATACGATGAAATGAAGATAGAATCATGTAATTGTGCATATAATAATAGTGTTACTAACTAGAAATAATAATATATGATTCGATAACAATATAGATGGTGAATACACGAACATTATTAAATACGAGTATAAAAGACTAACGATGTCATGCATGAAAATGCACAGATGTTACAATATGCACGTTACTTTTGTTATTAATATGCAGGTTCATTGAATAATGCTTCAAAAGACAACACACATGTTATGTAATGGTCATGCAAACCATTCATGCATGCAAAAATGGGTTGTGGTGTAAACCGGTTCTAGAAATTTCATTTAAAACCTGGATTTGGTGGTCTATAACAAACCCATGAAAACTGTCAACCCATCCTGTAGAAACCGGTTCAAAACCCGGACCGGCCCATTCATAAATGGTGTCTAGTTCCGAGTTTCAAAATTCCATGTAAACAGTTCAGGGTTTCAAAATTCCATGTAAACGGTTTCGATCCGGGTTGGTCCCGTTGCACACCCCTATCACCGTTACCACAACCCTCAATGATGGTTGTGTTGCATTGGCAACCAGTAGGTGGCGTCATATTGCAATTGGTTGATGGTGGCTTCATTATGGATTCAAATTTCTTTATTACATGTATGAATAACATAAAGCAACTTATTTATAAGCAGTTGCGGAGCTACATAGAAGATACCGCGTTCGGCCGAACCCGGTCTTTTTTCTATTTTATTTATAGCCTATGGTGTCGAATTAATAAGCGAACCCGTTTTTTTTCGGCGAGCGAACCCAATATCATTTAAAAAAACATTCGAACTCACTTATTATGAAAAATTTATTTAATTTTTATTAGTAATGAATCTTTTTTTTATCAACTATAAAAAGCTTTAACATAACTATCAAATTTACTAACATAAACTATAAACGGGCCAGTAACAACTCTATAGATTATAAAAAAAAAAACCCAAAATTATTCATAGAATGGGTGAATAAGCCTAACCCGATTAACATTTTTAATTATACATAATACCTAAATAAAAAGTAAATAAAAAAACGACCAATAAATTTATGTTTCTACCGACTAGAGTCCACACGTCGTCTACTCGTCATCAACTCTTTGCCAGTTCGCCTTAAGGCTTCAACCATCGCCTCTCCTTCGAACTACAACCCGACAACAACAATGGCCAGTCAACTCTTTCTTTGATTACTTCAAGACTTCAAGGCTTCAATCGATTATATGAATGATACTTACATTAGTTATGTTAAAAATAAGTTATTTTTGAAAGTTGTGATTAAAGATGTTGTGAATCGTTTTCAAACATGTAAACACGCTAGAACAACAATAATAAGTAATACCTTTTTTTATTTAATATGATTTCTATGTTGAATGTTGACGATATAATGATAATGATATTATATTTTATTTATTTGACCGAGTAACCAATCCAAGCCCAAAAACTTTGACGCCAGAAAAAATCAAGCATAGAAAAATCCTGAACCCATAAGAAAAAAATCTTGGCTTCACCATTGTTTATAAGCAAATGATTTTTAAACCAATACCATTGAAGAGATACATGATGATTCAGTCACACCTCTCTTTTGTGTGTATCAATCATCAATCACTCTTTTACAAACCCGTCATCATCTCAATGAGAATAGATAAATGACGTTATAAGCCAAACAGAAGAACTCAACCTAAAAGACTATTCCAATGGGGTGAGGGAACCCATTTGACTTATAAACCCCACGTCCTTGAAATGGTTTCAGTATGTAACAATCACCAAGCTCAAGAAAAGTTTTATATGATTTGGAAATCATGAGAAGGCCAATGATAACAGCAAATAAGTTCAAAGTTATAAATACAAAACGATTGTGGTTATATCGCAAGTGAATTTAAAATTGGCTGCCCACAGATCGGAATGAAGCTGCAAATCAGCGGAATAAAGACGCCAACCAGAAGTTTAAGTGTGTAGGATCATATGTTATTAATATATAATTTGTTTCTAAATTGAGTCTCGGGTATGAACAGATAGAACCAACATATATCATAACAATAATTAACAAAATAACAATAAGTTTAATACATTTGAGTTTTCAGCATTTAGCGAATTGCTTGTTTCCATAATCTTGCCCATATCAGTTCCTATCATGGATAAAATTAAAAAAAAAATACCTTAAAACGAAAACGGTCAAACAGGTTGAAAGTTTTTGTTTAAATTTTAATGCATAAAACTGTCTAAATCACTTTATTTTAGAATATTACATTGTTGTTGAGATAATGTATTCTTGTCATCAAACTTGGCGCGTTGCATTTACTACATACCTGATAAACTTATAAACGTTTAAGCCGATGGAAGGATATCCAAAGCAACCTCCTTTAGGGTTGGCATCTGTTCCTGTTGATGCACACATACATATCTACTTCCCATTCTTCTTAGCACCTTCCATGGACCAGGGTAACTCCTTCATTGGATTTCAAAATTCAGAAATGAGTTAATTATATCAGAAAATAGATTAAGAACATAATTTGATGATGAATTAACTTATCTAACCATTAACAGCGATCTTTGTTGCAGACTAATCATCGTTATTTAGTTAATAAAAGGCACAACACAGTAATACCATTTTACATGTATCTTTTAGCTTACCTTAATTTTATTTTTCACAAGAATGATATTTTGTTTGCAGTAGGAAGTCTTGCATGATGGTTAATAGGGGTGTAAATGAGCCAAGCCACTCGTGATCAACTTGCTAAAAGCTCAAACGACCCAAGCTTAAACAAGCTCGAGCCCGAGCATCACTTATCGAGCTCGACTGTCTCGCGACCCCAAAAGAGCCTATTATTTATATAGTATATTTAATATAATATCTATTTTTATATATAAAAATATGGTAAAATTAATTAAATAACTTATTTTATGTTATGTATAAAATTTTTAACTATAAATTTATACAATACTTAATTACAAAATGTATCTAAATTAATTAATAAATAATAACCGAGCCAAGCTCAAACTTGAAAAAAACCTACTAACTAGCCGATATTCAGCTATAGAAATAAAGCACGAAACGAGCCAAACTTCGGTTCAGCTTGCTTACACCCCTAATATTGGTTAAAAACTTAATCACTCTAATATGAAGAAATATGCATTAAACATGGGACAATATCGACCCAAACAATTTTATTAGTGTTGGTTTGTGGCTATAATATAAGTTTTTGGGTCAAGATGAGTCGCAAGTATTTTTCTCACGGGTCATACCTAGTTGAAGAAAAAAAAATAACTGTAGAGCGGGTGGAAGTGTACACTTTCTTTACATCCACTAACCGCCATAAAAAAATATAGCCTTTGAACCCACTTTGAACCAACCCGTTTTGACCCGTAAACAACCGCCCTGACCCACCCGTTTTGATACACATAATAAGCATTCTAACCTGAAAAGGGTCCCACCAGTACGACCTTTGAAATTGTGGATGTAATATACGGTCTCCATCTTGGGGAAGAGCGTCTTTAAAAGCACGGCTAGTTTTGGATAGAAGAACGATGGATAATCTAGTTTTAAACTCAAGGACAATCACAAGTTTACTAGTAAACTAATCTAGGAATAAAAAGATTCATGAGGTTTAAAAATAAAAAACAGCTCTACGTAAGAAAGGATACATCCAGATCTGATACGATCAAGTTCGCCGTTAAATATAATCATTTGCCTACTTGTGGCTGCAACTGCATCTCTATAAAGCTCTTCCACAACAAGCATCTCTGTTTTTCAAAATTAAAATGAAATTAAACGACCAAATAATTTAAATGTAACTTAAAAAGAAAGAGCAAGTCCCTACCATTGACATTAAAATAAGGGTACCCGACTATGAACAACTCATCTTCTTCCTTAACACGGTCAACCATTTTAACCGATTCAACAAAACCAAAATCTTGAAAGAATGAGGGTTTTGTTAAATAATCCAACTTAAACGAAGCGCCTCCGAATGCTGATTTTCTTGCGAATTGAACTTCATTAGCCTCTGGGAAAAACTGCAAGTTTTGATGCATGTGTTTCTGACTTAAAATGTAAACTCTTTGAAGTTTGAACATAATCAGAATTATAAATATAAGATGCATGTTCCTACTTGATGATTTTAACGAAAATTGAAAATATAACATATTAAAAAATTACCTTTACCTATGCTTGTCAACAAACCGAACGAACACGAATAGGGCATGTTCGTGTTTGCTCGTTTAACTTTACCCGAACAAATTATCAAACACGAACAGTTAAACAAACGAGGTTTTCTTCGTGTTCGTTCGTTAAGAAAATGAGTGTGCTCGACTGCTCGTGCTCGTGCTCGTATATGTTTGTTTGTTAATAGTATAAACGAACGCTTCACAAACGTAAACAAAGGAACATAAACATAACGGAGCAAACACCAATTAAAAGTAAACGAATGGGGTTTTCTTGTTCCTTAAAGTTCATTTGTTAATAGTATAAACAAAAGGATCGTGAATCTAAACGAAGGAACATAGATAAACGAATGTAACCGAGCAAAAACCAATAGAAAGTAAACATAAACATCAATATATTGGGCCTAAAAATTTAACAAAACTGGACTAAATCGGAAGAGGTGATATTTTAATTTCATAAAACTACATTAAGTTATAATGTGCCTAAATATTTTAATTGAATATATAAACAAACAAACATAAACGATGACAGGCATAAATAAATGAATGAGATATGAGTTCATGTCCATTCATTTAACTAAATGAATTTTCTGCCAAACTGTTTCCAAATAGCACTTACAGTCTGCAATGAAATATATTATAATTATGGGGAGAATCGCTTATTCACATACTATTCTGGTTCGTGTAGCCTTTTCTGGTGCTACAAGGAGGTCACAAAATTCACGAATCAATTGCATACTTCCAGTCATTTCAATCCCACCTTCACCATCACCTATCAGCATATACATAGGTACAAAGGTCAATTGTCACAGTAACATTGAAAGTAAGTGTGTGTGTGTGTGGGTGGGGGGAGGGGGGGGGGTAACAAGAAGAAACCTGGGACAGATCCGAGGCCAGCTGTTGGAAACTCAATCTCCTGTGGTTGAAAGGTGTGGAGTAGAAACTCTATTGGAATTATATTGTAGATATGTAACATTGCATCTTGTGTTGATATATAAGAAAAGAGTAATGAATGAACTCACCATTAACTGTATTCCATCCTTCAAAGCCACCTTAGTTGCTTCTGTTGCCTGTTAGTTACAAAGTTACAGATCAATTTTAATCCACATGACTTGTGTTTATACACATTACCAAGGCGAGCCGCATCCTCAGCCAAGGCCCTTTTTTAGGGGGGCAAAATTTATATGTATATATTTAAAAATATAAACTTATAAAAAATTGGATCTAGTATTCTAGTAAATCTTGTAATTACTGAACCCAAATTTTCTTTACCTATAATCCATTTAATCAAGTATATGTTATTGGGCCCAAACTAAAAAGAAAAACGGTCAAAATTTATGTGCGTTTATTTATGTTCGTTTACATACTAAGAGAAAATAATTAAATATTGTATGGATGAGTCATATCTTAATGGTTTTATATTTGTTCGGTTATGTTCATATGTTTGTGAACTTTTCGTTAGATTTTAAACAAACGAACACGAACATGCTCAATTTTTAAATAAACGAGAATGCCCTTGTTCTTATACATGTATAGGTCTAGACCTAAGGGCCTTTTTATTTCGGCTCTGTTGGTGATGACGGCCCTTCACATGACCACCATTTGTATGCTTATAATCTCCCCCAAACTATTAGAAATCTAACCTGATCAAGAAGCTCTTCGTAATCACCCGGAAACGGAATCGAAGAAGAACCGTTAGACTTAACGGCGAATTCAGCATTTCTACCCGTCGGGTTTGCGGCTACTCTTCCGAAATTCAAATTCAGTTTCAGCTGCAAGCTAGCCTTGTAAAGTTTGAGAAATCAAAAAGACGATTGATTTGTTAATATAATTACCTGTTGGTGGTGAACAACAGGTGGTAAGCTGGATGCTATTGGGAAAGTGGATAACGCCATTTTCAAACCAACCAAAATTACAAGCTGGGTGACGAGAAGCTTTTATATCCGGGCCATAACGCGAAACAACCGTAACCATATTGTAAATAATTTGGTCGGGTCTCACGGGTCTTCCACCATTTATACTCACCCCTAAGCTTAACTGTATAGCTAACCCGGTAGGCACGGTGTCTTTGGTAGATATGTTTACGGGTATGTTTGGCAAAACTAGCTGGTGGCTGTTAGTTGTAAGCTGGTAGCTGTTACTTGTTAGTTGTAGCTTTTTAGATATATATTTAGGTATTTGGCAGAGTAGCTGGAGCTTTTCAGATATATTTAGGTATTTGCCAGAGTAGCTGGAGCTTTTAATAAAACTAATTAGGTGTCAGCACGATGCGGCAGAGTGTGCGCGCAACCTGACACATAATCAGTGTCGATACGTGATTCATTTGATATTAGTGCACGCATAACCCGAATGCAGACGTGTACTTCGTGCAAATGCAGTAAGCGTGTAATCAGTGGCGATATCAAGAAACAAAGCTAAAATATAGAGTAATTTCAAATAGATAATTTTTTAAACCAACCCTTTTGATTTGAAACGCTTTCTGACCCGACACCATTTTAATCTGAAACATGTTTTGACCTGACCCCTTTCGACTCAAAACCGTTCCAACATGAACCGAGCTAAATTAACCTTTTTTTACCGACCCGTTCCGACCCTAACTTGGTCTTACACATGGCCCGAGCTTGTCTGACTCGACTTGTTGTCAATCATAACCGGTAAAGAAGTATATCAATATCTTACTCAAATTAAAGAGAATAAAATGCTCTTTTTTATGATGTAATTTGTTTAAAAAAAATATTAACGTGTGAAAAAGTTTTGGCTTTTTAAAGAGTCATGGAGTAGTTAGTTTTGAATAAGGATAATATATGTAACTATTATATAAATTAACAAAAGTTGATGAAAGTTCAAGTACCAAACTTGTAAATTCAAATATAAAATTTTCTCAAACACTAATAGTAGTAGCGTTTAAAAATGAACTTTTTCTCCAAAATTAAAAGTTTGAAGCTTCTTCAACCAAACAAAGCTTGAAACTTTTTCAACCAAACAAAGCTTTTTATTAAGTATGAGATTTTTCTTAAAAGCTTGAAGCTTCTAAAAACTCTTTGCCAAAACATACCCTACGTCATTACTACTTATGTTTGACATTAATTAACAAAAAACACATCAGACAAGAGGACCGGATATCACATGATAAAAAAGTTAGAATGTATAAAGCAAAACCATATAATAAGTTGGAGCAAAACATTATGGTGGTTCAATTCATCACATGTTAATTTCATCTTTAAGACGGGAAGGAGCACTTATGGGTATTATCCATGTACCGGTCAATCTCACACTATCATCTCATTTCTACCCTTATGTACATACAAACGACCAAATCAACGGCGACACGACCCTCAAGTACCCTAAACATTTTGTGTTTTTTTGTTTTTTATAATCTAAAATAAATTGAGCAACTAAATGTAATTAAAATTGAAATTGAAAATATAACATATCTGAAGACAGAAAAAATAAAATACGACAATTGAAACTAAAAAAAATTAAAAAACAAAAATTTAAACTAAATGATCCTTCGGCCTGTTATATTGCTCGATGATGATGTTGTCGTGTCTTTCTCTTCGGCTTGCTCGATGAGATCTTTGAAAAATTGTATGCTTTTATCTTTTAAAAAATGTCGTTATCAGAATCGTTCGGCGGTATGAATATCCCAAGATCATCGTTAAGAAATTAGTTATTAAGCATTTGAGTGAATAAAAATGGTGAAGGTTTGAGTTAGTGGTATTTATTATAAATAATTTATATGTAATAATAATAATTAATTACACATGTATGTTTTCAAATCATATATTATTTGTGGCAAAGGTTTGCCATGAATTGTAATTTGGCAATTTACCTACTGGAGAGGGGGTGGGTTTGTTTGTGGCTTGGAACCCATAAAGCTCACCCTTACATGTGTCCATTCCCCCTCTAATATCGCAAAACAATTTTTTATTGACCTGTGAAAACAATTCTACATAATGATTCTCATTGACTTTTATTTATAGTCTTCACAAAATATAAAAAAACGTGCAAACCAAATAACATGAATATGTAATAACACCTTGTAAATATTGTATATAAGCAAATAAAAATACATATATATTCATAGCATTTAATCATCCAAAACATATAACATATTGTGACATTTTAGTCATAGAAGGTCTAACCATATGTGACACTCGGTAAAATAAAAAGTATTATTATATTTCATGATCGAGATTAAGACATGTTTAGATCGGGTTAAGTGATAATTTAAGACCGTAAGATAAAATATTATTGTATTCTAAGAATGAAGGTAATATATATGAGGAAAGCACATGAGAAGTCATACCAAATAAATAAATTTTGATGATAAGTTAGAAGTAACGAACGTTTTCGGTTAAATGTGCGAATATTCAACCGGACATTAGAGACTATCCAAGGGTGGATTCAAATGAATAGTGTAGAGGATTGAAAAGCGAGAACGAAGGCGAAAATGTGACTCAATTCTGAGTTATAACGAAGCGGGAAAATGCACATTAGTATTTTCGAACAAGTCATTAAAGTACCTATACCGGTAAGTTTGCAAAAGTTAATATTGTCGCCGTATTTTGAGATTTATTATGTGGATAAAATAAATCAAATAGACACCATAAGTTGGATGGGTTGATTTTGGAATAAAAAACAACTACACTAGTATTATTAAGTTTGGAGTAACACGGAACCGACACCGGGAAACGATCGATAATAACTTATTAGTGGAAATAATAAATTAACGAAACAAATTTAACTCGAGAATGGAATAAATATTTTGACTAAATGCATTTGGAAAATACAATGTCACTCAAAGTAGCGGGATCGTTGAAGCGAGAGACCGAAACACGATCGTAAAACTCGTTTAAAACCGCACCTATATAAGGTGGATCACCCCACATATTATTCATATTCTCATAATTCAGTTGAAATCTAGAGAAAGAGAGGGAGTAGAGAGAAGGCATAGAATTCCAACAGTGGCTGATGGCGTTCCGGCGATGGCCAACTGTAGCCGGCGGTGGTCCGGTGGCGGCCGAAACCCGTCTTCAACCCGAAACCATTTTTCGATGTCCCGAACGCGATGACAAGGTCCGATCGTCCTAATTTTGATCTTAAGTTCTTTAAAAACATGTTTTAAAATATGGATAAATTGTATTAGTTTTGCATGTCTGTAAAGATCGTTCTATAACTAAAGAGCTAACAGTCCGATCATTCTGATTTTTATACAGAGGGTACATAATCCATAAAAATCATTTTGAACAACGGAAATAAGGATTGAAGTTGTTTAAGTTGGGTTTTTAAACCCATTTTCGTGTTTAGTTCGTTGGGCAGATTTGAAAACGCAGCTCAAAAAAATACAAATTCCCGGAGATTCAACCGTCGGATCGAGCTGAAATTTTTGATCAACTTCAAGCAGCTGCATGCTTCTCGAAGATCGATCTCCATTCAGGTTATTATTAACTTCACGTTAATGAAGATAGCATCCCCAAGACCGCATCCCGTACTCGATATGGGCATTATGAATTTTGTGTTATGCCTTTTGGGCTAACCAATGCACCAACGGTTTTCATGCATCTTGTTACACCCCAACCTATAGCAGAAATGCCGGGGCGTGAGCCGATTGTTAATAGCTCAAAGGTACTATCATGAATATAAATGACAATATCTTTTTATTATTTTATTTCAAAAAGTACACACAATTTTTCAAATATTACAAGACAATTCAAATAGGTAAATATAATACAAGATAAGCTTAAATAATGATTGTCTTTCTTAAATTCTAAGGTCTGGTCTAGATGTTCTTTTCACGTTAAACTTCAATTCAAAAACAACCTGCATATGCGTAGAAAATAATAGAGTTTGTCAACAACACATGTTGAGTGAGACGATCACCAATTTTGACACTAACAATAATATGTATATAATATATGATAAATGTTAAATGCTCAAACAAAAATATGTGGGTAGTAATTGTAACATCCCGTAACCGCAGCGGAAACGTACACGGGATGCAACAGACACATCTGATATCAACAGCATTGCTTATAAAGAAAATACCACTACATTAATTTATATCATATTACATTGTTGCTAATTCGTTACTGTCTAGGTGTTACACACGAGTTTTACCAATAAGACATTAATATATTCATTACAAAATATAGATCAGCAAGCTTCCAACACGTAGCACAGATCATTAAGCACATTTCAATCATTCCAACTTGGGCATACCTAGAAAACATGTAAGAAAACGGGTCAACTACGAATAGTTGGTGAGTTTCACTAATTTAAATAAACACTGACAGATCATTTTAATAACCATTTATTAGCAATGAAATTATGCTGGGAACTATGTTACCCCAGAACAATAATAACCTCTGGGAACTACGTTACCCTAGAACAATAATAACCCCTGGGAACTATGTCACCCCAGAACAATAATAACCTCTGGGAACTATGTTACCCCAGAACAATAATACCCCTGGGAACTATGTTACCCCAGAACAATAATACCCCTGGGAACTATGTTACCCCAGAACAATAATAACCTCTGGGAACTACGTTACCCCAGAACAATAATAACCTCTGGGAACTATGTTACCCCAGAACAATTACACACGATAAACAATTTATATATTCTGTGCATCAAACATATATATATATATACAAGTGTTTCCATACGATCGGTATGTATTTAAATACTTTAATAAAGACATGTTTTCCGCCCCGGGAAAATATTTAGAAACAGTTCAGTAAAAAGGGGCTCGTGAAAACTCACCTTTCTGTGAGTCGGGACGTGATACAATGAACTGCTATAAGCCTGGATCTGTAATATAATATCTAGTCGTTACTATATAATTCCCATAAATTAAATACGTATCAATCGGTACATCTGGGGACATTGTTAGCCCAGTACTGTACTCGATTCGGGGACAATGTTAAACCCGTGACACTTCTAAGGACTCAGATTGTGACTTTGCTTAGAGTCTGACGGTCAAAATTATCATTTTTATGATTTCCTTGATTTGCGTGCCTAGCACGGTTATCCGTTTTTAGTTTCAAAAATGGGTTTGGTCACACCCGACCCAAAAATGGTGTTTGACTGTTAATTTAGTTAAAGTGATGAAATTAGAGCTCGGTTTGGACACCCCGTTTGGCCGCGGGGCCCGTTTCCGTCATTTAGGTGCCGGAAACAGTAAAATCGGGTAAAATTACCCAAATCATCCGAATTATTTTCGGATGATTTATTTTTACTTAATTACTTAGTTTTATGAAAATGGTCAATTTTTAGGTTTTTTTTTATATACCAGTCAGCTCGCTTATGCGAGTTTTGCCGGTTTACACGTTTTAAGCTTTAGAAATTTGTTTTTATGTTCTTTTTAGCACAAATAATTACCCGTTTAGTCTCGGGTATTGAAATTTTGCACAAAACTTATTTTGACAGTAAGAAACTTTATAAAAATTTTCCAGATTTATTTTCTTATATTTACATTTATTTATCTATTTTTAAACCTTATTAAAACACTAAATATGTCAAAAATACCAAAAGACTTTAGAAAAATCCCAAATTTTTCTGGGATGATCCCTGCCATCCTCATAACTCCCTGGAATTTTTCCAGAACCCAAAACTCATTTTTCAAGCCATTTTCACAAAAACCGAGCTAGAAAGCTCTAGAACTCGTTTTACCGAAAAGCCCCCTTATACTTCTCCAACTGAGCTCAAATTTTGTGTGTGACTTTTATATGTTATAAAAAGCTTATCCTAAATTTTTCAGAATTTTTCATCAAGTTTAGCTATTTTTCACCATTTTTGGCCAAAACCGAGCATTAAATTCACCAAATATTCATCTTTTATCCAAAAATTACCAAAAATTCACAGATCTCATATTTTCATGTGTAGATCATCTCTGTGAAATTTCGTGACCCGACTCTAAGTACACTACAATCTGTCCAAACTCACTAAATCACACGAAAACCGAACTATCTTGTGTTTTCTAGCGTTAGATCGCAAGGATCTTGGTTTCTAGCCTTTGCTAGCCACTAGATACAACACTTACAAGCACAATAACACTATACCAAGCAAGTTACACCAACAATCAAACCATTTCTTTCATAGTGTCGGTTTTGATATAAAAACAAAGGTTTTAACCGTAAAAATCCGTTCTCGACTCTTTTTACTCATTTCTTGGACCAAGATCCCTTGTATAACATGTATACATCTCTTGATCATGCAAGAGTCGGTTTCATCTCGGGTTTTCTCCCGTCTTTCACATAGAAATTCATTTTACAAGATTCTAACCGTAAAAATTCGTTATTGACACTTCTAACTCGTTTCTTGGATCAAGATCCCGTGTATAACTTGTATACATCACTTGATCTAGCAAGGATCGGTTCCATCTTGGGTTTTCACCCATATTTCACTTGGAACTTCCTTTTCTCAAGATTATAGAATTAGAAACAAGATTCAAGCATTAAAACATGTTTATACCTTCAAATCTTTGGTTAGAACTCAAGAAGATTGGATGAATGTGGATGAGAGTTGAGAGATTTGAGAGAGTTTTTGTTGAAAAAAAGAAAAATGAAATGATATGGTGAACCATAGGGCCGATCGGTCCAAGTAATGGGTGGGGGTGGGTCCCACACATCCATTCTAGGCCACACATTCGGATTACGCAATCCGGATAATGTTGTGGATAATCTGGTTCAGTTCGTTTCTCGTTTAAACTCGTAATTACGCTTAAAATGAGCCTAAAATGGTTGTTTTTCGGGTTAAAATAAAATTTACATAAAACTGATTTAAAAACTTTAAAAAAACTTAACCCATGACATTAAATGACTTAAAACATTGTATTGTCGGTAATTGTGCATCTTTTTCGACTTGATTGATCGTCTCTTGCTTGGTTTGATGTTAAAGGTTTCGTTTACCGTACCGACGTACTAGTAAATCGAAATCCTTTCTCTGTGCTATAATTCACTTATCCCGAAGCATTAATACTTCGTAAATATCACTAAACATTATATGCTTCGTCTATAATGTAATTCCCGATTCGTTCGGGTTTCAATAATCGTTCATTGGTTAATTGTAATTCCAATACGATTCACTATATAATCGAGTATGATTCGTACTATGAATCATATATACTCGTATAAATGTACTATAACTCATATAATCAATATTAAATGACACGTAAATAGTATATACCGGCTAGGGTATACCTGGATTTGCCGGAATCGTTACAGTAATCAATCAAACCATAACAAAACATATACCAACTATAGACATGCTAGTGTGCCACTAAACCGTTGCCATGCGAACGGGCATTGGTTACAATGACTGAGATTGTCGATTTACCATCGCCAAGCAAATCAGGCTTAGGTTACTACGATGGCCGTATGATCATATTATAATGAGAATATGTTGGACATCTCCGAATGCGATAAAGTAAACAATTAAACAAGTAGCAATTAGCATTTAATTGAAATACACACAATAATTATGTTTGCGAGTTTGTGTGTATATATATGATATAAAAATATAATAAGTACGCATATGTCCCCAAAATGTTTTAAAAACAGTAAAATAGAGGGGAATGATTAAACTCACCTTAAACCGAAGGAAAGTGTAGAATGATAACGATAAACGAGTTAATAATTGAGCGAGTTGTCCACTAACATGTCGAACAAAACAAATTAATTGAACTTGAAACTTTGAGATATGAAAATATAAATAAACACGAACTCGTTTCCGATGGAATTGTTCCAAACGGATATCTAGAACTCCGTTGTGTTAATTTAAACGTTTAAGCGAGCTGGTACTGACCAGAATCTGAATAGCGGGTCGAAAGTCAATTTTGGTCAGTAGCCTTAAAATCCCGTTACAAGAATAAAATTTTTCTGAACCGAATGTCGGTTTTCACTAGAAGTATGAGAAAACATAAAGTCAAACTTGTTGACTGTTTTGCCTTTTAACGGGTTTTAATGAAATTGACCAGTCAAAACCCTTTAATATCAAAAATCAATTGAAGGTTATTGACTAGGGAATATGTATGAACAATTACTTAGTTTACAACTTACCCGAAAAGTGGAAGAATTAACCAAAATGAATAGTCAAAGGTTGAGGAATAAGCAGAGTCAAAGGTTGAGGAATAAGAAAAGTCAAATGTTTATGCTTGTATCTTCAATAATAATGAGAAAACCAAAGGATATTATGAGTGACAGAGGAGGATGATGGCTGGAGATGCTCTCTTAGGGTTTAGGTAAAGTTTGTGGCAGGTTAGAATGAGATGTTTATATAGGATTTACTAAACGAACCAATTATGGTTAATTCACTCGTTTAAGCAACCGAATACGAAATTAATGACTAAATCAATATAATATCAGTAAAATTCGTGCTTGATCAAAGGGTTATGAATATGGACATGTAATTTAGTTAAATTCCTTTGCTTGGGCTTAATTTACTCGATTTAGGCCAAAAATAAGCGATTTAGATACTAAAAACGAACTAGGAAAGGATATCGAGCAAAGGATCTGATCAGGTTTGTCACCGCGACGCGTGGCCACAATATGGTGGTCTCATCTCACGGCGCCCCGGCCTTAGGGGTGAGAAATTTCATTTTTTGACAAGTTAGGCCCTTGTAGTTTGAAAATTGACTAAATATTGAACATTTTTTTATTAAAACAAGAAACGAACAACATGGAAAGTATAAGGGGTATAAAATGAATATGTAAATATTTGATACTTATAAATATGTGATTTTTATTAATAACAAATATCTAAAGATGTTTCCGGGTCGGATTAAACGTAAACGAATACGAGTTCG
Source organism: Bidens hawaiensis (assembly GCF_021521415.1). Taxonomy (NCBI): domain Eukaryota; kingdom Viridiplantae; phylum Streptophyta; class Magnoliopsida; order Asterales; family Asteraceae; genus Bidens; species Bidens hawaiensis. Next base: position 307,747 of record NW_027493738.1, on the reverse strand, counting down.
AAAAATCCGAGATGGTACAGATCTTATGAACCATGTGTGTAACCCTACTTGGACAAATTCGTAATTTTTTTCATCGATGGCATCTTTATCTACTCAAAGTCCGAAAGTGATCACAAAAAGCACCTACATTCTATTCTTGACCTCCTACGGAAAGAACAGCTACATGCCAAGTTTTCGAAATGTGAGTTTTGGCATAAAGAAGTTCAATTTTTGGGCCATATTGTTAACGAAAAAGGTATCCATGTCGATCTCGGAAAGATTGAAGTCGTCAAGAATTGGAAAACACCGACTTCTCCCACCGAAGTTCGCTCTTTTCTTGGTTTGGCGGGATATTACCGTCGTTTTATTTGTAATTTCTCGAAGATTGCGTTACCCCTCACCGCTCAAACACACAAGGATAAACCATACGAGTGGGGGTCAAAGCAAGAAGAATATTTTCAAACCCTTAAGGACATGCTTTGAAATGCTCCTATTCTTGCTCTTCCCAAAGGTAACGAAGATTTCATGGTTTTCTGTGACGCTTCTAACCAAGGTCTCGGTTGTGTTCTCATGCAATGAGGTAAGGTTATCGCATACGCTTCGAGACAACTCAAGGTCCACGAAAAGAATTATACGACAAATGATCTCGAGCTTGCTGCTGTTGTATTCGCCTTGAAAATTTGGAGGCACTATCTCTATGGTACCAAATGCGTAGTTTTTACCACCCATTAGAGTCTTCAACACATCTTTGATCAAAAAGAACTTAGTATGAGGCAACGTCCTTGGGCCGAATTGCTTAGCGATTATGATTGCGAGATTCATTGCCAACCCCAAAAAGCGAATATTGTGGCTGACTCTCTTAGTCGTAAGAGACAAGTTAAATCCGTTCTGCTTAATTGTGTTCTTTTTCAAAGTGATCTCGAAGAGCGTATTCTTGGCACCCAACACGTATCCGTCACCGAAGGCAACATGTATGACGAGATGTCATGTGGTGCGGAGAATCAACTGGAATCTAATCCAAATGGTTTGCTTTATTTTCTTAATTGTTTATGGATTCCCGATCGTGTTAATCTTTGCACATTCATTATGGATGAAGCTCATAAGTCACGATATTCTGTTCGTCCCGATGCAGATAAAATGTACCCTGACCTTTGTTCCATCTATTGGTGGCCCGGAACGAAAAAAGACATTGCTCTTTATGTTTCTAAATGTCTCATGTGTTCTAAAGTAAAAGCCGAGCATCAACGTCCTTTTGGTTTACTCGAGCAACCTCCCGTTCCCGTTTGGAAGTGAGAAGATATTGCTATGGATTTTATTACTAAGCTTCCTTCTACCCAAAAGCAACATGATAGTATTTGGGTAATCACTGATCTTTTGACGAAATCTTCTCATTTCATTCCCATCAAGGAAACTTATTATGTGGATCAGTTGGTACGAATTTATGTGGAGAAGATAGTTTGTCATCATGGAACTCCTTTAACCATTATCTCCTATAGAGATGATCGTTTTACTTCTCGTTTTTTGGAAGTTACATCAATCATCCTTGGGAACTCGTTTGGATCTCAGTACTGCCTATCATCCGCAATCCGATGGTCAGTCTGATCGCACGATTCAAACTCTAGAAGATATTTGGTGGCAATTGGGATGCTCACTTACCGCTCATTGAGTTTTGGTAAAACAATAGTTTTCACTCTAGCATTGGAATAGCACATTTCCAAGCCCTGTATGGTCACAAATTTCATTCCCTGATTTATTGGAACAAGGTCGGGGAATCTCAAATTACTGGTCCTGAGTTAGTTCAAGAAACAACTGATCGTACTCCACAAATCTGTAAGATTTTACGTGCCGCTCGTAGTCGTCAAAAGAGTTATGCGGATAAACGAACGGAAACCTTTAGAATTCAATGTGGCGATTGTGTTCTTCTTAAAGTATCTCCGTGGAAAGGAGTGGTTAGATTTGGAAAGAAAGGAAAGTTATCTCCTCGTTTCGTTTCTCCAATTTCGGGACGAAATTTCCAAAAGTAGGGGATACTGTAACATTTCGGTTTTTTCTTATCGAATTCGTATTTGTTTACCTGATTCGGGAATGTATTCAAATCTTTCTTATTAATGAAATCATGCAATTATTAGTAAATTAACTTTGTTTATATTAGTTTATAATTCCTTAACTTTCATTTATGCCAAATAGCCCTTAGAAATTCTTAAAATCGCTTAAAATGGTGCATTTTTGAAACTACAGGGACTAAAACTGTCAAAAATGGAAATCTGGTGGAAGCCCCCCCTTCGCGTGGTGTGAAGGAGGGAGTCCATATTATTCGCGCGGCGCGAAGAATCGTCCGACCAGCCAAAAACGTTTTTGATCTTCTTTTAATGCTAAATAATTCCTTAATTGTCCCTAAATAACGAAAATTGAGCAACAAATTATTGTATACTTTTGGGAATAATGTCTAGGTTCATTATGTGTATTTTGATCAATATATCGATGATTATATGACTCGATTTCATCATTAATGCGTTAATACTTTATCAAAACCGACTTGTTTCTTGTCCAACAAGTTGTTAAGTTAACTATATAAACATTTCATAACTTCAAACCCTAAATTTTACTGAAAATAAGCATTCTCAGCCGTCACCTTCCCATTCCCGATGATATCTCTTTCATTTTTGCTTGATTACGTGAAGATTGAAAGCTACATTTTGACTTTGACGTTTGTTTAGCCTTTGACCTCAATTTCTCGTTAACTCAAGCATTATTCTAATGAATACTCACTTTTCAATAACCCGCAATCAATTTCTGAGATTGCGGGGTATTGACGGGTCAATTGAGTCAAACTCGTTTAAGGGTATTTTAGTCAATAACTTTGACTAATTGATTTCTCATGCTTCTGGTCGGAACTGACTTTCGGTCCTAAGACTTTTATTTTTCTTTCGAGATTTTAAGGCTACTGACCAAAACCCGACTCCCGACTCGCTGTTCGGATTCTGGTCAGTACTAGCTCGCTTAAACGTTTAATTTCTCATAACTGGAGTTCTAGGCATTCGTTTGTAACAATTCCATCGGCAATGTTTTCCGTTTTACGCATAGTTATTTGTTTCAAAGTTTCAAGTTTATTTGACTCACTTTGTTTGACGCATTAGAGGATGATTCGTTTATTTATTTATCGTTTATTCTTATTCTTGTTCAGTCGCCTACACAATAAGGTGAGTTTTATCATTCCCCTTTATTTTACTAATTTTCATAAGTTTTGGGGACATATGCGTACTAGTATTTATTTTTGTATTTCATATATACACAAACTAGCAAACATGTAATTGTGCGTGATCAATCAAATGTTACTTGCTACATGCTTATGTGTTTACTTTATCGCATTCGGAGAGGTTCATCATATTCTCATTTATAGTATGATCATACGACTGTCACAGTAGCCAACGCCCGATTCGCTAGGAAATGGTCAACTGACACATTAATTGCTCACGGTTTGGTTGTTTGTTACCGTATTTATTACGTTTTGCTTACATATTTATTTATTTATTTCTTTTTATATCATGAAAGCTGGTGATATTCTCAGTCAACCTAGTGTTGACAAATTCTATTCTATTTTCTACGCATATGCATGTTACCATTTTACTTGAAGTTTGACGTGAAGAACATCTAGAAAGATAATAGGAAATTCAATGTTTGGATTGTTTTTGCCATATTTGGATAATTGTGCACTTTAAATTGGAATAATTCATTTAATAGATATTGTCATGTTTTTATTTGTGATAGTACCTTTGAGTTGTGAACAATAAGTTCGCGCCCCGACATTTCCGTCTTAGAATTGGGGTGTGATAGATTGGTATCAGAGCCGAAGGTTTTAAGATAGGTCATTAGAAATTGTCCTAGACATACGCTTAGGACCACATACGTGCTTATCTGACTGCCTTATGTGCTTATTAATTGTTTACAGCTTATTTAAGTTAACTATTCTAGTTTATTTTATTTATTGCACACACACAAATTCCGAGTTTATTCCTCACCTTCAAAATAGTTTTTTTTAATCCTTTTATTTTTAGTAAATTGTCTTTATTATGGAAAATTTCTTAAGAATTCCCGAGTATTGTTTTTACTCCCTTACCTCATTGTAACATTCGTAAAGTTTCGGGCTTGAAAACCCGACCCTTTTTATGATTATGATTATTATTATTATTATTATTATTATTATTATTATTATTATTATTATTATTATTATTCTTTTGTTTGTTTCTTTTATTCAAATGCTCGTTATTAAATAAAAGTCGGTGAATTAATATTTTATGTGGTTTTCTAGTGTTTATTCTTGTTGCCTATCACTCGGAGTTAGTTTCGTTTGTTTGATAAAACACTAGAACTATTAAGCATGTACCATTTTGACCCCTTAACTATGTTCTAACCTAGCTCAAATAACTAATTAAACTTCAGGGACCAAATTGCAAAATTTTTATAATAGTTTATTTTTCTCTTCTCCTTCTTGTTCCCGCCAGCTACGGCACTCCACCTACTTGTTTTCTTGACCCGTAAACCAAGCCGAAAATCACAGGATTGATATCCCCATATGTTAACTGATCAAAAACGTGTCCATTCATCGTCCAATTATGTTAAATTACCAACCAATTGATGCCTAATCTTCATAAACAAAACCGCAACTAATCTAGATCTAATTTACCTATAAATACTTGTTAATAATTCAATTAAATAACCCAACACCATCCTCATAGCATTCCGAACCTAAGCCCTACATCAATTGTTGCATATGAAGTTGCTTCAGATCAGTTTTGCTTAAGTTCAGGCTGCAACCCTATCCCCATCAATCTCATTCAATTCATCATTATTCGAGGTATTAATTATATTTGTTAGGATCGGCTTTTGATGCTTGTTAAAACCCCTCTGCCAATTATAATTGGCAGAGGGTATAAGACTTTCAATTGAGATTAGACAAAATTAGAGTTTGTAGATTTGGGGAAATTAAGGAACATGTTATATTAATTCTAAATGGATCAATAACAAGTTGTTATTCTAGAGCAGTTGGTGTGTGTGCGCGTGTTAATGGCTGAACTGGCCTGGGGTGAAGGCTCGAACCCCAGGCTCGGTTTTTATCATTTTTTTCATCTTTCTCTATTATTATTATTATTATTATCTTCATTTAAAGTTTATATTTTGAAATCAACTAATATTAAATTCATTCGTCTAACAGATAAAACATTGTTAAATCCCTAAAAATAAATTTTATTCAAACCTTTCCGCTTATATATATACATGTATGTATATATATACACACACTCTCATATAAGTTTATATATGCTTAACTTTAAATATTTCCTTGATTTAACCTAATACAATAATTATTAGTAAATAAATAAATAAAAAATATTGTTTTCACTCGTCTAAAACGAACCGATACATGCTAAACTCGCAACGTTAATTTCTCATAAGTTTTTTGATATATTTATAAATATATATTTTTCTTAGCAATCAAATGAATAATCTAAGTTGTTTTTACTCGGTTAAATAAATAATCATCACCAATCTTTTAGGAGCAACATCTTTTGTTTAATATATACATACATATATATATGTATATGTATATGTATATATGTAAATGTAACATTAAACTATCGATCCAACATTATTTTTATAAAATCAATATAAAACTTATAGTAATGGATTATGTTTTTAGTACAACTTCATAAAATTTTGGTAAATTATTATTCTATGCGTTATCAATCCGTAAATCCATTATAAATCCATTAAGTCATGTTTGTTCGCTTTTATGAGTAGTTTATTTATTTAGTTGTGCCGTTATAATTAGGACTTATCGTTGAGACTCCACGTTGAGTCAACTAATTTATCTTCGTCGTAACCGTCATTGTTTTACGTTTGCGTACCCTCATTTAATGTGAGTAATCACACTCTCCTTTTTTTCTATTTTTGTTTTGGGGGCATTATGCATACTATAAACTATTATTATAATATTCTTTCGCTCAAACACAATTTCATTAATTGCGTGGTTGTGATAATGCTCGATTAATTGTTGATTGCTATATGAATTATGTGTTTACTGCTCTATGGTTGATTGGTATCTCATCCTCATCCTCATAGTAGGATCATACGCTTTCCTTGTAGGCATGTCCGAATCCAGTGGCATGCTAGAAAAGACACATTTGTTACTTTTGTTTTATTTTTTTATATTGGTTGCGAATTTGTCCTAGTAAACATGTCTGTATTCTAGTGGCATGATCGAAAAGACACTTATACTTGTTAAGTTAATTGGTGCTATTCACATATGCAAGGAATTATTTATTTCTCATTATAATAATAATAATAATAATAATAATAATAATAATTATTATTATTATTATTATTATTATTATTATTATTATTATTTTTGAAATTAATATGTAATCGTTTATGTTCGTTTGTTCATTAGATTTGTTTATATATGTTTGTCTATTAATGTTCATTAGTGTATATTTGTATTCCTTTGTCCATTAATGTTCATGTGCTAGTTTGCCTATTATTGTCCATTAGGGTCCATTAGTGTTTGTTTGTCTATTAGCGCCGTTTGCAATATTAACGAACGGAGATGGGCACGGACAAACTCAATTCCTTAATGGATGGACATGGACACGAATTTTCATTTGGTAGAGTGTTTGTGAACCGTTCGTTTGTCGGACAAAAGCTTAACGGACGAACACGGACAAGGTCTCGTCTGTTTCGGTTCAGTTCGTTTACAGTCCTGTATAGCACCATACGTTATTTATAAAAGAAGTATATAGAATGAAAACCCTTTGTAAGTTGAAAAACACGTTAAACTTCGTATATATAACAATAAATTTTTTTCCCATTACATGTTATAATCTCTCCGATAACAAAAAATAAAAGAAAATGCCAAAAAAAATTGCAATGAATGTTACTAGTGCATGTGTTACACATGCAACATTTCACAAGCAACATTTTGTTACACATCATGTAACATTTAGTTAATTCTTATCATGGAAAAAAAGCAATATATATTGCATCAAAAATATTTTATATGTTGTTTGATAGTGTTTTCAAAAACTTAAAACTCTAAGTTGGTTTTCATTTTTCATGTTTCTATGTATATATCATTAGTAAAAAAACACCTTTTTAAAATTGTCATTATCAATTAACAGTGATTAATAAACGCTGCTAGCGGTAAAACTAGAGGTGATAATATGAGTGGGTTGAGTTGGATTTGGATGATGAGTTAGAATGGGTTTGGGTCAGGATGGGTATGGGTCAAAATAGATTTTTAAAATAGAGGGTTAGGATGAGTATGGGTCAAGATGAGTAAAGTTAATCCATCTTGACCCAAGTAAAGATTAAAATGCAAAGGGTTTCACAAACCCTTCAAAAAATATTCAAAAAATTTAATAAAAAATTAATAACTCAAAATATAAATTAAAAACGCAAAAACTGGAATAACTAAAATGTCTCTCCCATCGTCCTCGTTCATAAAAAAAAAAAAAAAACTCAGTTTCGTCTAGGCTTGGCTCAGGTTCGGTTTTTTTCGATTCATTTTGCTTTTTTTCGTTTCGGTATCTATTTGATTTCAATGTTTTTGGTTTTTGTTCGGTTTCGATTTCTCGGTTTTATTCGGTTTAGGATGGGCATGGGTCAAGATGGGTAAAGTTAACCCATCTTGAACTAAGTAAAAGTTAAAATACAAAAGGTTTCAAAAACCCCTCAAAAAAATATTCAAAAAAATTAATGAAAAAATAATAACTCAAAATATAAATCGAACACGCAAAAAGTAAAATAACTAAAATGTTTCTCCCGTCTTCATCGTTCATTAAAAAAAACAACCCTGTTTTGTCTCGGTTCAGGTTCGGTTTTTTCAGTTTTTTTTCACTTCTGTTTTGCTTTTTTTCATTTCGGTCGGTTTCGGTATATTTTCGGTTACAATGCTTTCGTTTTTGATTTCTCGGTTTATATTCGGTTCCGTGGGTTTTGTTTGAAATAAAATTGAATAAAGCTTGTTTTAGTCCATTCTAACCCATAAACAAACCCATTCTAACCTATAACAAAAAATCACTAGCATTTTCCCAACCCATCTTGACCTTGCAAAATTCTATTGATCTATCTTGACCCATCTCAATTTTAAAAGTTATCTAAATTAACCCAAAACAACCCATTTGAGTTTGTTTTGCCACCCATAGGTAAAACTGACAACAACGTAACAAATGGAGTTCAAAACCTTACAAAACTGAAAGTTTTATATAATTAACAGAAATATCTATAAAATAATTTATATTTTAATAATAATTTATTTTTATAACTCTTGAGTTGGTTTTCAATCATAAAATTGTGACGTTTCACCACTAAACCAAAATACAAGGACCAAAAGCGTATAAGTGGTAAACATTATAAAATTCAAGAAGTAAAATAAGATAAAGAGAATATCTCATAAAAATAGTAACTAACATTCAAAAGTATTTCAATTAGGTCACTGATACATATTTTTTCTAAATCGGGTCACTATATTTTCAAATCGAGTCTCGCTGATTTTTTTTGCGTCAAGAAAGAAATGAAGGATAAGATGTGGGGGTCAAAATTTGCAATATATGTAGTTAAATTTAAAAAATTAAAAAAACGTTAATTATTTTAAAATTTAAAAATAAAAAATAAAATTCACGTCGCCACTCAGCGTCAACTTCAAAAAAAAGATAAAAATATTTCCTATTTGAAACAAAAAAGAAAATGGCTAAAAAACATGTTAAAACCTTTAATTTAATAAACTATGAAAGTTGAGTGTTATAAAAATGAAACACTTTTAAAATTGAGTGACCTAATTAAAACACTTTTAAAAGTTTGTTACTATTCTATTAAGTTACCCCCATAAAAAAAAACTTGTAATATACTAATGGTCAAATAGTCGAACTATCTCTACTGGCAAAAGGAGTGTGGTTAGATCACATGCACATGGCAAGTGTTCTCCAAATAAAGGTAGATTTGCACTTTCACCAAAGTGGTATGTCCTAGATAAGATATTTCTGTTCAAGCGAGTGAGCTAGTTTGACATCTCAGCTTGAACAGTGTTTTCTCATTATAAAAAAAAGGACTTGGATTAAGGTATTATTCATTTTGACCTCAGTAAGAAAGTACATCTCACACTCTCTATAAATGTTCTCCTTCTCTCTAGAAATACTCTCCACACTTATTACAGAAGCAGCTCCTAAGATGCTAAAGCGTTAAACCGTTGTGATCAAGCTATTCTTAAGTTCTTTTCTACGTGGATAGAACATACTAGGGGAAGCCAGAGTTTTTCAAATTCGAGGTTACACATGTAGTTATCTAATAAAATCTTACTTTCTAAAGATTTTAGATCTAAGCTTGATCAAAATAACTTGTACTTGTATGTATAAACAATTTATGCTTTATGCATCACCCATTTTCTTTTACAAAAGTCACATATAAAGGATAGTAAAATAAAATATATGTCTCCTTTTGCCCTGTACTCCCTTGTAAAAGTTAAACAAGACAATACACTCATGGTACATTTAAAAAGTACCTTTGTATACTTAGACTATGAATCTTTAGGCTGAGGGGTGTGGGGGGCTCTAACGGGGGCGCGAGTGGGGGCTCCAGCTAATAATATTGTGACGTGTGGCAGAGAGAGAAACTGGATAAGATGGGTGTTGGAGCCCCCGCTGGAGCCCCTGGCCCTGGTGTGGAGGGGCTCCAGCAGGGGCTCCAGCGGATTTTTTTTTTATTTTTTTATAAATATATTCAAAAAACGTATTATTAAAAAAACTCATAAATTATTAAAAAAAACACACATTAAAAAAACACATTAATATCTAAAAATAAAATAAAAATTAAAGTACTAAAAAAACATTATTCTTATTCTTCGGCTTGGTCTTCTTCGATCAACCTCTTTCGGATACGTTCCTTTTGCTTTTCCGTGTGATTCTTGTGTCTCTGGAACAACAAAGTTAGGAGACGGTTGTATGTTGGATGGTTGAAAGCCGGATGTTTCTTGCGGCCCCGTATAAAACATCGATTGGTCTGGTGACGACCATAAATCGTCGTAACTATAATCTGAATCTAGGTTTGGGTACCAATTTCCAGACATTTTTGGGTATTATATAGGAGATTGGGATATTATATATGAGTTTGGAGATTGAAGTTGTGTTTGATATGGTTGAAATGGGTTGATTTTGGGGTATTATATAGGAGTTTTTAAAGGTTTTTTTAAAAAAAAAACCGAGCTCAACGGCTCTTTTGGGCGGGCCCACCAGCTTTTCCTCTCTCTTCTCCCGCGACCACACTCACGCCTGCCTAGATTTCCGCGCTCGCGCCCCGGTGGTGTGGGGTTAGCGCCTGGGGGCGCGAGCGGAGAGGCTCACGCGCCCAGGTTAGCGCCCCACACCCCTCAGCCTTATAAAAAGCTTTAATGTTCAACCTTTTCTTCAACGCTTTACAGCCACATAAGCCAAAAGTATACACCTACTGGTTGTTGCAGCTTCAACTCATAGATCTACTGTACATCGTATCTTTATTGAAACCTATTTAAGCCGAACACATAGGCTTACTGTTCATTGCAGCTTTAACAAAAAGATATACTGTTCATCGTAGATTCACTGTTCTTTATTTTCATTATCATTATAATGAACCTAGGAATATTTTCTAGGACCGCTCGTCGAACCGAACTCGTCCGGTTCAGCTTGTTTAAATGCATAGTTCGCTTACTTTTCACTTTTAACTTTTTGGTGTGTAACAAGTTACCATGCTTCTCGTTATTTTATGATCATTTTTTACAAACCAATTTGCAATTATGTCATGCCTGTTAACATTCTTTCATATTGTTAATGATGACTATGCGCGTATAATGTGCAATGTGTTTATTGCTTTATGGTTGGTACATAAAACATCAAAACGGGAGGGTCCGAAGAGACGTACCTGCGGTACCTATCCTTCAACCTCGGTTGTCGAGAATGGTGGTATCATTATCATTCCCCTAGGCTGGGAGTTATCTGGTTGCATTCATTTACTTTATGTCTTTATGTTTTAATATATTACTTCATGACAGGTGAATCGATAAACACTTTACATACATACATACATACATACATACATACATACATACATACATACATATATATATATATATATATATAAGCAAAACTTATGAAAGCTCACCAACATGTGTTGTTAACAAAAATATATTATTTTAAACATGTTGAAGGTTGAATTCAGTGATGTGCTAAGGACGAAGATCATTAGTCGACCTTCGGATATTTAAATAAAGAATAATATTTGGTTTATTACGGTGTAATGGTATGTCTTATTATCAAACTATTTGTATACTTGCGAATTTATGAAATAAAATAATTATATTGTCACTATTAATAGTGTTACGAGATATGTGTTGCAAAACACATCTGGTTTTAATACTCATTTTGTGAATAAATCATGCTTAATCATATTGTTTATACATAAAAAATGATATGTATTTACGGTTTCTCGTGTTTATCCCTGTGCATGGAAGGAGAGAAAACGAGGCTATATCGTGAAGAAACGAGTACATGGTAGAATGCACGGGAGTGAAAGAATAAAACTAGAAATTACAAATGGATTGGAAGTGAAGATATTAGAAGAGGATATTATAGAGGGTTGAAATACGATGACATAGAAAAAAACGGGGAAGAAAACGAAGCTAAAACGAAGACTACGAGCAAAACAAACAAAATAATAAAATAATATGTCAGACCATTCCTCTGCGCGGGAAGAGAGTGCTTCACGCGGCTCGGTACGCTTAGGTGGGAAATCAACTATTTTGTTCCTCGGAGAGCATAGACTAGTCTCTCGCACGGCACGGGGGACGTGTGTCGATGTTTTTAGGGTTATTTCAAGTATTTAAACGACGTTATACAACCCTATACGATATAACCAATATTACAGCCGTCATAACTTCTATCTAGGGTGAATTTGAAGAAGGAAGAGCTCATGGTTCATGAGATTGAAGACCGAGGCTTGAGTTGAGGATTTAAACGAGTCCTGGGTTTGGTTTAGTGTTTTGTGTTCATTTAAACTTTGTTTTCTTTCATGTTTGCTACTGATTTCTTTGAGTTCTTACTATTAAACATGATTGTTGGCTAAATATTATGTTACTTAGGCATCAGATGATGTTTTATGATTGATTAAGGGTTTAAACGGTCTTCGGGTTTTGTTTATGAGAGTTTGATTAATTAAAAGTCTTGATCAGTTTGTTGGATGTGTTCATGTGTTTTTACTTCTAACTCATTATTCAATTGAATTTTTTGATTGTCTAACTGTTATAAGTAGAATCTAGCACAAGTGGACTCACGAAAGGAAAGGTATAGGACAAGGAGAGTAACGTGAGCAGCTAGTCACAGCTGGCCACTGCTATTACCTGCAGCCTTACTATCCTTGTACTAAATAGTTCCTGAAGTGGCGATGTTTGTGTTTTTCCTACAGAATTCAAATGGCTGGTGTTATGGAGACTGCTGGACAAGGAGGGCGCATGGGACGTCGTGGTAGGCCACGTGTTAACCGAGGACCCTCCAAAGAACCAGTTACCGAATCTGGTGATGAGAGAAGCATGATTGTGTGAGATGAAGGGTATCAGCTCGACCTTGCTATTCAAGATGCCATTACTCAGGCAGAAGCTGCTGCAATAAAGAATCTTCAATAGGATAAGTCTACTAAGAGCCGTGTAAGAACTGTTGAGAAGACAGGGGAAAGTAGTAAGAAAGATGATGAGACTAAGGAGGCGTCGAGTGAAGTTCGTTCTGTGTGAGTTGATGATGGAAAGAGAGGTTGAGGTGGGTGTAGCTACAAGTCGTTCAAAGGTTGTGACCCACCGAAGCTGACGGGTGTGGGTGATGCAATCACTACTCTCCAATGGATAATCGCAATGGACAAGGTTATCCAAATTAGCGAATGCCGTCCCGACCAAGCTGTGGGTTATGTTACTCAATCATTTGGTGAAGAAGCTATGTTTTGGTGGGAAAAGGTTGAGCAAAGAAAAACCCCTGCATAGATTAAGTCTATGAAGTGGGATGATTTGAAGGAGATGGTCATGAAGAGGTTTTGTGCTGATGCTGAGGTGGAACGTGCGGAGATGAGGTTCCTAAACTTGAAGGCGGGAAAGATGACACACAGCGAGTACACCACTGAGTTTAATCGTATGCCAAGACTCATGCCCGATATGGTGAACACTGAAGCCAAGAGGATCAAGTGCAACATCAGAGGACTCCCACAAAACGTCCGCACCCTGGTCAAGTAGACCTGCTACTTTCGATTCCATTGTAGAACTTGTAGAAATGGTTTATGATGACCTAGCGGTGGATGAGGTTTTAGTGGAGGAGAAAAAAGATAAGAAGTGGGCTGCTCTTGCTAAACAACCCGGTACTCAGCTATGGGACCCTAAAGACAAGAAGCATAAGGTATGGGAGAAGAAGCCGTGTCAAACGTGTGGGAAGATGCACAGTGGCGAGTGCAAGTAGGAAAAGGCTACCGATGTTTGCCACAAGTGTAGAAAGGTTCATGGTGGTGAGTGTAGGTTTGGATCGAATGCATGTTATAGGTGTGGGAAGGTGGGGCATTATGCTTCGGATGGTAATGCAAAGCCCACGTGTTACAAGTGTGGAAAGATGGGTCATGTGGCAAGGGAGTGGGAAGAAAGATGCTGAGCAGTCTTGGCCGAAGACCATAGCTTACATGCTGACACAGGAACAGGCCAAACCGCCCAGATGTTGTGATAGGTACATTTCTAGTAAACGGTATTTCAGTTTCTTTATTGTTTGATTCAGGTGCTAATAGAAGTTTTGTAGATATGACATTCTGTAAGTTAGCAAAAATGAAATGTTGTCGTGTGCCTGAAACCTTTACGGTAGAAACAGCTAGTGAAACCTCGGTTAGGATAATGAGAATGGTTAAGGATGGTAAGATAGAGTTAGAGGACGTGACTTCCCTGTTACCCTTTATGTAATGACCTTAGGAGGGTTCGACATGGCTTTGGGAATGAATTGGCTGTCTGAGTTTGAGGCTTAAATAATGTGTAAGAGTAGGTTGATAATGTTAAAGTCCTTGGATGATGGTATAGTGACGGTTTATGGTGATAAGGAAAGTTCGGTGCTTAACGTCATACGATGATAAAAGCCGTGTTAAGGCGAGGGTGCGGTGCCTACCTGGCGTATGTTGTCCATGCTTCGTCAAAGACAAAAGAAGTGAGAGATATTCCCATGGTGTGTGACTATCTAGAAGTGTTCCCTGAGGACCTTCCGGGGTTGCCACCAGAACGAGAGGTATTTCAGATAGAGTTGATACCAGGAGTACAGCCCGTCGCGAAAGCACCTTATCGCCTGGCGCCATCTGAGATTAAAGAATTGATGCACCAACTGCAAAAGAACTCCTCGACAAAGGATTCATACGACCAAGTGTTTCCCCGTGGGGCGCACCGGTGTTATTCGTTAAGATGAAAGATGGAAGTATGAAAATGTGCATAGACAATCGCAAGCTGAACCAGCTTACGGTGAAGAATAGATATCCGTTGTCATGGATTGATGACTTGTTTGATCAGTTGCAAGGTGCTAGTTGGTTCTCGCGGATAGAACTCAGATCGGGTTATCATTAGTTGAAGGTAAAAGAGGCAGATATCCCTAAGATAGCGTTTCGGACGCGGTATGGACATTAGAGTTCCTCATGATGTCGTTTGGTCTAACGAACGCTCCCACATCATTTATGGTCATGATGAAGAGGGTATGTCGGCCGATGTAAACAAGTCAATTATCTTTTTCATTAACGATATACTGATTTACTCGAAGAGCGAGTCTGACCACGTTAAGCATATGAGAGAATTATTAGAAGTTTTGAAGAACGGGAAGCTGTATGCTATGTTCTCGAAGTGCGTGTTTTGGCTAGAGGTGCAGATTCTAGGTCACACATCAATCCTGAGGGGATTACTGTGGACCCAGCGAAGATCTAGGTGATAAAGAATTGGAAAACTCCACAAAACCTAACCGAGATACACAGCTTCTTAGGGTTGGTTGGCTATTAAAGGAGATTCGTTGAAGGTTTCTCCAAGGTAGCCGCACCGTTGACTGGTATGACCCGAAAGACTGTGGTGTTTAGGGGGTGTTTGGGATTGCTTATTTTCACCAACTTATAACTTATAAACTTTTTAAAAAGTAAAAAGGTGTTTGGGATTGCTTATATTGTGAGAGGAAAAGTTCCATAAGTAACACCTTTGTAACTTATTAACTTAATGAAAAGTTAAAAGGAGGTAAAATAAGGAATTCCAAACATCCCCTTAGTTGGGGTAAGTTTCAAGAAGAAGCGTTTGAAGAACTGAAGAAAAGACTCACGCAAGCTCCAATCCTTGTATTACCCAATGGTAATGATGATTTAGTAGTTTGTACTGATGCCTCGCATCGTGGGTTAGGTTGCGTGTTGATGCAACGAGGGAAGGTCATAACGTATGCGTCCAGACAATTGAAAGTTCACAAAAGTACATACCTGACACATGACATAGAGTTAATAGCTGTAGTGAATGTCTCAAAATCTGGAGACACTACTTGTATGGTAAAGTGTACTATTTATACAAACCATAAGAGTTTGAAGTACTTCTTCAAGCAGAAAGAGTTGAATATGAGGCGAGAAGATGGTTAGAGTTGATTAATGACTACGACTGTGACATCAAATATTACCCGAGAAAGGCTAGTGTAGTCACTGACGCCTTAAGCTGAAAGAATGAATAAGTCATCGCGATAGTGAAGTCTTATAAGTTGACTATCAACTAGGATTTATTTGAAGATATCAGAAGGTACAATCGTATGTGCTTATGGATGAAGGGCTAATGAAGAAGGAAAGGATTTATGGGCAGCAGACTGAATTGACTGATAATACACATGGTGTAAATACCGGATTTGAACGGATGTGGATTTCTCGACATGGGAATCTTAGAGGTCGAATCTTAGACGAGGCCCACAATTCTCGATACTCGATTCATACATGATCCACCAAGATGTATCAAGACCTGAAGAAAGTAAGAGTATATACGTTATCGTATGAATATGTGTGTTTCTATATATATACATATATATATATATATATATATATATATATATATAACAGAAAGATATGTAAAGTATGTGTGTGTGTGTGTATATATATATATATATATATAACAGAAAGACATGTAAAGTATGCATGAATGTATGGTAACGAATGTATGGTCGCTTGACAAGATATGTATGGCTGTATGGTTATTCTTGAACAAGGGACCAGACCCTAATAATATCCAAGACATAAGGGACCAAACCTTAATAATATCTAAGACAGAAGGGACCAGACCCTAATAATATCTGAGATAGAAGGGACCAGACCCTAATAATATCTAAGATTGTAGAAATAGAATAGCTTATGGTATACCATAGGAAACTATGAAACACAGTATGTATGTATATATGTATGTATGTATGTAGGTATGCATGAAAGAAAGATTAGTAAGTAAATTATGTAATACGTACCTTCGGATACGTATAAATAAGAATATGAATGTAATGCATGTTAACGGATTAACTAGAACTCACTCAGCGTAATTGACTTTTAGTATGCACGCAGGTGAATAGAATGAGACAGGGAGCTTGAGGAGAGACAAGTGGCAATAAAGAGAAGACTGGCATCTGAATAAAGAAGACTCACAATAATGCTTGTTACTGCTTGTTAGTTTGTAAGAATGGTTGACTTTTATATATCCTGAAAGGTTTTAATTAACTCTGATTTTAGAACTATGTTTATGAGTAAATCCAACACCCAATTGTAGGGCTACCAGGATCAGGGCCTTACAACCGCCTCCCCTCACTAACCTTTATATCACAGACCCACATACTTTCGAGAAGACAAGCATCGCAGTTGTGTTTTACTTTATCTCTTTCCATGTAGTGTTTTTTTGATTTGGAAGTAATCAAAATAATATTATTTCTTTAAAAGTTGTTAATAGAATTTTGTTGAGTTCAGTTATTTACTGCTTGTTGATCTATTTTTATTTGCGTTTACTCTCAAGCACGAAACACACAAATATATAAGTAATTTATTATACATAGTTTCATTGTTGAATCAGCTTACCATTGTTATCTCAATCTCGCGACATGTGGTCGATTATACACAAACGTAATCGTCAGTGGGAATCGGGACTATGAACATGTTTGTGTACATAGTGTGAGACCCCAAATCGCAGGAGTCAAACAGTTGGTCATCATATTCAAAATTTTCATATATAAAAGTCAAAATGTGTAAGACCCCGAATCCCGGGAATCCTACAGTTGTTGATCATACACGAAACTTACAAAATTCTTAAACTCAAAACAATTCATTTCATTTCAAAACCCAGTTCAGAATATAAATCAGCGGAAAAATCATAATTATTAAAACAAGTTTCCAAAACCCGGGAATTATGCCCAAAACCAAATTTAAATGTATTAAGTATTTATTGAAAAGGACAATGTTCATCAACAAAACTTTCCGACTAGATATGCCTTCAACCGTCCCAGTAGCCTTGAGCACGTCCAAGCGGTAAGCATCCTCATCCTAACCTGAAACTCACACTAACATACACACAAAGTCAGCTTGAGCTGAGTGAGTTCAAGTTTTAATAATTGACATTTATTATAATCATTCCAAGAGTTTTAAAATAAAACGGGATACGAACAGTTAGACAATCATCAACAATAAGTAGTCATACTTATATATATGTACATCTATATAATTATATCCCTATAAATATCATCCAAGTAATAACATCAGGGTCGAGCACACGTACAACCCAAACACCTAACATCTCATCCAACGTATGCAAACACAAAGTAGGCATACGTAAACATCCATAGTCGATAACGACTAATTAACATCACCAATTATTGGCCATACAATAATGCATGTATAAACATACATCCAAACATACAATAATATCATCCCAAGGCCTACTCTATACAAGTAAGCCCATGTAAAATAATTTAAACTGTTCATCAAGCAAAATTGCTTAAGTGTGTATGCTAGCCCAAAACTTGAAAAGAGTAAAAAGGGGCATCATGAACTCCCTTGACCCAAGGCACGAAATCACCACGAGCTAGAGAACCCCTAAGTATCCCCACAACTCAAACGCCTGTCGGTTTACATACAATTATTACTAACGATATCGAATGGACTCGTTTATCCTACGAGGCGTTCTAACATGGTTCAAGTTACCTAAAGCCTTAACCTCACCATGTTCGATTAAAACAGCCCCCGGGGCCTTATATTTACCAAAGCGACCCATAGTTACTCCCGAGAACAAAGAATTCCCAATTTACCCTCGGAAGCACTAGGTGAGACTAACATGCGCGTTTCAGAGTTGTTTAGGCAATTAACATCCAACTCAGCCCCGTGTGGACCCAATATGATAAATTCACAGCCAACAAGTCCACACGACGCTACACGATTTGAACGGGTCGGTAACTCGCAAGCACAACGCACCAACTATCCAATAAACGCGAATACGTGTTGTACCGACCCGTTTGAGGAATCGACAACCAATTCAGCCCCATTACCTTTAAAAATCAATTTCTTACAGCCCACAACTCATACTGAGGCTACAACATTCGAATTGGTTGTTAGTTCCCTCAAACAACACGCTAGACATCACAATTAACAAACTAGTCAACCGAATACCAACTTTCAAGCTACAACTAGTTGACCAATCAAACGAACACCAATGTGCATAATTTTAAAGTATTTTATACTAGACATACCTCAGAAGATGTTGGTGCAAAAACCTCCGCCAAAACAGTCCCGAAATTGTTCAATTGGACAGCCACTCGGTTAGCCTAGAACAAGCCGTTTATCGATCAATACGCGAGATATAATGACCAATTAAGGCGTAAAAGACTTGTAGGAACATGGGACTAACCTTTAATTGGAGTTTTGCACCTTCATCTTGGCTGCAAAAAGGAAAAATGAAGGTATTGAGGCTGCAAAGGGTTCCGATCGCCTGCTGGGGGGGGGGGGATAGGGTTTTAATTTTATGATATAATACAAAAAGTTACGCTCTAGCCCCTCCAATTTAAATAATATGGCAACTTGAAAGAAAAGTTTAAATAATTTAACGTACCGGAAAGATGATAAGGTCATCGAGGAATGCCGGATAACTTCTGAGAAATATACATACTTTACAAGCTTTAAATCGTTAAACCGAAAATTAATGGGCGTTACAAGTCCGCCCCCTTACAATGGGATTTGTCCCCGAATCCCGATGCGACAGGAACAACTGCGGATAGAGTTTCATCATCTCGTCTTTGGACTCCCAAGTAGACTTGGAACCCCTACGGTGCCTCCACTGCACATTCACCTGCCTAACCACTTTATTCCTCAAATGCCTTTCCTGACGGTCAAGTATAGCAATAGGTTCTTCAACGTAGTTCAGTTTACTATCGAGTTCAATATCACCCAGAGGCACATGGGCCTCCTCGTCTGCCAAACATTTCCTCAAATGAGACACGTGGAAAGTAAGATGAATCCCTGCGAGCTCTTCGGGCAAATCCAGTTTATATGCTGCCTCACCGACACGGGACAAAATACGGAACTAACCGATGAACCTCGGACTAAGCTTCCCCCTCTTACGAAAACGAATGATGCCCTTCCATGGAGAAACCTTTAGCATTACTCGGTCACCAGCCTCACAATAGGTCTCTGCCTTTTGTCCGCATAGGACTTTTGACGATCCTGAGCGGCCTTCATAAAAGCCTTAATCTTATCAAGTTTCTCATTCGTAGCCTCGACCACCTCCAAACTACTCAACTGTTTCTGACCAATGGAGCCCCATCAGACCGGAGTCCTACACCTACGCCCATACAACAGCTCAAACGGCAGCATCCCAATAGTGGCGTGGTAACTGTTATTATAAGAAAATTGGACCAACGGTAAATGACGATCCCAACTACCATCAAAATCGATATCACAAGCCCGCAACATATCCTCGAGAGTTTGTATGGTCCTCTCGGATTGACCATCTGTAAGACCCCGAATCCCGGGAATCCTACAGTTGGTAATCACATCCACAATTTCACAAAAATTTAAAACCAAACAATTCATTTTATTTAAAACCAGTTCAGAGTAAATAACAGCGGAAAAAGTGTAAGTATTAAAAAAAAAAATCCCAAACACGGGTACAGGTGTCCAAAATCAAATGTAAAGAAAATGTTTGTTTTATTTGAATTCCTCGACTAGAAATGCTTTCAACCTCCCGAGTAGCATCCAACACGTCCAAGCGGTAGCATCCACTTCTTAACCTGAAAGTCAATCTAACTACACACAAAAGTCAGCTTGAGCTGAGTGAGTTCAAGTTTTCATAAACCATAATTCATACTTGCTTTCAATATTATAGTTATAAACAATAGAGAGGATAAAATAAAATAAATAATATAATTCACCAAGTAATACAATCATCTTCGAACACACGTACACGGGCCTCTCCACCACGAGTCAAGACTCGAGTAATATATTTGACCCGGACGCGGTAAGACCTAAGCATGTGACACGAGCCTCTCCACCACGAGTCAAACCCGAGTAATATATTTGTGACTCGGTCACAGCTTATACATCCAAGCACGAGATACGGGCCTCTCCATCACGGGTACAACCCGAGTAATATATTTGACCCGATCTCGGCTCATACATCCCAGCACGTGATATGGGCCTCTTCACCACGGGTACAACCCGAGTAATATATTTGACCCGATCACGGCTCAACATCCAACGGGCCTCTTCACAACGGGATTTTAAAACCCATGTAATATATTTGACCCGCCAAAATGATGATCACGTCACACGGGCCTCTCCACCACGGGTACAACCCGAGTAATATATTTGACCCAGCCGTGAATCACCATGCACACACACATCAATAAGCCTACACACATCATTCTTAGTCACGAGGAACTAAATATCATTACACAATCGTAGGCTATAAGGTAACACATCCTCATACGTACATACATACCTCCATATATACCTACATATATATATATATATATATATATATATATATATATATATATATATATATATATATATATATCATCCCATACGGGAACTAAGTAGATAGGTCTACTCATATTCAATTACTGCCAAGTCTACTAACATCCTCGAGTCTAGACCATCAATAAGGTATGTAACCTTAAGGACACAAGACCATGAACGAGTCTAAAATTTCCTAAGGCATATAAAATAATTCAAATATAGCTTTCAAAATGCACCATAACGAGTGAGACCATGTTAAACTATTCAAATCATTGTAACGAGTAAAATCGTTTAAAATTGTATTTCGGTGTGTATGCTAGCCCAAAACGTAAAAGAGCAAAAAGGGCATCATGAACTCACCTGAATCAATCGAACGCCTGCAACGAGCTAGGAAATCCCTAACTGCACAATCACAAGCAGGGGCCTGTAAATTATACACAACACGTTACCAAACTAGCCTGTAAGAACACTCTAGCCTAATGGGTCGTTCAGGCCCAACACTCCGGCCCAAGACCCAACAACTGGGCCCAAGGCCCAACACTTGGCCCAAGGTCCAATACTTTGGCCCAAGGCCCAACAACTTGGCCCAAGGCCCAATACTTTGGCCCAAGTCCCAACAACTTGGCCCAAGGCCCAACAACCTTACCTCAGCCCCTAAAATCTTTCAACTAATCAAATCCACCGGTTAAGCCTAAAACGAACTTAACGATTAATAACGAGTAAAACGTGTAGATTTTAGCATCCGAAGATGCATTTAATTACATAGGATAACCTTTGAATTAAATTATAAAATTTTTACCAGACTTTGATAAATGTCTTAGGTTTATAAAAATATTTTTATTATATTTTTCTATTGGACCCAAAAATTATAAAAATTCCTCCAACACAGCAAGGTACGTGCAGCTAGTTCAGTGCGCAACAAAATGGTTTTATTTTTATAAAAAATTCATTACCGAACCACATTAAACGATTCCATTTGGGTTTGGTTCCTAACTCAAAATACTAACTTCCAGAAGTGGAACCAACCAATTTGGACCTGTCGAAAAAACGTTATGGCGTCTGGAAGACATACCAGAATCCGTCATCCCGCATCAGCTTTGACACTCGATTTTATAAATTCATAAAAACCATTCAAATCTCGTCCAAAAATTACGTATTATAACTTTCTGGAAACTAGACTCAAAGTAGAATTTCATAGAAACAAGAATCGATCAAAAAAATATATATTTTCATCGAGTTACAGACCCTACAATAAACGTATACGAATCTGTCAGCAAACTGTTATCATCAAGACTCAACCTTAACGACCAATACGCGATGTATAAGGATGGTTTAAGGCGTAAAAGACTAGAGGGGACATGGGACTAACCTTGAATTGGATTTTTACGGCCTAACCACTGCTGCAAAAAGAAAAATCGGATGGTTTGGGGGACTAGCTGCTGCCGATCGGA
This sequence comes from Bidens hawaiensis, assembly GCF_021521415.1. NCBI lineage: Eukaryota > Viridiplantae > Streptophyta > Magnoliopsida > Asterales > Asteraceae > Bidens > Bidens hawaiensis. The sequence continues at coordinate 285,257 of NW_027493738.1, read as the reverse complement.
TATGCTTTGGAGGGCTAGAGTTTTGATTTTTGATTATAATATAAAATGTTACGTTATGGTCCTTCCAAGTTGAACGTTGTGACACTTGAATAGAACTTAAGTAATTCCACTTATGGGCTCGTCTAGGAGGCCCCCCAAAGATTCAAGACGAGTCCCGGTAACAAAATTAGAATCATACAATGCATAAGCATCATTTTCTTTTCTCAACGAAATTTTACGGGCGTTACACCATCCGTCTGCGGGTGATAAGCGGTACTAATGAGGAGTTTGGTACCCATCTCCTCATGAAACTTCTTCCAAAACCTGGAGGTAAAATGCGTACCCGTATCCAAAACAATAGATACCGGCACCCCATGCCTAGAAACGATCTCACAAATTAACACATCGGCCAGCTGCTCATAATTAAAAGTTTCTCGAATTGGCAAGAAATGAGCGCTCTTAGTCAATCTATCAACTATTACCCAAATAGTGTCATAATTACCCCTAGGAGTACGAGGCAGTTTAGTCACAAAATCCATTGTAAGATGCTCCCTCTTCCACTCAGGTATTTCCAGGGGTTGAAGTTTCCCGAAAGGCTTCTGGTGCTCGGCCTTAACTTTCAGACACGTCATACTTCATCGCAGGCCACCAATAATTCTTCTTCAGGTCTTGGTACATCTTAGTCGCACTCGGATGAATGGAATAGCTCGACTTGTGTGCTTCATACAATGTCTTACCCCTAAATCCCCCATACCTGGGTACCCATAAACGACCGTCCCTATACTTCACCCCATCACCGACGTCTTTTAAAAATTTTTCCTGACCCCAAATGCGTTCTGACATAATCCATTCCACCTGCGAAGCTTCATTTTGAACATTGGCTATCTGTTTCAAAATATCGGGCTTGAGAATAAGCTAGTAAGATTTCACACGAATAGGTTTCGGTCTCTCCTTCCGGCTCAACGTGTTGGCTACCACGTTAGCCTTACCGGGATGGTACATAATCTCCAAATTATAATCCTTAATCAATTCCAGCCACCGACGCTGGCGCATATTCAGTTCCTTTTGCTCGGAGAAATATTTTGAGCTCTTATGATCGGTATAGATAACACAAGGGACACCGTACAAATAATGTCTCCACAACTTAAGCGCAAACACAACCGCCGCCAGCTCCAAATCGTGAGTAGGATAATTCGCCTCATGAGGCTTTAACTGCCGTGAGGCATAAGCTATGACTCGGCCTCGCTGAATCAGAACACACCCAAGCCCCTGATAAGAGACATTAGAATAAACAACCAGATCGTCAGCGCCATCGGGTAAAGCTAAAATCGGAGCATGCGTCAACCTGTCTTTAATTCGGGGAAAGCCTCCTCCTGCTCAGAACCCCACACAAACTTAACGTTCTTCTTAGTCAACTTGGTCAACGACGAAACAATTTTCGAAAAGTCGAGAATAAAGCGGCGGTAATACCTCGCTAATCCCAGAAAGCTACGAATTTCGGACGGAGACTTAGGAGATTCCCATTCGTTTACGGCTTCCACCTTTGCAGGGTCAACCAAAATACCACTCGGGTTAATAACATGCCCCAAGAACTGAACCTCGCGTAAACAAAAAGAACACTTCGAAAATTTCGCGTACAACTTGTTCTTTCGTAACCGGTGTGATCAAATTCACTTTTGGAATACACAAGAATATCATCGATGAACACAATAACAGAACGATCGAGCATCGGCCTACACACCCGGTTCATAAGATCCATGAACGCAGCCGGTGTGTTGGTCAAACCGAAAGACATCACGAGAAATTCATAATGTCCATAACGAGTGCGGAAGGCAGTCTTAGGGATATCCTCCTCCCGAATTTTCAACTGATGAAACCCGGACGTAAGGTCGATCTTCGAGAACCAACTAGCTCCTTGGAGCTGATCAAATAAGTCGTCGATTCTTGGTAGAGGGTACCGAATTTTCACAGTGAGTTTATTCAATTCACGGTAGTCGATGCAGGATGCATGCTACCGTCCTTCTTCTTGACGAACAGGACCGGGGCACCCCAAGGTGAGATGCTCGGTCGAATGAAGCCCTTGTCGAGAAAGTCTTCCAATCGAGCCATAAGTTCTTTCATTTCATTCGGTGCTAGATGGTAAGGGGCTCGAGCAACGGGTTTTACGCCTGGCACAAGGTCTATCTGGAACTCTGACAAATCATCTGGGAATACATCTGGGAAATCCCGAACAATAGGAACATCACCGACGGTAGCCACCTCGGTTTTCACATTTATAGCATACGCCAGATACTCCCCGCACCCCCGCTGCATCAGTTTTCCCGCCTTAAGCATAGATATGATGTGACATTTGAGCCAAAACAAGGTACACCTCAGTACGTATTTACCGATTAAGAAAATAAACGCGTTTTGCGTAACAAACGAACGATTAACCGAACGGGTCGGGTTATGATCCAGATATCTCGGGGGGGCCATCTATAAGTGATATACGATCTATGCAAGCTAAAATATTAGAAATATGGTCTTAGTTTGATAGCAAACAAGTTAAACGAAAACATGCTCGTTTAACTACCCGCTATAGATTTAAACGCAAAAGATAGTTACAAACCAAGCATTGTATCATCCGTTAAACCGAAAAAGACTTACCAAACACTTATTTGAAATGTTTTAAGCGATCCTTGAAAATATTTTTGATTTTTACAAACGTATAGTATGTTTTTATAATTTTACACAAAACTAGCCGAAAAACACTCGTTTTCGCGCTGTTTAACGCACCCGACAAGTTTTTCACGCCAAAAACCGAACCCGAATTAAATTTGGACCGGGCTTTTCGTGTTTGGGCTTGAGAAATCAGAAACTTGGGCCAAAATGGGCTCAAAGTGGGCCCATGGACCTCCGATCGCAACAGCAAAACCCCCCCTTTTGGTTCTTTCATATTTAAACTAGATACAAGATATTTTGGCCTCATTTTCTTGAAAACTCTGGACATAAACTCTGTTCCAGCCAAAAACAGCAAGAAAACCTAAGGTAAGAGCTTAAATAAGTAGCTTTTGAACTTGTTTAAACTTGTTTAATACCATAAAAACATGTCTTGGTTACTAAAAATCATTCCTAACCGTGTAAAAATCCTAAAAATGGTACATAAACATGTTTTCATCATACACATGGTAAGGAACCTGTTTTGATAGTTTTTTTGGCCATAAACACAGATTAAAGGGTTGAAACGACGTTTTTACGGTTCAAAAGTTCGTTTTTGTACACTAGCCGAAACCCTAACTTAAGGGCTGTTATGTTGATGAAATATTGCTTGGTTTGTGATATAGGACTTGTACCTAGCTTGCTTAGAAGCACAAGAACCTGAAAACTTGATTAAAAAGTCGGAAACGAGCCAAACCCGCTAAGGTAATGCCGAAACACTCGCTTACGGGCTATTTAGGTTAAGGTTGTGATGTGCATATTGTTAGGACTTGAAATTTTGCAGGGACATCAGGGACCATGTCAGTGAGTCGTTTTTCAAATTTGGTAATTTTTCGACCATCCGAGAATATTTGGCGAATTTATTACCGAATTAGGACGTTTATTTGGGAAAAAAAGCTAAAATACTTCAAAAATTATGAAATTTTTCTGGGAACTCATATTTGATGTATTTTGATCACATATGAGTTTTGGGATCATTTGGAGAAGTTTAAAGATGTTTTGTTTATTTGTGTTCGTGTGAATTTTTACAGCCGAATTTGGGCCGAAAAGAATATCGCACGAGCTTTTTACATTCTGAAATTGATACAGGTTCTTTTAGGACATGATTTGAGTATTCAGAAATTTTTGTGGAATTTTTGGAAATTCTTTGGGGTAAACGGACGATTTTCAGGCGAAATATAACTAATAAAATGAATTTTTATAAATTAATAAATCAGTAAATAATTCCAGAAATTTTTTTATAAAAATCTACATATTTTATTTGATAAGTGTCTAAATTTTCATAATTTAATGATTAACGGTTAATTAATTATGCTAATTTGAATATTAAATAAATTCATTTTTATAACAACCGGCAAGTTCGCGTCTAACGAACCTGCGGGAATATCAAAACACCAAGAGTGAATAAAAACCATATTTTTGGATTAATTAAGTAAAAATGAACTTTTCTATGAGAAACCTGGACAATCCGGGTGGATTATGCGCGTTTCTTCTCAAATCAAACTGTATAAACGAAAATGGGCCCCGTGGCTAATCTGGGACCCCAGTAAGTGATCTTTCTTTATAACTTAATCATTTTATTAACCAATATATTTACCCAAGCTTATTTTCCCATAACTGTTTTCTGAACACGTAAACGAACAACTTGGCCCAGCTGGGAAAACGGGAATCTGAGCCAAGTCAAGTTTTAAGTATTAGACATTGAACAACATCACAACCTAAGCCTATTGCCACTTTCTGAGCGTTCCAGCTACACCCAGATTAGTTATACAGCCCAGTTTAGTATTGAGATTATAATAATGTAAAATATTAATATTATTATAATATTAATTATAGGAACTACTGATAGCGGACTGAACAAACTGCGAGTTGATACAGTACTGAATATCTACTAAACCGTGAGTTTCATGACCCCACTTTTAAACTGTTTTACGAACTTTTGGGGTGAAAAGCATGTTTGATTATATCTATATACTTATCTGAAACATGTGATGATGTGAATTATCTAAGTGCTAACACACGAAAGTCCCCACGATCACAGTGATTAACTTCGAGCCGGTGGCTTGTGAATAGTACTATTGGTTTGACAAACCCAAACGGAGCCGGCACGGTTTGCTGAGACACCAAAACCGTTTGCACATGACCATAATTTTTACGAACCAGCTATGTAGTCTTAGACATAGCTACCGGGGCATGTTGTGGGCGGAAATGGGCCACAGTGGTTGATTGAGCGTGGGAAATGGAGGCACGCAGCACGAACAGTCCAGGCTTCACTGTAGCTTAGCATAATTACATCACATACATCATTTACATACATACATACTTATTTCATGATTACAAGTATTGACTTGTGAATACTCATTACTGATTTCTTGAAACTAATGAAACTCACCAACTCTAGTAGTTGACCCGTTTTAAACTGCTTTTCAGGTGTACCTAAATTAGAATGATTTGGTGACCTGTTACTTGCCTGAGGTGTGTGATTGATGCTACGTGAATAGAAGCAAGGGCGATAGTAGTAAGAATGTATAGTTAACGAACTAGTTTTGGTTTGTATCGCCTAAACTGTAAAACAATGATAGAACGAAGAAATGTAATATATTGTAAATTAGTTTGTAATGTTTTTTTATAAACAATGTGTTGATATCAGAGGTGTCTGTTACATTCCCGTTTTACACTTCCGCATTGTGCTAGTCGGGGTGTGACAGAAGTTGGTATCAGAGCCAGGTTATAAAGGATTAGGTTATCCCTTAGGGTACCTAAAATATAACCGTAGGCTCGATTAACTCTGGGAAAATAATTAAATAATAAATTAATATTATATACTGATGGATGTCGGGATGAACTTATAGGGCAAGTGACTTATTGTGGTTCGGAACATAATAACAGACTTGCTTGTACGAGGGAATTCTGGGAGAAGTCACGGAACGTGTGGTTAGGTAAAAGTGGCAACATATGTGTATAAAAGGTAATGTGTAAGTATATATATATGTAACGCTCATACGTGCTTATGTGGAACAAAGTGTATGAATACGTGTACGTACGATATTGTTGATGACGGTACATTTTACTATGAATATTATATTCATTTATAATCAATATTGATTTAAATAATAGTAATAATTAAAATTTTAATAAAACTAATATTATATTATGATATAATTAATATTAAAATTTGGTTTAATTAATTAATCTCCTTGACAATAGTTAGCGATAGCAATAGTTATTATTCTTATAACTAACCTTTGTGCAGAGTCATGTCAAGGAATAACGACTACGTACCGGAAGAAGAACCGGTAATATTTGTAGAGGAGGATCCCGAGGAAGAATCAGGGGAGGATCCAGAAGAGGAGGACCCAGAGGAGGAGCCGGAGGAGGAAGAGGAAGAGGTGGAAGAAGAAGTTATCTGTAGAGAGCTACCCAGGAATGTGCCTAATCTATCTGGCTACAGATGCGATAGTTATCCACGCAGGGATCAAGAAGAAGTTAACAGTCAGTATCGTTCACCTGCTAGAGTAGCCAGATTACCCACTCCACCTGTACACCTGTCGCCGACGACTTCAGCTACCGCGCGAGTTCGACAGACTGCTCGTATTAGGGTAACCCCGATTGACCCTACCTCGATTCCGTTTAGATTTACCCATGACCGGGGAGGACCTTCACGCCCTAGGGTAGATACTTCATCTTCCCATTCACTGAGTATACCTACCCCTCGTCCTGACCTCCCAAACGCAGGAAACAACTCTTGGATGGCTGTCCTGACTGACCGTGTGATAGACCACTCGATAGCCATAGCTAACATTAACCAGGAGAGGAGGGACATGACCCAGTACTTATCGACGTTACACCAGATAGTACTGAACTTGCAACAGTCAGATGCCTACCACCACTGGTGTTTGGATAGGGTGACAGTTCGGCTGTGGAACTGTTACTGGGTGATTACGGTGCTGTTATTTTTATGTTTGTGGTTAGCCTATCGTCTGTATGGACAGATGCGGAATATTATAATTATGTATACATGATCTTTTGATACCCCATGTATGTATATAGTAGTATGTTATGTTAATATGGGACACAACTTTGTACATTATTACAAGTACTGACCCTTATAGGGTTAAGTCTAACAGTCACTTAATGACAGATTTTGATATATATACATGCAAGCACTGGCCTTTATCAGGCTAAGTTTATGTACTTTTGATATTAATGTACAGAACAATTTGTGAAATGTCAATATGTTATCTGGTTTACCTGTACAACATTTATTGTGATTATTATTACACAGTGCTGTAGACTGGAATTAGTACTAATTGGCTTATATTAGTTTATCATTATAGAATGGCCCCAAAGAAAGCAAACCCTATGACTGAGGCAGAAATAGCCGAGATGATTGCTCGGCAAATGCAGGCAGTAATTCCGCTTATTGTAACACAAGTAACTGCCGGTGTAAACGTAAATATGCAAACAAACCAACAACAAAACAATAATGCTCCCCCACCTAATACAAATACCCCTACCAATGCAAATAATCCCCCACCGAACCCAAGCAATGACAATAACAACCCTAATCCCCCTCGAAGGGAATATTCGATCAAAAACTTTATGGCTTGTAAACCGATCGATTTCAAGGGCACTAAAGGGCCAAACGGGCTGATTAAATGGATCGAAAAGACTGAATCTGTCCTCAATATCAGCAATTGTCTACCCGAAAACATAGTCAAGTATGTTGCTTCTACTTTCACTGATCACGCATTAATGTGGTGGAACACTACGGTACAGATAAAAGGTCAAGATACGGTGAATCGCATGACATGGGCTGAACTCAAAACACTGATGTTGGAACATTTCTGCCCAAGGAACGAAATTCAAAGATTAGAACATGAACTCTGGAGTTTGGAGATGAAAGGAGCGGATCATTTGGGATACACGAACCGCTTTAATGAATTGGCTCGTTTAGTACCATGGTTTGTAACTCCTGAAGACAAAGGAGTTAAACTTTATATTTGGGGTTTAGCCCCGGAAGTGAGGAGTTTGGTGAACTCTGTGGGTCACACATCATTCGAGAATGCCGTGACTCAAGCCGGTATTGTGACTTTTGACTTGGTAAGAAGTGGAGTGTTGAGAATGGCCGGGGAATCATCAGGTATGAAGCGAACTAATTATGGATCAGGATCACAAGGAAGGCCAGCAAATAAACGTGCACGCCCAACAATACAAAATTATGTCATGAGTAGTTCTGAGGTGAAACGAGACAAGTACAAGGGACCGTGGCCAAAATGTGATAAATGTAATTTTCATCATGTGGGTGAGTGTAGACCGATAATATGTCAAAGGTGTGGAAGGACTGGACACAACGGTGGTCCTAATTGCCGAATCGGTATGGAGATTGTAAACCGACCAGCCCAGACAACCCAACCCTTCGTCCCCAACTATCGAGACCACAACCGATTCGTCAGCAACCAGTCCAGCAAAACTCAACTGTAGTGAATCGCCATGCTTGTTTTGAATGTTGGAGCACAGAGCACTTTAGAAGGGACTGCCCCAAACTGAATCGAGGAGCAGTCACCGGTCGAAACCAAGCATCGACTTCAGGTGCGTCTCGGGGACGCGCGTTTGTTATTGGGTCAGGAAAAGCACGACAAGACCCAAACGTGGTAACAGGTACATTTATTGTTTCTGATCAATATGCTTCTGTATCATTTGATACTGGTGCCGATAGAAGCTTTGTTTCCTCTTGCTTTGTATCCCTGGGTAACATGCCAGTTAGTGAACTAACAAATCCCTATACTATAGAACTCGCTAACGGTAACTCCATAACTGTCAACCAAATAATCCAAAACTGTTCCATTATTCTTAATAACTACCCATTCCTTATTGACCTACTCCCGGTAGAGTTAGGAAGTTTTGATGTAATCGTTGGCATGGACTGGTTAACCAAGTATAAGGCGGAGATTGTGTGTAATGACAAGACAGTTAAAATTCCCTTTTCGAATGATGAGGTGATTATGGTACAGGGAGAGAAGTCTGGTTCGATTTTACCTCTCGTGTCTCATCTCAAGGTGTTGAAATGTTTACGCCAAGGTTGTATAGCTTTCCTGGCAAATGTGACTATAAAGAACCCTGATGAGAAACGCATAGAAGAAATTCCCGTTGTACGTGAATACACCGATGTCTTTCCTGACGATTTACCCGGATTACCACCGAACCGACATGTTGAATTCCGTATAGACTTAATTCCAGGATCAGCCCCTATTGCTAAGGCACCTTACCGGTTGGCACCCTCTGAAATGCAAGAACTATCCAACCAGTTACAAGAATTGTTAGATAAGGGTTTCATTCGTCCTAGTTATTCTCCTTGGGGAGCACCGGTATTATTCGTAAAGAAGAAAGATGGAAGTTTTAGAATGTGCATCGATTACCGGGAATTAAACAAAGTTACCATCAAGAACCGATACCCCCTTCCACGAATAGATGACTTGTTTGACCAACTCCAAGGAGCAAACTATTTCTCGAAAATTGACCTTCGATCCGGTTACCATCAAGTTAAGATTCAAGAGGAAGGCGTGTCTAAAACGGCGTTTCGAACTCGTTATGGCCACTACGAATTCTTAGTTATGTCGTTCGGACTGACTAATGCTCCCGCAGTTTTCATGGACCTTATGAATCGAGTTTGTAAACCGTACCCCGACAAATTTGTTATCGTGTTTATAAATGACATTTTGATATATTCGAAAACCAAGGAGGAACACGAACAACATTTACGAACTATCTTGGAGCTGTTGAAGCAGGAAAAGTTGTATGCCAAGCTGCAAAAGTGTGAATTTTGGCTACAAGAAGTACAATTTTAGGGCATGTTGTTAACCGACACGGTATCCATGTAGACCCGAACAAGATTGAAGCCATCAAAAATTGGCAAGCCCCAAAGTCACCAAAAGAAATTCGCCAATTTTTGGGTTTAGCCGGGTATTATCGGCGTTTTATTGCTAATTTTTCCAGCATAGCCCAACCTCTAACTCTTTTGACTCAAAAAGATCGCGCTCATGTGTGGGGAGAAGTTCAAGAAGCGGCTTTTCAATTGCTGAAACAGAAACTATGCAAAGCCCCGATACTGAGTCTTCCAGAGGGAACTGATGATCTGGTAGTTTATTGTGACGCGTCCCGGAAAGGTTTAGGGTGTGTACTTATGCAAAGAAACAAAGTCATAGCATACGCTTCTAGACAATTAAAGGTGCATGAGAAGAATTATACCACCCATGATTTGGAACTAGGCGCGGTTATTTTCGCACTTAAAATCTGGAGGCACTATTTGTATGGCACCAAGTGTACAGTATATACCGACCACAAAAGCCTACAACATATTTTTGACCAGAAAGAACTAAATATGAGGCAGAGGAGATGGGTAGAATTGTTGAATGATTACGACTGTGAGATTCGATACCACCCGGGCAAGGCTAATATAGTCGCAGATGCTTTGAGCAGAAAAGACAGGATCAAACCACTACGGGTCCGAGCACTTGGAATGATTGTCCAAACCAGCCTCACCGAGCAAATTCGTATTGCTCAAAACGAAGCTCTGAAAGGAGATCACTTGGAAAATGAAAACTTGCATAGAACTGAACAGAACTTTAAAGAAAGAACTAACGAAATTCTATACTACAAAAATCGAGTTTGGATTCCCACTTTCAGCAATCTGCGTGACTTGATCATGGACGAAGCCCATAAGTCCAAATACTCCATTCACCCTGGAACAGATAAGATGTACAAGGACTTGAAGGAGTATGATTGGTGGCCCGGCATGAAGAAGGATATAGCCGCGTACGTCAGTAAATGTTTAACGTGTGCGAGAGTTAAGGCTGAATATCAAAAACCCTTCGGGAATGTTGCACCAACCGGAAATACCACAATGGAAATGAGAACAAATTACCATGGATTTTGTAACACATCTCCCAAAAACCTCTCGAGGAAACGATGCAATATGGATAATAGTTGACCGACTAACCAAATCCGCACACTTCCTTCCAATTCGAACCACGTTCACAACCGAAAAACTTGCTCACATCTACATCAATGAAATCGTATCTCGACACGGCGTACCCGTTTCAATTATTTCTGATCGCGATAGTCATTTCAACTCTCGTTTTTGGCAAGCCGTACAAGAAGCTTTGGGAACCCGAATTGACCTAAGTACCGCCTACCATCCCCAAACCGACGGTCAATCTGAGCGAACCATTCAAACTTTAGAAGATTTGCTTCGCGCTTGTGTACTAGACTTTGGTGGAAACTGGGATCAACATCTTCCACTAGTTGAATTTTCGTACAACAATAGCTATCACAGTAGCATTTAAGCGGCACCATATGAAGCGCTGTACGGACGGAAATGTAGATCACCCTTGTGTTGGACTGAGGCTGGAGATACCCAAATTACACGATCTGACTTGATTCAAGAAACCACCGACAAAATCTGTAAAATCACAAGCAAATTGAAAATCGCCCGAGATCGACAGAAAAGCTATGCTGATGTTCGTAGAAAGCCGTTATCCTTTGAAATAGGCGACAAAGTTTTTCTGAAAGTATCCCCGTGGAAAGGCGTCATTCGATTCGGAAAAACCGTTAAACTAGCCCCGCGATACATTGGGCCATATGAAGTCATTTCTAAGATAGGTCCGGTAGCTTACCGACTGAAACTTCCAGTGGAGTTGAGTTCTATTCACGATGTCTTTCACGTTTCGAACCTGAAAAAGTGTCTTACTGACGAAACCGAAATTGTGCCATTAAAAAACTTAAACATAAACGAAAAACTAAATTTTGTTGAAGAACCGGTGGAAATATTAGAGGGAAAAATAAAACAATTAAGACACAACAAAATCTCTCTAGTAAAAGTTCTGTGGAATTCACAAAGGGGACCCGAATTCACGTGGGAGCGGAAATATGAATTCAAAAAGAAATAACCGCACCTATTTCCAAACAAGGACAAAGTTGAATAATCGAATTTCGGGGACAAAATTTTCTAACGGGGGGAGAATGTGACATTTGAGCCAAAACAAGGTACACCTCAGTACGTATTTACCGATTACGCAAATAAACGCGTTTTGCGTAACAAACGAATGATTAACCGAACGGGTCGGGTTATGACCCAGATATCTCGGGGGGCCATCTATAAGTGATATACGATCTATGCAAGCTAAAATATTAGAAATATGGTCTTAGTTTGATAGAAAACAAGTTAAACGAAAACATGCTCGTTTAACTACCCGCTATAGATTTAAACGCAAAAGATAGTTACAAACCAAGCATTGTATCATCCGTTAAGCCGAAAAAGACTTACCAAACACTTATTTGAAATGTTTTAAGCGATCCGTGAAAATATTTTTGATTTTTACAAACGTATAGTATGTTTTTATAATTTTACACAAAACTAGCCGAAAAACACTCGTTTTCGCGCTGTTTAACACACCCGATAAGTTTTTCACGCCAAAAACCAAACCCGAATTAAATTTGGACCGGGTTTTTCGTGTTTGGGCTTGAGAAATCAGAAACTTGGGCCAAAATGGGCCAAAGTGGGCCCATGGACCTCCGATCGCAACAGCAAACCCCCCCTTTTGGTTCTTTCATATTTAAACTAGATACAAGATATTTTGGCCTCATTTTCTTGAAAACTCTGGACATAAACTCTGTTCCAGCCAAAAACAGCAAGAAAACCTAAGGTAAGAGCTTAAATAAGTAGCTTTTGAACTTGTTTAAACTTGTTTAATACCATAAAAACATGTCTTGGTTTCTAAAAATCATTCCTAATCGTGTAAAAATCCTAAAAATGGTTCATAAACATGTTTTCATCATACACATGGTAAGGAACCTGTTTTGATAGTTTTTTTGGCCATAAACACGGATTAAAGGGTTGAAACGACGTTTTTACGGTTCAAAAGTTCGTTTTTGTACACTAGCCGAAACCCTAACTTAAGGGCTGTTATGTTGATGAAATATTGCTTGGTTTGTGATATAGGACTTTTACGTAGCTTTCTTAGAAGCACAAGAACCTAAAAACTTGATTAAAAATTCGGAAACGAGCCAAACCCGCTAAGGTAATGCCGAAACACTCGCTTACGGGCTATTTAGGTTAAGGTTGTGATGTGCATATTTTTAGGACTTGAAATTTTGCAGGGACATCAGGGACCATGTCAATGAGTCCCTTTTCAAATTTGGTAATTTTTCGACCATCCGAGAATATTTGGCGAATTTATTACCGAATTAGGACGTTTATTTGGGAAAAAGGCTAAAATACTTCAAAAATTATGAAATTTTTCTGGGAACTCATATTTGATGTATTTTGATCACATATGAGTTTTGGGATCATTTGGAGAAGTTTAAAGATGTTTTGTTTATTTGCGTTCGTGTGAATTTTTACAGCCGAATTTGGGCCGAAAAGAATATCGCACGAGCTTTTTACATTCTGAAATTGATACAGGTTGTTTTAGGACATGATTTGAGTATTCAGGAATTTTTGTGGAATTTTTGGAAATTTTTTGGGGTAAACGGACGATTTTCAGGCGAAATATAGCTAATAAAATGAATTTTTATAAATTAATAAATCAGTAATTAATTCCAGAAATATTTTTATAAAAATCTACATATTTTAATTGATAAGTGTCTAAATTTTCATAATTTAATAATTAACGGTTAATTAATTATGCTAATTTGAATATTAAATAAATTCATTTTTTATAACAACCGGCAAGTTCGCGTCTAACGAACCTGCGGGAATATCAAAATACCAAGAGTGATCAAAAATCATATTTTTAGATTAATTAAGTAAAAATGAACTTTTCTATGAGAAACGTGGACAATCCGGGTGGATTGTGCGCGTTTCTTCTCAAATCAAACTGTATAAACGGAAATGGGCCCGGTGGCTAATCCGGGACCCCAGTAAGTGATCTTTCTTTATAACTTAATCATTTTATTAACCAATACATTTACCCAAGCTTATTTTCCCATAACTGTTTTCTGAACGCGTAAACGAACAACTTGGCCCAGCTGGGAAAACGGGAATCTGAGCCAAGTCCAGTTTTAAGTATTAGACATTGAACAACATCACAACTTAAGCCTATTGCCACTTTCTGAGCGTTTCAGCTACACCCAGATTAGTTATACAGCCCAGTTTAGTATTGAGATTATAATAATGTTAAAATATTAATATTATTATAATATTAATTATAGGAACTACTGATAGCGGACTGAACAAACCGCGAGTTGATACAGTACTGAATATCTACTAAACCGTGAGTTTCATGACCCCACTTTTAAACTGTTTTACGAACTTTTGGGGTGAAAAGCATGTTTGATTATATCTATATACTTATCTGAAACATGTGATGATGTGAATTATCTAAGTGCTAACACACGAAAGTCCCCACGATCACAGTGATTAACTTCGAGCCGGTGGCTTGTGAATAGTACTATTGGTTTGACAAACCCAAACGGAGCCGGCACGGTTTGCTGAGACACCAAAACCGTTTGCACATGACCATAATTTTTACAAACCAGCTATGTAGTGTTAGACATAGCTACCGGGGCATGTTGTGGGCGGAAAGGGGCCACAGTGGTTGATTGTGCGTGGGAAATGGAGGCACGCAGCACGAACAGTCCAAGCTTCACTGTAGCTTAGCATAATTACATCACATACATCATTTACATACATACATACTTATTTCATTATTACAAGTGTTGACTTGTGAATACTCATTACTGATTTCTTGAAACTCGTGAAACTCAACAACTCTAGTAGTTGACCCGTTTTAAACTGCTTTTCAGGTGTACCTAAATTGGAATGATTTGGTGACCTGTTACTTGCCTGAGGTGTGTGATTGATGCTACGTGAATAGAAGCAAGGGCGATAGTAGTAAGAATGTATAGTTAACGAACTAGTTTTGGTTTGTATCGCATAAACTGTAAAACAATGATAGGACGAAGAAATGTAATATATTGTAAATTAGTTTGTAATGTTTCTTTATAAACAATGTGTTGATATTAGAGGTGTCTGTTACATTCCCGTTTTACGCTTCCGCATTGTGCTAGTCGGGGTGTGACATATGATATGTGGCGTCGCACCATTCCGATTACAGAAGACCGTAATTTGGGTCCCATCTGGGGCTTTTAGACGTACAAGTTTCTGACCACAAACGATCTGAGCATCAACACTTGTGAGCCAGTCCATCCGAAGCACCACATCGAAACAGCCAAGCGGCATCAAGTATAGCCGCACCCGAAATCTATACCCAGACAACTCGATGGTACAACCCTGAACATCCCTAGACACGGAAACGGACTTTCCTATGGCGACCTCAACCTCAAACACATCGACTACGTGCTCAGGTAGTTATTCAACGTGGAACAGAAAGCGATAGACACAGAACTTCTACTGGCACCCGAATCAAATAAGACTGAAGTCTGTAATTCATTAAGTAAAAAGACGTTTGGGATAACATTGCACTCCTACTTTGCTAAACCGTTACACATACATTCTTGAAGTAGCGAGGAATTTAAGCGGTCAAGTACAAAGGAACCCAGAGTGACAGCATGCTACGCCTCAGCTAAACAATTATGCTCAAAGCATTCAAGAGGATTGGAAAAAAACAGGAGAATTTTAAGGGATGAGGTGAACTTTAACGCTAACGACACGAGAGTTAGCCATATCCTATCCCTACAAAGACGGAACCCTAACATAGTTAGACACAAGGAGAATTTAGAACATGGAAGGTAACGGTAAACTACTAATAATGTTGATCAGGTGTTATTAATTGTTTACTTTACCCGCTCATCCTAAGCACCTCTGCTATATCAGCATCCCATCTTACACTTAAGCAATTATTCACAAAATAACATCTTAAACTTGCAAGAATGACTACATAATTAAAATTTACCTCTTGGCGTGCAACTACTCGCGGTTGGCATTTCTAGTCCCTTCTTCTACAGTTCGAGTCCAAGCATTCGGGAACACTCGGATCCCTCGAACCATGGCTCTGATACCAACTTGTAAGACCCCGAATCCCGGGAATCCTACAGTTGGTGATCATACACGAAACTTACAAAATTCTTAAACTCAAAACAATTCATTTCATTTCAAAACCCAGTTCAGAGTATAAATCAGCGGAAAAATCATAATTATTAAAACAAGTTCCCAAATCCCGGGAATTATGCCAAAACCAAATTTAAATGTATTAAGTATTAATTGAAAAGGACAATGTTCATTAACAAAACTTTCCGACTAGATATGCCTTCAACCGTCCCAGTCGCCTTGAGCACGTCCAAGCGGTAAGCATCCTCCTCCTAACCTGAAACTCACACTAATATACACACAAAGTCAGCTTTGAGTGAGTTCAAGTTTTAATAATTGACATTTATAATAATCATTCCAAGAGTTTTAAAATAAAACGGGATACGAACAGTTAGGCCATCATCAACAATAAGTAGTCATACTTATATATACGTACATCTATATAATTATATCCCTATAAATATCATCCAAGTAATAACATCAGGGTCTAGCACACGTACAACCCAAACACGTAACATCTCATCCAACGTATGCAAACACAAAGTAGGCATACATATACATCCGTAGTCGATAACGACTAATTAACATCGTCAATCATTGGACATACAACAATGAATGTATAAACATACATCCAAATATAAAATAATATCATCCCAAGGCCTGCTCTATACAATTAAGCCCATGCAAAATAATTTAAACTGCTCATCAAGCAAAATCGCTTAAGTGTGTATGCTAGCCCAAAACTTGAAAAGAGTAAAAAGGGGCATCATGAACTCACCTGACCCAAGGCACGAAATCACCACGAGCTAGAGAACCCCTAAGTATCCCCACAACTCAAACGCCTGTCGGTTTACATACAATCATTACTAACGACACCAAATGGACTCGTTTATCCTACGAGGCGTTCTAACATGGTTCAAGTTACCTAAAGCCTCGACCTCACCACGTTCGATTAAACAGCCCCCGGGGCCTTATATTTACCAAAATAACCCATAGTTACTCCCGAGAACAAAGAATTCACAATTTGCCCCCGGAAGCATTAGGCGAGACTAACATGCGCATTTCATAGTTTTTTAGGCAATTAACATCAAACTCAGCCCCGTGTGGACCCAATATGATGAATTCATATCCAACAAGTCCACAGGACGCTACACGAGTCGAACGGGTTGGTAACTCGCAAGCAAAACGCACCAACTATCCAATAAACGCGAATACGTGTTGTACTGACCTGTTTGAGGAACCGACAACCAATTCAGCCCCATTACCTTTAAAAATTAGTTTCTTATAGCCCACAACTCATACCGAGGCTACAACATTTGAATTGGTTGTTAGTTCCCTCAAACAACACGCTAGACATTACAATTCACAAACTAGTCAACCGAATACCAACTTTCAAGCTACAACTAGTTGACCAATCAAACGAACACCAATGTGCATAATTTTAAAGTATGTTATACTAGACATACCTAAGAAGATTTTGGTGCAAAAACCTCCACCAAAACAGTTCCGAAATTGCTCAATTGGATAGCGACTCGGTTAGCCTAGAACAAGCCGTTTAACATACAAATTAACATACACACAAAGTCACCTTAAGCTGAGTGAGTTCACGTTTTTATAACCAACATTTACAAATCAGTTAAAAAATTATAAATATAGAAATAGTGGAGAAAATCATAATTAAGTAAATAATCTTTCTTTGCTTAATTATGCTAACACGGGCCTCCTCACCACGAGTCAAGATTCAAGTAATATATTTGATCCAGTAGCGGAAAACAATATGTAATATGGGCCTCCTCACCCCGAGTTAATACTCGAGTAATATATTTGACCTGATTACAGAAAAATACACGTAATACGGGCCTCCTCACCACGGGTTTCTCCCGAGTAATATATTTGACCCAATTACGGTTTAGCAAAAGACGGGCCTCTTCACCACGAATCACGAGTCACGAAGTCAAGGATTCGAGTAATATATTTAACCTGTCCCAATGATGAATACGCGACATGGGCCTCCTCACCACGGGTTTCTCCTAAGTAATATATTTGACCCGGTCACAATCCATTCAAGCACACACATCAATAGACACGCCTATATACATCTTAGCCAATCAATCAACCAAATAACATCATCACACGTAAACTATAAATAATACATAGTTTACGAATTAATACAAGGTCTAATAATATCCTCAAGCATAGATTATAAATAGTATATAATTTTTAGAAATGTATAATCATAGACGAGTCTAAATAATATCCTCAAGTATAGATTATAAATAATATAAGATTTTTAGAAATGTATAACCCTAGACGAGTCTAAATAATATCCTCAAGTACAGGTTATAAATAATACATAATTTTAGAAATATAATTATAAATGAGTCCAATAGTGTCCTAGAGCATAGACTGTCAATAATAAATGGCTTTCAGAAATACATAATTGTAAACGAGTCTAATGATGTCCTCAAGTATAGGCTATCAATACTACATAGTTTTCAGAAATATATAATTATGAACGAGTCCAATAATGTCTTCGAACATGGACTGTAAATAATATAAATCTTAGCCAGTCGATCAACCAGACTGTATCATCACGTGTAATCTATAAACAATGGATAGTCTAGGAATCAATACCAGGCCTAATAATATCCTCGAGCCTAGACCATAAACAATATATATATAACCCTAAGGAGTTTATGTCCATAGAAGAGTCTAAAATATCCTAAGGCATAGAATATAATTCACACATGGTTTCATAAATGTACAAATACAACTAAGACTATGCAATACCATCCAAACAGTTTAAACGAGTAAAATCGGGTAAAATTGTAATAGGGTGTGCATGTTAGCCCAAAACGTAAAAAGGTAAAAAGGGACATCATGACCTTACCTGACATAAGTCACACAAGTACCAACGAGCTAGAGAATCTCTGAGCAGTTCCGCAAATCAAAAGCCTGTCGGGTTGCACACAACAATTACTAACTAACCCGAACCGAATCGCTTATTCTACGGGACGTCCTAACATAATTAAATTGACCCGAAAACTCACCCAAGGTAATATCATTTACATCAGCCCCCAAGGCCTTAAACTTACCAACATTACCCTCAAATAAAACTGGGGACAAAAGGGTTTACAAACTACACCGGATTTACGTTAATTGTGTTGAATTCGTGCGTTATCACGCCGTTTAAGTAATTACCAACCAAATCAGGCCCTTTTAGATAAAATATGGTATGATTACAGCCAATAAGTCTCCACGACACTACACGAGCTGAACGGGTCGGCAATCCCCTTGTACAACGCACGAATTACTATTTAAGCGAGAATTCACGACCGAACCGTTTGAGCAATTACCAACCAACTCAGCCACGTATAGATAAAATATCACATTATTACAGCAATAAGTCCACATGATACTACAAGAGATGAACGGTTCGGCAATCCCATTGTACAACGCACGAATAACCGTTTAAGCGAGAATTCGCGTTCTACCGAACCGTTTGAGCAATCACCAACCAATTCAGACCCGTTTTATTAAAAATTAATGTTTCAACAGCTTGTTAATCATATTAAAAATACAAAAACTGATTTGGTTGTTAATCCCCTCAAACAACACGCGAAACACAACAATTAACAATTTAAACGACCGAAATCCTAGTTTCCGAACTATTAACGGTTGACCTATCAAATCATGTACATTGGCCAAGATATTTTAGTATGAAGTAAGTGGCATACCTAGGGAGCTATTGTAACAAAAACCTTGGTCAAAACAGCCCCTTAAATAACTTAATTGGGCAGCCACCGATTTTAACCTAAACCAAAAGAATCGATTAAGATTTTAGCATGCAAAGATGCATTTTATTACATTGGAAAATCATAGAAATAAATTATGAAAATTTTACCAGAGTTGGCTAAATGTCTTAGGTTTATAAAAATATTTTTGTTACAATTTTCCAAAGCACAACAAAATCATAAAAATTCATTCAACACAGAAAGATACGTGCAGCTATTTCATTGGCAACAAAAGGGTTCTATTTGTTTAAAAATTAATACCATCCCAAATTAAACGATTCCAATTGGGTTGGAATCCTAACTCAAAATGTGAAGTTCAAGAAGTGAAACCAACCAATTTGGACATGTCATAAAAGAGTTATGATGTCGGGAAGACAGACCAGAATTTGACTCCCCGCATCAGCTTTGACACATGTTTTTATAAAATCATAAAAACCATCCAAATCTCGTCCAAAAATTACAAATTATACCTTTTTGGAAACTAGACTCAAAGTAGAACTTCATGGAAACCAGAATCAATAAAAAAATCAATTATAATCGAGTCATTGACCAAACAATAAACAAGTACGAGTCTGTCAGCAAATTGTTATCATCAAAACTCAAACACTAACATGTTTATGACATCACTAGGGTTCAATAAACGATTTAATGGTGAAAAAGAGGTTCCTTGACATGGTAATAACCTGGAATTAGTTGGGAGAAGTCTTGATTATGGCTGGAGTGAAGCAAAATCAATGATGGTGGAGCTTGAAAGGGCCGATCGCTGCTGCTACTATGGGCGGCTAATTTAGTTTAGGTTTAGGCTATTTACAATTCAAGTCCCTCAACTTTTTAATTGATATAGCTTGTTTCAAAAAGCTTAATAATCGGACTTTTAAAAAGTGCCACAAAGCCCCTCAACTAGGAAGATCAAAACCCGTCTAACATACAAACTCTACAACGTGCATGCCGTTAAATGAAAATTAGTGGGTGCTACATACCTAATCTAGTCCTTTAGGTTATAAGAGGTGATGTCTTGAACAAAAGGATAGATAATGTACTTTTAAACGTATTACAAGGCTCCTAAATTAGAAAGATGAAACCCCGCCTTTTAAACAAACTTTTATAAACGACCAAGCCGATTAACGAAAATTTCCGAGCGTTACACATAGTTATCTACTAGTCACCGTATCATCTAATCTATAACAGGTCATCCAAAAACGCAATCCTTAGCAGAAACCAGACCATAACATGGTTATGTACATGGTTATCTAATAGAAACCACATTCCTATATTTGACTATCTAGAACCGGTTACCTCTAACCGGATTCGTTTACTTAAAACTCGGGCTATGTTTATAGCTATCTAATAGAAGTCACATATACATGCTGAGTTTATCTTTACTTTACATGAATTGTTGTGGTTATTTGTTTGGTTCTTTTTCCACTCAAAATTTCATTGAATCATCTTGTCATTCTTGATCTCAATGTTTCATCAATTTGAGTCCAATGCTTTACTTTGTTAATCTCAATCTCGAAGTTTCAATTATTCACTTTGTTATTTTTAATCCCAATATGTAACACTCCGGCTTAAACGGAAATGCCCGAGTGTGACGTATAGATTGTTCAAAACACATGTGACACTATTAAGTGACAATATTATCGTTAATTCATTCAAGTGTCATGTACACAAGTTCAACAAAGAAATACAATAATAAAAGATACAACTTAAATCAACTTGTCCATTATTTAAAATATCCTAAGTCTAGTGTTTTCATCATGGCATTATCCTCTAACAATGGTACCTGTAGCATATGTATAAAATAATGTCAATTATATAAATAGTTGGTGAGTTCGCAAAGTTTGATATAAATACATAAAAACCATACAATTCATGAACAATTGTAAATCGAGAAAGTAAAGTCCTTTCGAGTTGGTAAAAACCAACGTACTCAGATAACCGCACAAGTATGGTACTTTCCAGTTGAGAGACAACAAACGTACTCGGACAATGAGGCCCTTTTCCACTCATAACAAAATGGTCCTAAGTGCAAAGGGGAGAATATGATCATACTTTGAATTTTGTAAGATACATATGCTACCCCCAAAAAATGTAAAAGCATAAAAAATGGGGTGTGAGAAACTCACTTCGAAATCGTAAATACTTTGAATTTGGTTTTAGGAATTATGTATTATTTCAATGCATATTTTATTATTTTATGGGATAGATTAATTTAATATTGTTTTTAATCTTAACGGAATTTTAACTATTTGTATTATTTTAATAATATAACTAACACTAATGTTAATAAGGGAATTACGGAGCACGGATTTTATCGGAATTTTATCTTGGAAATCATCAATTTAGCGTAGTAAAAAGTTAATGAAAAAGCATCATAATATTAACGTTTATATTATTTAAACATTATTTCAACTAATAACTTGTTATTAATATAAGAATTTTATTATATTTACGAAGCACCGGTTTTAACGGTAAAATTTTATTTCACAAACAATTACGTTAGCGTATTTAATGATATTAACGAAACGAATAAAATAATGTAATATTATCGGGTTTTACGAAACTTACGAATATGAAAAAGTTGGTTTCTGAATGAAAATGATAAAATTTAGTTTATAATTAATTTTATTTAACCATAATTTCTATTTGATTTATAATAATTTTTTAATAAGTTTATTTAGCTATTAAAAAGAAATAGTTTTAAAAGAATTTGAAACAATAAAAAGTATGTCTAGACTCGGGTTAGAACCCGGGTCATTTGGACCATATTCAAGAGTATAAACCAGCCGGGTTAGGAAGCTTGTTGTAAACATTACAGAAACAATTATATTTATATAATATCTTTCATTCATCATCTTTATCAAAACCCTAGAATCTTAATTCCGATAATCCACTCTATGTTTGATGAATCTTTGTTAGGGGTTTCAATCTACGGCTTAAAACAACCAATATGCATATTACAATTACCTAGATATGTTAGTATTTGATGACGAACGACGGTTTGCCAGAAAAATGAGTTTGCCGATCCAATACAAATCACCGAGCGTATATTAGATTGATTTGAAGTGGTGAACGAGTTTAGACCGATGTTTAGGTCCTATTTCCTCTTTTAGTTTTGATTATTTGATTACATCGAAACAGAAGGCAAGCGGGCAACAAGCTGCGCCGCTACCCCTTTTTGAATCGCAAAACCCAATCTTTTAAAAACTATATTTGCTGATTAAACATTTATAGTTCTTGTTGGAGCGTTTAGGCTTAATTAAACATTATTGTAGTTTAAAAACGCCGGACGTTTTCCGATGGTTACGGCTTGAATTACCCATTAAAAAGGCTGTTAATAAGCGTTAGGTACTATGATTAAGGATTTCCATTATGGTCTAAAATCGTTACAAGCATTTAATTATGTTAAATCCCGTTTGAAAAAGTTAAATAAGGTCCCCAGATTTCTATTTGGTTTGCCGGCGGCTGGCCGGAAGTTGACGGCCGGAAAATCGAGGAAGGGATGGTTAGGTGGTTTGGGATTATATTATAATAATATGATTTAAATTGTATTCACACAAATAACCCCTCATGTTTCTAGTTGTTTTAAATTAGAAATTAAATTATATTTATGAACTAGACCTTGAACTTTGAGGAATGTTAGAAATGAAATAAAGGTTAGAAAATGTTATAAAGTTTTGGATGCATTCCGTATTATACCCGATAGTTTGCAATTTGTTTAATTCGTTAAAGCTTTAAACTTTAAATCCCGAAGTTTTATTTATTGAATAAAATGAAAGAAAAATGAATGAACGATAAACAAAAATCATCGTGAATAGAATATTAACGGTGAATAATGAACAAAAATACACGTAAACGATAAATCGGGTATATTTAACGAATTCAATAAAAATCGACAAATATAAAATACTTAAACGGAACTTGATATATATATATATATATATATATATATATATATATATAAGTGAAAACTCCTCTTAAACAGAAAACTTAAAAACTCCTAAAAAGCTATTTTTAACTTTTATTTTAAAATTGTCGGTAACCTCTTCAGTGTAGTGCACATGTGTAATAGTGTGCATTGCATATATGCAAAAGTGTTGTATTGCATATAATACAACAATATTGCACATATTTGATACACACTATTGTATATATGCAATATAAGACTAATACGCACATAGAATACACATTAGTACGTATGTGTAATACAACATTAACGCACATGTGCACTACATCAACTTTTATTTTATTATTATTTTTTTTTTCCATATAATACAACACTACTACACATATACAATACACAAATATTGAATATATGCAATTAAACATTATTGAACTTAAAAAAATACATAGTAATACACCTGTGTAATATAACGGTATCGCACAGTAATATGTATGTGCATTACAACGTTTTTTTTATTTTTTTTTATTTTTTATTGTTTTTTATTTTTCTAGTGTAGGATAAGAAAATATAAGAATAATGGAAAAAACAGAATTTTGAAAATGTTGAGTCGGAAATTTACAAGGAAGATTGGAATCTTCTTAACCTTCTCAAAGAAATGGCTAAGTATGGACTTTGATCAAGCTTGGACCATAGATCACAGATTTACTACCTCGAGAATGATGTCTTATGTTCATAAGACTATCTTCTGGAATTTCTTCTAAGTATTGAAGGCTTCGAAGAAGCAACATTTCGTCAAACAAGGATGTTCTTCATCGAGTATGGATTGCTATTCGGTCAAACAAATTGATCTATCCAGCTTAAACCAAGTCTTTCGAGCATCTTGGTGGGTCGAGCATGGATACAATAAAAGAATATCTCAAATGTTCTAAGTATAACCTTCAAGCATGGTTCAATCCGGAGCATGCTTCTATACCCGAGTATGCTGAAGATTGTTCACAATAAGTCATAAGGCAGGATTGAAGATATTGAGAAGAACATGCTTGCTCGTGGAACCTATCCGAGCAAAGCAAGGATAAGTTATGAAGATTGAATTTTGCTGGAGAAGAATATTTTTTACTGAAAATATTCATAGTAAAGTCTGCTCGAAAACCTGTTTCGATCATGCTGTGCATTACATGGTCTGCTCGACAAGGAATTATCATACTCGAAGACCTATTTACACTTGTATTTAATTTTGCCATTCGTTATGTAATCATTAGGGTTTCTAGAAGGAATGATAGAATCCTAGGCTTCACGCATAAAAGGAAGAGTTTTCACGGAATACGAGAGCATTACATTCAGAGCGATTATTCCTCTTTCTATGCTACCTTGTACCGCCGCCGTCACGAAACCCTAGACATTCCTTGTAACCTTTTCACTGTTTTAAACGATATATTTAATATAGTGAATTTTTGTCTATTGCTTCTCATTATTACTGATCATTACTTCCATTCCAATCTTCATTCCCAATCTTTGAATATATTGATTCCGCTAGTATATTCAGAAGGCCTTTGGGTTATTTGATCTAGTGTGTTCTTGTCAACCACTATTGGTTTTGCACTAGGTCCGGTCCTGACAAGTGGTATCAGAGCCGTGTAAGCTCTCTGAAGGCCACGGGATTGAAGTTTGAGTGTCAAAGTTTGAAGCTTTAAGGGGTATTATGTGAAACAGTTTCCAGATCCGAAGAAAGGTAAGTAATGGATGAACAAGAAGTATCAACCAACAAGATACCAAGGCTATTGGGACAAGAAAATTACATCAAATGGAAAGTCCTATTTAAAGCTGCAGTGAATTACAACGATACAGAACTGTGGAACTCCATTAAAGATGGTCCCTATATTCCTAATGACACAACAGAAACTAATCAAGTGCTGGAAAGACAAATGAAGAGGAGGGATGACAAAGCCCTGTCCATTTTAAAGTTAGGATTATCTTGGGAGATACTAACCAGTGTGAATCATCACATTAGTGCTAAGGAAATGTATGATGCTGTTGTGGAGATGTTCAAAGGAAATGTTGAGCTGAGGGATATTAAGAAGGATAGATTTAAACAACAGCTTGACAGGTTTAAATTCAAAGATTATGAGAGGTTGAAGTCTGTTCTACAAAGATTTATGGCAATAGTAAGTGAAATCATAACCTTAGATCTACAGAACTCTGATTTTGACTTAAAAAAAGAAACTGCTCACATCTCTATCTGGTGAATGGTACACTGCAAGCAAATTCATCAGAGAAAAGGCGAATTTTCCCAACTTTAAGTTGGATGATTCTATCTCATTTCTGCAGGTTGCAAAGCATGAGATGATTAAAATTCATATGCTAAAGGTGGAGAAACCTAGTTTTCCAGTGACAAATGCGCTAGTAGCTCATATGGGTAATGTATCAGCAAGATCTCAATAGATGCTTCCAATCTTTGAAGAACCATCAGAGACAAACTCAATGTGTGGTGCAGGTCAGCAAAGATTCAACATCCAAATGCTTGAAGGCAACGACAGTGCATCAACATCAAGTGGACATCTTCCACATACTAAGAATTCAGGTCAAGGGAATGATTATCAAGTCCTATTCTCCATGTTTACTAAATCATAAAATGCTTTTGTGGCAAAGAACATTATTCACACAAGTGTTGTGCAAAAAGATATGGAGCAAACAGATGCAGATGAACTGGAGGACATGGATCTAAAGTGGCAAGCTGTCATGCTGGCTATGAGGAGCAAGAGATTATACAACAGAATTGGAAGATCAACATTGCTGGACCTAATGAACGGATTGGATTTGATAAACCAAAGGCTATCTGCTACAACTATCAACAACCGGGACACTTTTCCACAGAGTGCAATCTTCCAAGACAGTTTGGAAATCAAGTAAATCAAGCACAATTTTATCAAAATCAAAATCAGAATCAGCAGAACTATGAACAAAGAGTCCAACCTAAGAATTAAAACCCTTACCAACAGAACGAGCAACAACAACAGACTCAACCATAACAGAGAAACAATCAGTTGCAAATTCAAGGAACCCAGAACAGGGGAGCTGTTAATGCCACAAATCAGAATAGAGATTAGGGAAATGTTGTTGTGACTATGGTTCCTTAGGATGGTGATTTTGATTGGAGTAATCTTGCTGTTGAAGTGGAAAAGGCCAATGTAGCTTACATGGCTAAAATCAATGAAGTTGGGCAATCCTCAAACTCTCAGGTACCCACTGAACCTTCTACTTCTGATCTTTTAATTATTATTGATGATCTTAATAGAGAGATTAGAAAATGGAAGAGTGAGTGTGGAAGAAAAGATGTACTTTTGAATGTCTATGGATAAAGTGAAACTACATATGGCAATAAAATCAAGAGTTTGGAAGAAGAATGTATGCAAGCCTATAGGGTCCAGTCTAAGTTGAACTTTGAAATTGATGGGTTGAAAAAGATGTACACTAATGAGAAGTGAATAACACTAAACTACAGATTCAGGTGGACTTTCTTAAAAATCTTGTGTCCACAGGAAATATTGTGGGACACATAGAGAAGATGAATCCTGAAGATAAATAGAAGAAAGTGCCACCTCCATTCTTTGACAAGTATCCACTGAAAATGGATAAGGAACAAAGAGAAGAATACCTAAAACAGTTTAAGAGTGTCTTTGAGGATAGAAAGGAGTTTGTGGAATTATATGAGAATGTCTCTGTAGATAAAGAAGGTTAGTTTGTTGTGATACAAAAGGATACATCTGTTCATGAAAACTTAAAGAAAGACAAGGCTGAAGGTAAAATAAGTGAATACTCAAGTGAAGGAAGCTCATGTAGCTGCAAGAGCCGAAAATCTAATAATGAGAGGAAGGTCAGGGATCCAGCTAAGAAGAATGCTTCTAAAGGTATTCCAAAAGTGCCAAGACCAACCCCAAAAATGAAAAGGCGCTATGAGAAGATGAGAAGAGAACATCAGGTGTTTGACTTGTGTGAAAGATCAAAGTCCAGAAATGAAAAAGCTGGAAGCTCTACAAATACTGATGTTACTTCACCTATATATCATGCCTTTTTAAACCAATGAACCGTTTGACATTGGAGAAGTTGATCATGCACCAAGAAGAAGAACAGTGTTAGAAAGGAAAGAAATATCAACAAGCACTTTTATGAAGCTGAAAGAGATAAAGTTTGTCAAAGCAAAGGAACCACAAAAGTTAGATGTTTGTGGACCAATATAAGTCAATTTTAGCAAGTGTTCTTATGCAAAAACCTCATTGGGATTTGACTTCCCAAGACCAAGTGACAAAAGTTCAAATGAAAAGGATCTAGAAGATCTTGGGAGTTTTGCAAAGATTTGGTGCAAGAAATGTGATTCATATGGTCACCACACTGATTCCTGCTGGATAGACGAAGAAGAGGAATATGCTATTCCAGACAGGTTTTGTGGATAGGATATGTCATTATACAATAAGAAGTTTGAAAAATACTTAAAGAATGAAAAGGATGAAGATGATGTTGAGGAAGACAGATTGAAGCTAGAAAAAAGATTAAAGGTTGTTCTGAAGCTAAGTGATTCATCAAGTGAAACAGACAGGCCAGTGAAAGGAAAGAGGTCAAATCCACAAGGAAAATAATAAAGATAGACCTAGAATATTGAATGGTGATGAGAAGTTCTTATTGAAACAAGGTTATGAACCTAGATGGTTTCAATGGAAGACCAAAGAAGTTGTAATTAAAAGGGAATAACCAGTTATTGAACAAGTTGAATCTAAGAGTGTTGCTGGAAATGTGGAATATGGATATGAAACAGATGATTCCTGTGAAATTGTCCATGAAGATCAAGTTCCATTTGTTGTTAATGACTCTAATGTTTTTAATGTATAAACTGTTGAAGTTTGTATTTCAGACAGTAACTGATCACATTGTGTTTATATGTGTAGGGACAATCCACTGAAGTAAATGATGTATGGTACATGGATAGTGGATGTTCCAGGCACATGACATGTGATAGAGGATCACTTGTCAACTATGAACAGAAGTTTGAAGGACCAGTTGCCTTTGGAAGTGATGAGAATGAAGGGAAAATTGTTGGAAGACGAACAATGACAAATGGCAAGGTGTCCTTTGAGAATGTGCTTCATGTAGAAGGATTACAATACAATTCACTCAACATCTCTCAGGTCTGTAACAAAGGATATAAAGTTGGATTTGATGATGCACACTGTTTCATCTTAAAACCTGAGTTGTAATTCCTCCTGACATGATCATGATGATGGCACCTAGAAATGGTAATTTATATGTGCTGAGAATGAAGAATGCAATTTCAAGAGGTAGATCATGCTTTGTGTCAAAGCTACTGAGAATGAGACAAGGATGTGGCACAGGAAGATGTGTCATGTGAATCTAAAGAATATGAATAGACTGGTAAAGGGAGAGCATGTAATTGGATTACCCACAAAGGAATTCATGTTACATGAAAAATGCTCTTCCTGTATCAAAGGCAAGCAACACAAATCATCACACAAGACCTAGCTAATAAACTCAATTGAAGAAGTGTTGGAATTGCTTCATATGTATCTTTTTGGTCCTGTGAGTGTTCTAGAACTGGGAAGAAGAAATTTTGTCTTGTGATCACTGATGATTATTCAAGATTTACATGGGTGTTCTTTCTTGGAACTAAATATGAAACTACTGAGCTAATCAAAGCATGTGTGCTAAGAATGGAAAATCAATTGGAAAAGAAAGTGAAGGTGGTTAGAAGTGACAGTGGGACAGAGTTTAAGAATGGAGTAATGGATGAATTCTGTACCCCAAAGGGAATCTTTCAACAATTCAGTGCTCCAAGAACCCCTGAACAAAATGGTGTTGCAGAAAGAAGGAACAGAACACTGATAGAGGCTACAAGAACCATGATAGCTGATGCATACATGCCTGCCACATTTTGGGCAGAGGCAATCAACACTTCATGTTATGTGCAGAATAGGGTTCTGTTGAATAAGAATCACAACACGTCACCATATGAAATGCTATTCTAAAGGAAGCCGTATGTAAAGTTTTTGAAGCCTTTTGGATGCAAGTGCTCACTGTTGAATACCAAAGATTACCTGAACAAGTTCCAATCCAAATCATTGGGATGCTTCTTTGTTGGATATTCATCACAGTCTAAGGCTTATAGAGTATATGTGAAAGAGCATATATGTAATTGAGTCATATGACATTGTCTTCAATGAAAATCATTTCAATAATGTTGATGGTCCAAGTTGGTTATTTGACCTAGAGAAACTGATCAAATCTTTCAAAATTTATAGTGAAGATGTTAATTAAGGCCTGTTCAAAACAAGTGTTGCTGAACCAGAGAAACAGAAAGGGATTGATTTGGACAAATTGTGGTCAATGGTATCTAGCCATGAAGGAGAATTTAAATTTGAGAAGAATAAGAAGGTGTTGGATCAGGATGGATCAGTTGATCCAGAAACTCAAGCTGATCGTCTGAATGTTGAAACTAGTGAATTGGAATGTGACTCAATGCAACAAAATGGAGAGGCTGATGTGAATGTAGAAGATGAAACTTAAAACATATTCCAATCTCTGTTTGATTCCCTACAAATTGGAAACAATGAAGCATCTACATCCGGGCAAGCCAACAACCTAGAATCTTATTTGCATGAAGATGAGATCCAAGTTCAAGACAATGAGATTAACATCTCAAACTTAGACACAAAGATTGTGGCAGATCCAATAGTACAGTCAACTTCAACTCAAAGAAACCATCCTATTGAAAATATCATTGGTGACTTGCATGAAAGAGTGACAAGAAGTTCTTCAGAAAGGGCTAACATCTGTCTCTATGCTTGCTTTCTATCCCAGATTGAACCAAAGAACATTAATCAGGGATTAAAATACAACAATTGGGTAGAAGCAATGCAGGATGAGTTGACTCAGTTCAGAGACTTACATGTATGGGACTTGGTAGATAAGCCCAGAGGAAAATATGCAATTGGAACTAAATGGGTTTTCAGAAACAAGAAGGATGAGAGGGGAATAGTAATCAAGAACAAGGCAAGACTAGTGGCTCTGGGGGGTGCTTACAAGATGAAGGGATAGATTTTGAAAAAGTGTTTGCAACAGTGGCCAAATTAGAAGCTATCAAAATATTTTTGGCTTATGCAGCATCCATGAATATAAAAGTATATCAACTGGATGTGAAATCTGCATTTTTGAATGGGAAGATAGATGAGGAGGTACACAGCCTCCTGGATTTGAAGATCCAAATTATCCAACAGAATTTACAAATTGAGCAAAGCTTTATATGGGCTACATCAAGCTCCAAGAGCTGGATAATGGATTTTGCAGAGGTGCAATAGACAAGACCTTATTCTACAAGAGACTGAAGAAAGCTCTACTCTTGGTTCAAGTCTATGCTGATGATATAATATTTAGATCAACCAATGAGCTGATGTGCAAAGACTTTGAAACTGCTATGAAATCAAAGTATAAAATGAGTTCAATGGGTGAAATGAATTTCTTTCTTGGACTGCAAGTGCAACAGAAAGCTGAAGGAATATTCATCAACTAGTCCAAGTATGTGCAGGAGATTCTAACCAAATTCAAGTGCCATGATTTGAAGACAGTGTCTATACCAATGGACACACATGAAAAGATGGTTGCTGATGAAAAGGGGGAGTCGGTGGATCGACATGAATACAGAGCCAAGATTGGATCTGTCATGTATTTGATAGCATCAAGGCCTGACATCATGTTTTCAGTGTGTGTTTGTGCAAGGTTTCAAGCAAATCCGAAGGTATCCCACATGTTAGCTGTGAAAATAATTTTCAGATACCTCAAGGGTAAACCAGATCTGGGAATATGGTATCCAAAGAACAGTTCATTTGACTTAATAGCCTTCACAGATAGTGACTATGATGGTTGCAACATGAGCAGAAAGTCAACTTCAGGTGTATATCAATTTCTGGGAAATAGGCTAGTGCCATGGCAATGCAAGAAGCAAACTACAGTATCCATTTCAACTGCTGAAACTGAATACATTACTGCATCCACTTGCTGTGCACAGGTTCTATAGATTCAAAACCAATTGCTGGTTTATGGTATGAACTTCTTACTTACTCCTATTTTTATTGATAACACTGCTGCTATGTTCATAGTTAAGAATCATGTTCACCATTCCAAAACTAAGCACATTGAAATCAGACATCATTTCAGTAGGGACTGTAGTGAAAAGGGACTAATAGAAATGAAAAGGGTTGAAACCACTGATAATTTGGTTGACTTGTCACCAAACCTTTAGATAAAACCAGATTTAACTTTCTATTAAAGTCCCTAGGAATGATAAATGCTCATGAAGTCTGATTAATGATATGTGCGTGAGATGCTTGCTTGAATATCTGTTTATTGGTCAGTGTATGTGAACTGATGGTATGTGCTTTACTGACTATACTTTGATTACCTACTTGTGACTTGATGGACAATTATGTTTGAGATTGCATGTTTGTCTGAATTGATGAAATTTGTTGTTTTAAATTAGATTTGAAACTACTTTTTAGAAATGAACACTGTTTGTGAAGGACTGATTCAAATCTGTGTTGTGAGTGCTTAAGTGAAAATCATTCATCTAGTGTTAATATAATTGTTTAATGAAACATTGTATGTGCTTGAAAAGGTTTGTTAGTCAAAATAGATCATATTCAAAAGATAACTTTGTTTTAAAATCTGATATGACATGAATTTTCAAGAATTGTGTTTTAAAACAAATCAATGATTTTTGACAAAAGCAAACTGTTTTGGTGATCTCTAAGAGATATGATAAGATTATTCAGTTCATAAGCTTTGTAGAGGCTTAAAAGATTTTTAGATAGAAATAGTATCCAACCTTCTGGGAAATGATAGAAAATTGATTAAATCATCTAACACATGAATTATAAGCTTAAAAGGCTTAAAGTTCAGTAATTGATATTGTATGGTAGCTTTCCATGATGTGTAGATGCCTATGTGATGTAAGCATAACGACCATGCTAAGCTTGATGTGGTGATACATTTGAAGATAAAGGTATGTTTCTTACATATCTCTCCAAATGATAAGCAGAAATGTCAGGACCGTGAGTCGGGTGAAACCTTAGAAAAGGTTGACAAGAACACACCAACTCTGTTACCCGAAGGCCTATAGCCTTTTTATAAAACTTATCAATGGAGTCAAAAGATTGTAAATGTAAAAATGCAGGCTTATACCCAGCCTTTATCAGAAATTCCCTTCTTGTCTCTCTGTTTCTCCACCCTTCAGCTTCAAAGGCCATAGCTTCCTTTGAAAGTCTTTGGAGATATTTCACATCATATTTAAGACTTATCAAGTAAGCTCTATCTTCAATTTCTTTTTCAGCATCCTTTGACCCCTCATCATCTTCATTCTCATTTTCTAAGTCAATTGTTTCTTAAAGATTCTGAAGGGCCTCAATCATTGGTTCTTCATTTCTTGCAGATTGAGCCCTTTTCCTTTCTTCAAGATTCTCTAATCTCCTTTTGTATACCATCACCTTTACTGATTTCTACCTTTTAGACTTGGGTGTTTCAATCTCAACTCTTTCTTTTCTTTTTAGTTATTGAGATGGAGTTGGTGTGTCAGGTTGTGTCACTTCAGCTTCTGGCTCTTCAAGTATAATTTCCTCATCAACTGACTCAGAGGTCTTAGATTCTTCATTTCTGATCTCTTCTGTGACTGGTTTTGTTCCAAGATCCTCTTCATCACACACTTCATTTACTGTTGGCTCAGATCTGTCCTTGATCAGGAGTTGGTTTTTCTTCCAATGTTTTTGTCTTTGCTCTTCTTGAGCTCTCCTGGCTGCAGCCACAGTTTCTGGTCTGAACTCATCAGGATGTAGGAGAATGTCAAAATTTGTTCCGAGCGTAACTAACTGCGCAATGAATTTGACATAAACATCCCATAGCATCCTTGGTGCCTCATCCTTCTCAGGTTCTTCTCTTAATCCCAGACCAGTCTCTTGTTCTTTATCTGTTTCCATTTCAATGTTGACAAGTTCAGTTTCAGGTAGTTCATGTTCAATCACCATAGGCTCTTCATGTTCAGTTGTCACCTATTCTTCAGTTGTGTCCTGTTCCTGTTCATCAACATTCATATTTGCTCTTAGTGCATCCAGTGTGGCTTTTATCGCCTCATCAGTCTCCTTTAACATTCTCTAATCCTCCTTATCTTTCTCCTTCATGTTTAATAATGCTTCAAGTAATTCTTGGGGTATTTCCTCATCCTCATCTCTCTCCAAAGACTCCAAATCTTCATTTAATAATCTCATGGCAGTCTTTACACACTCAACCTCTGCTATGTCAGGATCAATTATATTTTCTGTGTGCAGTATATCATCAGATTGAACTCTGTGTTGGGACAAGGAATGTAAGTCATCATCTGTAAAGGTAATCCCTTTTCCATTTTCTTTCCTTTTCATTTTATCTTATTCAGTTTCATCTTCATCTTCACTCTCCCCCTCATCACCAGATTCTTCATCATCACATGCTTGATTTATCATGTTTAAAGCATCAGATGGTCCAACCTCCACAGCTTCTTCATCAGAGCTGGCATATATGTCTCTGATCACCCTTAATCCCTCTGCACTATCATGTAATATCTCTGCACCATCATGTTCTGTTTCAGCAGGTTTCTCCCCCTGTTTTGGTGCATCTGAGGTCTTCTCAACCTCAGGTTGCCCCTCGAGGGTTCGAATTTTCATTAGAGCTTCATTTAGCGTAGCCTCCAAAGCTTTGTTTCTAGATTCTAAAACCGCATTCTTTTCCCTCAGCACAATATTTTCAAATTCAAGTTTAGCATTTTCACAGACAACGTCATAAAGATTAGGGCTTGAGGTAGGAGTCTCTTGGGCTGGTTTGAAGTCTGGTTTTGAAAAAGGTTTGGAATCATTGGTTTCTAAAGATGGAACTTGATAAGGTTCAGGTTCTGTGGGAAGTGGTTGTGTTGGATGGGTAGTGGTGGCGGAATTTGTTTCTTTTAATGGAGAAGGTGATGAGGTTTAAAGAGGTATATCTTGAACAGGTTGGGAAACAGGTGTTGTGATGATAGGTTCAATAAGTAGTGATGTTGGTGGTGAAGGAATATGTGGGTCATTGATTGGTTCAGAGTCTGAGATGGCTGGTTCAGTTGTGGCTGGTGAGGAAGGAACGTTGTCATCTACATCGTTAAGTTCAATGGAGTCTGTGTCATCATTGTAGACTTCAGGTGGTGGTGAATCTGGTGGAGTTATCTTCTTAATTGTATCAACAACATCTGATATAACATGTGCTACAAATACATCATTATCCATTGGCTCGGTAGCTTCATTGATTGGATCCACAACTGGTTCATTTGTCTCCTCATGTACCTCTATCTCTGCATTATCTCCCTCATGTGCAAATTGTTCAATCAAAGGCACATTTCCTTCAACAACTTCTGGTGCAACATCATTACTACCAATAACCATGTCATTTCCACCTTCTGGACCATTGTCCCCATCGTCGTTTTGATCATTATCATCTCTACCATCATTCACATCATCATCATCTTCATCATCACTATTCCCTCTGGTTCTAGGCACATCAATTGCTCCTAGAGAAGGCACAAGCAACCATGGGAGTACATCCCATTCATCATTATCAACAAAGCTGCTCTGAGCATCTTTCATTCTTTTGCATATGTTGGGGTCCTGTAGTCTCAAAACTTCTCCCATTCTTTGAAGATCAGGCAAAGCTTGGTTTATTAGGATTTGTAGAAACCTTGGGTACATAAGGAATCTTTGACCCTCGTCCTTCTCCGCATTCGCCACTAACCCTTGAAAAATAAGTCTTGAAACGTTAAAGGGTTGCTGATAGAGTATTGCTACTGTGAGAGTCCCAAGCTCTCTACTCAATAAAGCCCAAGTCCCTCTCCTAGGAGATAAGGACTGGATCACATGATGGATCAGGAACCGGTAGATTAATGGAAAACTCCCTTTTTGAAACTGTCCCTCTTTTACTCCTCCCCGGTAGCCCATAGTCTCTTGAAAGACTTAAAATAACCTTGGGTCCGAGTAAGAGGGCTGAGCCTCAAAATTGTCATTAAGTTCTAATGCAACTCTGATTGAGGCTTCTGTTACCTCAATGTCATGATTTAGAACCGATTCCTCAATTCTCTTCTGGTTTACATCATTGACATGTGTTGCAGACCCCCAAAAATTCGAAATATGGTTCCTGTATATTGTGGGGTTTTCAGTTAATGCTACCCTCAGGTTGGAGTTTCTCAAAAAGTTTATCATTGACTCCAAATCTCGGTTGTCATCATCGATCTCCAACTGAGCGCACATATTATGCCTCTTTTCGAAATTGAAAGCCATCAGTTCTGCAAAACAAGAAAATATGTCAGTACACAAATTTTCAGAACTAATATTTGAGGATAGGTAGATGATTAATGGCGTATTCAATTAACCTGTTCTGTAGTAATATGCGTACCTGCAAGAACAATTAAACAGTTAATTAGTAGTTCAATTAGAAACCCTAATTCCGAAATCGGTGTGACGATTATCGAATTACGATGTCTTACCGAAGTCGAAACAGAGCTAATGTATTCGAAGTAAAATCGAGCAAGTATTAGAGTAATCGAGCAAGCGGAATATAACACGAGCAAGCGGGTTTTGTATTTAGGTTTAAAAGAAAGAGGAAGAAATATGTGAAAAAGTTTCTAAGTCCCCCTTTTATACCTACCGTTTGGGTGGTACAGTACCTCAATTTGTCGTCTAGCACACGACAGTTGTCATTTAATTTCAAATTTAATGTACCTCCCATGCTCAAGCATACAGCTAAAGCAACAGCTGGCTCCCACTGTACTCGAGTACATAGTACAACCCTTGCTCGTAGTACTTGGAATATGATGCTTTTGAGCACTAGTATACTCGAGACAGTGTGCTCGAATAGACTTGTGCTCTAGGCCTTAGCCAAATGTTTGATCATTAGATTACATGCTCGAGCATGGAGTCATACTCGAGGTGTAGTGTGCTCGAATGTACTTAGAAAAGTTTACTCAATATATATGCCTGAGACACACCTGTAAGCTTTCCCTACCTGACTCTGCATCTTGCTCGAGATACTTAGAAATATATCATTACAATATCCTATGCTCGAGATGCATTCTTAAGTGTTAGAACCTTTGCTCGACTTAGATTGCTAAAGCTTAATGTGCTCGATGCACCCTTATGCTCGAAAGCCTTAGCATATTAAATCTTTCCTATTCCTGTACTCGAATCGCGCAACCTAAGTATCTAGCTCACAAATTTGCTCGAACTACTAAAGAAAGTGATTCATTTCCTTAAGCTCGAACGGTTCATTCTGAACCACCTAGCATACTTCTACGCTCGAAGACTTAGGTCTTACTATTCATCATGCAATCATCCTCGAAACACACAATGTCCAATTTTCACATCATAGCAGGTGCTCGTAAGTAAAATTCATGCTTGAAACACTTGACAACAAATTTTCATGAGATGCATGCTCGAAATACACAGACAATTCATACAAGTCACATAGGATGCTTGATACAATGTTATCATGCATAGTAAGCAAGGTTCTTCTGCTCGAATAAAAAAAATGATCATTTCAACTTGATGAGCTGACCTAAACAGGTCGTTTAAGGTGTAATAAGAGATCAAAATCCAGTTCAAAGTTCATTTCAAATCATTTGGAAAGATCTCAACATAGGATCAGATTATCTAATAACTA
Organism: Bidens hawaiensis; assembly: GCF_021521415.1. Lineage (NCBI taxonomy): Eukaryota > Viridiplantae > Streptophyta > Magnoliopsida > Asterales > Asteraceae > Bidens > Bidens hawaiensis. Next base: position 248,077 of record NW_027493738.1, on the reverse strand, counting down.
TCACACCATTTCATTTTCAGCCTTATTATGACTTAAGTTAGGTTAGCACTAGGTGGAAGCACTTACATGATTCTTATAACTTTCGTGATATGCTTAAGATTCAATTAAGAGCTTGAGTGGAATGGTTACACTTCGGACTTCAGGTTGTTCCTTATCTCTTCTCAAAGCTTATTTAGCTTTCTCCAATCACCCCAATTTGACTTCAACCTCCTGATGCCTTGGTAAAAATATTTATTTATTTGAGCAGTCATGTTTATATATATATATATATATATATATATATATATATATATATATATATATATATATATATATATATCCGACTTCAAGGTTGAACGTGGGAGTTACATGCCTTACATTCAGATTGTTTAGGACTTATTTGACTGCCCTACTCCTGTAGTTCCCTTAGTGCTCCTTAAAGTCATGATATTTTATTTATTCTTAATAATATTTTTGAAGCAATATTCTAATTTTCTTTTCAATATTTTTCTTTATGCTTCATTTTACTTTTGATAGAGTTTTCAACTTATAGCTCTTTAGCTGCTCATATATTTCATAAATTTGTTTTGTTAGACCAAGACAACAACGGGCTCGTGTATGATTGGGTAATCACCTTTCTACCTATCATACGGAGAGATGTGTAAGGAAACATACCATGGTCTTCGGATGAATCACCACATCAAACTTAGCAAAATTGTTAGGTTTGTATCACATTGGTTACTACACTCATGAGAAGATACCACACGAATTGTCAATATGCTGAAAAGAAATCCTTTAAGCATCTAATCTATGGATTAGGAGATTAGATAATATACTATCATTTCCCATTTTAGGTTGTATTCAATCTCCACAGAAAACAGCTTCTAGCTTCTTTGAAGCTGGGAACTTGGATAATATTATCACTTCTCTTATTAAATGTCACCAAAAACAGTGTTGCTTAATCAAAGAGGTTTACCATTTTAAAAACCATTTCCTTTTGAAAGTTCAATTGAAAAACATTGATTTTAAAACAGAGTTGTCATTTAAGTACGTTTAACAAGCACACTCTATCACAATATCAGAACACATTCATCCAAACAGTAGAAATCATTCAGATAATCACATGAGTCTGTCGAGCATGCTCAGAAGTTCATCGAGCATACTCAAAAGTCAGTCGAGCAAACTTAAAATTGATCATTTCAGTGCATGTGCTTGAAAGACTTAGCTGAGTGCTCGAGCATTACACTTGTGCTTGAAATACTTCAAAAGTTTTCCACAGCACAAGTCCATGCTCGACCACAAGTAAAATGCCTAGGAATGATAAATGCTGATGAAGTTTTATTGAGGATGTGTGATTAAGTGAGGTGCTTACTGATTATCTTTGTTACTCACTTTGAATGTTTACATGTTGATTTTCTATGCTAAACTGATCATTCTGATTGCATGAATCGTGTATGTGACCTTCTTTGTGCGAAATTGGTTATTACTGATAATTACAGCTTTCAGTACTTTGATCTGTGCCTACATGATGTATTTCTGTGGTTTAAGTACTTTGAGCATGCATCTGTGCTCAATATTGTGCTTGTTTGTCAGGACTGTGAATCGGGTGAAACCTTAGAAAAGGTTGACAAGAACACACCGACTCGATTACCCAAAGGCCTGTTGAATATCCTGGTGGAATCAGGATATCCAACGAGTGGGAATGAAGGAGTGAAAAATATAAACACGAAACGATAATGGATAATGAATAAAAGCACATTCAAAGACAAAGATTCACTGTATTAAATGAGTCATTAATGAAACAGTGAAAGGAATCTCTAGGGTTTCGTGTATGACGGCGGCGGCGGCTGTACGAGGAAACAAATAGAATATTCTTTTAGAATGTTTCTCGTATTCCGTCTGTGCCAAATTTATCCGAATCCGTGCCCTAAATGGAAACCTAGGACGTCTATTTATAGACCCTGACATTCCTTCTAGAAGTTCCTAATCATTACATAATGAAATACAAAATAATACAAGTGTTGAGTCTTCGAGCAAGGTAACAATCTTGCTCAAGCAAACTCACTATGCTTGGTATGCTCGATGAATGTCCTCAAGCATACTTTACTTAGAATATCTTCAGTGAAGAGATTCCCTTCCAGCAAGCTTCATTCCTCTTGACTAATCCATGCTTTGCTCGAACTAGTCCATCGAGCAAGCTCATTCTCTTCATGTCTTCAGTCTTCTTATTCAACAATCTTTAACATGCTCGGATGTAAATCTTGCTCGGGGAACTGAACTGTGCTCAAAGTCCTTGCTTTGATCACGTGACATCTTCTTATTGCATCCATGCTTGTCCCCATGTGCTCGATCATCCTGTGCTCGTAACACTTGGTTAAAACTTGTATAATCAAGCTGTTTGCTTGATTGGCAATCCATGCTCGATAGAAGAATACTCTTGCTCGTTGAAGTGTAGCTTGCTCGAAGCCTTAATACTTAGAAGAATCAACCATATAAGGTTCTGAAGACCTTGCTCGAAGTAGTAAAACCATGCTCGATCGTCTATGCTTGCTCGAAGTCCATACTTAGCCGTTTTCGGAGGAGGTTGAGAAGATTCCAATCTTCCTTATCATAAATCCGACCCAAAATTGTTGCTCCTCGAGCACAAGCAAAGGTGCTTGGAAGACTTTTCTAAGTCTTTCGAGCACAGATGTCATAGCTTAGTTGCTCAAGCATAGATTCTTGCCTTGAAAACGTGTTAAGTACTTCGAGTATGACTCCATGTTTGATGGTGTGGTTGATGTTCTTCGAGCACAAACAAACCATACTTGAAAAATCTCAAGTAATTAAGGCACAAATGATATGTTATTGCTGGTCGAGCAGAGACATGTGTTCTGGAAAACTTTCTTAGTATTCCAAGCACAAGTCTACTCCTCGAGCACACTGTTAAGTCTTTCGAGCACAAGCACTGAAATGATAGATTTTAAGGTTGCTCATTAGACTTTCGAGTATGCTCGATGAATTTCTGAGCATGCTCGACGGACTTATGTGTTTATTTGAACGTTTTATACTGTCTGAATGAATGCTTTTTATATTGTTGGAGTGTGTGCTTGTTAATTGTGCTTAACTGACAACACTGTTTTCAAAATCAATGTTTAAAAATGAACTTTCAAAAGAAATGTTTTGAAGCTGTTAAATGTTTTTGACTAAGCCACACTGTTTTTGGTGATCTCACATAAGAGATATGACAAGATTATTCAGTTACAAGATTTATAGAAGCTTAAAGGTTTTTGGATAGGAATTATATCCAACCTTATGGGAAATGATAGTATATTGTTTAAAATCTCTAACCCATGGAATATAGGCTTAAAGGATTTCTGTACAAAAAATTGACATTTTGCTTTGAGTATCTTTTCATGTGTGTAGTGACATTTGTGATACAAACATTATGAAATTGCTAAGTCTGATGTGGTGATTCATTTGAAGACCAAGGTATGTTTCCTTGTATATCTCTCTGAATGATAGGCAGAAAGGCAATTATCCAATCATACACGAGCCTGTTGGTGTTTTGGCCACTTAAAAATTTATTTAGAAAGTATCTGAGCAGATATAAAAATATAGATATACAAAAGCTTATCAAAAGAAAAGGAAAGAAAATAAAAGAGGAAAAATATAGAAAAAGAAAATTTCCTCAAAATAGTATATCAAATAATAATATATCATGACTTAAGGGGCACTAAGGGAACTACAGAGGTGAGGCATCCAAATAAGTCCTAAACACCCTGAATGTAAGGCTTGTAAGTCCGGATGGCATGTAAGTGCAACGTTCAACCTTATAGTCTGATATCCATATATAATTTTCTAAATAGACTACTCATAAAAAAAACAAAAAACAAACTTTTACCAAGGCATCAGGGGGTTGAAGTCAAATTGGGGTGATTGGGAAAGCTAAATAAGCTTTGAGAAGAGATAAGGAACAACCTGAAATCCAAAATGTAACCATTCTTCACTTTAGCTTTAATTGAATATTAAGTATATCACAAATGTCATGATAATCATGTTAAGTGCTATTACCTAATGTCAACCTGACTTAGATTGTAATAAGGTTTACTATGCTATGGTGTGAAAGTTTTTAAACAATCTAATCCCATGTTGAGATCTTTCTATGAAAATCTTTTTCAACTGAAATTTGATCTCTTATTTCACCTTAAACAAATTGCTTCAGTCATCTCAATGTTGTGAAATGATTATCTTTTGTGCAAAATTGCAAATTTTAGTAAAGGATATGTGTGAAAATATCTATACTGACTGGCATAAGATGTGTTGTTCTTCACAATCTGAACTGAAAACCAGTTAGGTGTTTCGAGCAAAGAAAATTTGTTTGTGTGCTTACATTGCTTCGAGTATGCTATATGACTTGTAAGATTCATCTATGTATTTAGAGCAAGAATCTTACTTTAGAGCAGATGATATGAAAATTGATGTTATGTGTCACACCCTCAAAATCCACTAACGGAGTTTTACCGTCAGAGGGTGTGAACTAACAGAATCGGATTCATTAGTTATAATCAAACCATAAAACAAAGTTTCAAAACCATGAAAACGTTTACGAGTATTTAAATGCGGAAGCGTAAAAACCATAAAAAAAATGTTGCGTCACGCAGGACGACTTAAACCCAATGATAACAGTTTTAAAATAGTTTGCGTAACAAAAGCGTTTTCAAGCAATGCATGATCCTATACCGCGCGCCCGCCTCGGCTACCTGAGAATAACATACTAAAAGTGTCAACACGGGGTTGGTGAGTTCACAAGCTTATATCAATAAAGCTTTACGTTTGCGTTCAGCGTTTTGCGTTTAGCGTTCAGCGTTTTGCGTTTAGCGTTCAGCGTTTTGCGTTACCAGATAGTGTTATGTCAATTATATATCTATAGGTAGCTAGCCTATAAAACAAGTATTACTAAGTGTTCGACACCGAAGCTGACTGTTTATCATTTGCCTTGCCACCAGGTCTATCCTGACCATGGTATGTGTTTAGCCAAGATTACACCCACTCGACCTCCAGTCGAGTTTAGCGTTGGGTGGGGTTTGTCAAACCCAGTAGTACTACTCAACAATGACTCGCTATTATCCAATATTAAACGGTTCGATGTGAATGAAGGACTTTAGTTATTGCGTTTGCCACTTAGTCTTTACAAGTGATATATAATTTATATTAACAAAATCTTAAATGCGTTTTCGGAGTATGTTATCTCCCCAAGTGAAAAGCGTTTGAAAATAGTTTAGAGGGGTAAGTGAACTCACTGTTTGCGAAGAATTCCCAAAATAAATTACCAAAGGATGCGCGTCACAGAAAAACTCTCTCTAGCGTTCTAAAACAACAAAGAGATTTTTCTAAGTGTCGGAACTATTATCGAGTCTCTAGACTCGGCACATAATACCTATGCACACAATGTGTTTCGTGTTTCGTTTGTGAATAGCGTGTGACTTTAAAAAGTACATTCGTGATACATTACATGTGTGAGCAATTATTTACGTGTCATGTATTAATAATGTACATCACTAGCAATTACTCCCCGTAAGGGCAATTTGGTCACACATAACAATTAACTAGCAATTATTCCCCGCAAGGGCAATTTGGTCAAAACACCCCACAGGGGCAATTTAATCAAAACATAACAATTATATAGCAAGTATTCCCCACAGGGGCAATTTGGTCAAAACATAACAATTAACTAGCAATTATCATGTTTCATGCATTTTCACAAAATTCAGCAGCTAGTTTCACCGAGACAGAAATTCTACTTGAAAGATTGTACTATTCCACCAATCATAGCATCTCAATTAATTTACCAAAAATCATCACAAAAGCATATATGTGTTAGGTTTCCAGAACATATTTTTTGTATTTTTATTCCATATATATTTCTCATAATGATCAATTTACCACAGCAAACTCATAACAGTCAAATTTATGCGCAACAGAAAGTTATTTGCAATTCCCGTTAAATGAAAAATCCAAAAAATGCAAGACCACTTGGGTTAGGTTCCTAACTCAACAAGTCAACTTCCAGAAGTGGAACCAACCCAATTGGTCTCGTAGTTCATGAGATATAACATTTACAAAACAACCTAACAGAAGGTCTAACAACTCAGCTTTGCACAACGTTTTTGTAAAATCATAAAGGTTAACTTTTACACGTCCAAAAATTGCAAATTTACATTATTTAGAACTAGACTCATCCTAGTTTACTGTAGTATCAATAATCTCAACCAATTTTCACATTTACACCCCGTTACAGTCAATTGAACATCAGCAACACAATCTGTCCAGAAACTGTTTGCATCCAAACTCAATATATTAACTATCTATGGACCATAATCCGTTCATATAACATTCTAGACACCATAACCATCATCCATGCATATCAATTACACCATACATACATGGTTAGGGTTTTATTTGATCTCAAAATCAAAGACACAACAATTAACATGTAATAATATCAATTCTAGTTATCAAATCATCATCAATACATCATCAAATCAAACAAAGATCATATGAACACAATATATGAAATTTCCAGATTTTTGGGTTTATAATTATACCTTCAAAAGCACAAAAATAAGCAAGAGGAAGGTAGAAGATGACTAGAATCGGGTGTAGGAGGCTTCAATTGTGAAAAACAAGATCAAAAACCAAAAGATATGTGTGTGTGTGTGAGCCGATCGTGAGGAGGGGGAAGGGGGGCTGGCCGTCGGTTTTGGGAAGAGGGAGAGGGAGGAGAGGTTAGGGTTTATATTTATTAATAATAATAACATGTTACACTTTAGTCCCTCAACTTCTAGTTTGTACTTTTCTAGCTTAAATAACTAGTTCTAGCACATTGAGTTAACGTTTATAACAATGTTATCACATAACACATAAGTCTAACACATAATTATCACATAATTATTGTTTTGACGTTTTTCGTTTATTCACCAATTGTTTGCGTCAACTCATTTGCGTTTCGGTGTAATTCCCGAAAGACTACACATGTAGTAAGTGTCAAGCGTCATTTAAACCCTAGTTTAAATGTAATGAGGTGTGCGTTATAGATTCAGTGATCTTTAAGTTTAAATTGACGGAGTTGAGTTAACGGAGTTAACCTGAAATTGACGATTGTCACATTATGTGTTTCCAGCATGATTGCATGGTAAGTAGTTAGACTTACATTTTCGAGCACAAAGAACTGAATGATAGGAGACATCTAAGTGATTCGAGCATAACTGTGTGCTAGATACTTAGGTGTGAGTTTCGAGCTGAGGATCTTGATAGATAAATTTGTTAAGTAGTTCGAGCAAACTTGTATGCTAGACTTTTAGTTTGAGTGTTCGACTACAGGCAAAGGAAGGATGAAATTTGCTAAGGCTTTTGAGCATGAAGGTACCTCGAGCACATTGAGTCATAGTAATCTAAGTATGACGAGCAAAGGTTATAACACTGCTAAGAGGAGTTGCATCTCGAGCATATGTTTGATCATGATAGATCTCTAAGTATCGTCGAGCATGATACATATTCGAGTAAGGTTCAGCAATGAGTATATCTCACGTATACATGACTAAGGGAATTTTACCAAGTATTGTCGAGCATGATCCTATACTCAAGCAATCAAACTATAATCAATTATCATTTGGCTAAGGCGTCGAGCACAAGTAGATTCGAGCAAACTATCTCAACTGTACTAGTGCTCGAGCATTATAATCATACATGTACGTCAAACAAAGATTGTACTATGTACTCGAGTACAGTGGGATCCAGCTGTTATTTTGGCTATATGCTCGAGCAAGGGAGGTACATTAAATTTGAAATTAAATGTCAACTGTCGTGCACTAGACGACAAACAAAGGTACTGTACTACCCAAACATTAGATATAAAAAGGGGACTTAGAAACTTTTTTTTCACATATTTCTTCTCCTTCTCTTAAACCTAATAGCAAGCCTCTTGCTCGTGCATCTTCTTCTTACTCGAATACTCAATCTATGCTCGAACATACTTCGACACTTAGCCATTAGCTCTGTTTCGACCTCGGTAAGATATCGTTATCCGATAATCATCTCGCCGATTTTGAAATTAGGGTTTCCAATTGACTTTTGGACTAATTGTTTACTTGTTTTTGCAGGTACGTATATTACTACGGAATAGGTTACTGAAGAAGCTAATCTTCTCTAACTACCTTCGCATATTGTTTCTGCAACTTTGTGTACTAACTATTGTTTTATTTTTGCAGAATTGATGGCCCTAAAGTTCGAAAAGAGGCATAATATGTGCGCTCAGTTGGAGCTAGATGATGATAACAGAGAGTTGGAGCTAATGATCACTTTTCTGAGGAATTCCAACCTGAGAGTAGCCCTAACTGACAGCCCTACAATTTACAGGAACCACATTTCAGATTTTTGGGGCTCGACCATTTATGTGAATGACGTTAACGTGAAGGGGATTGAGGCATCTGTACTAAATCAAGATATTAAGATTATAGAAGCTTCAATAAGAGTTGCATTGAACCTGAATGACAATTTTGAAGCTCAACCATCCTACTTGGTCCCAAGATTATTAAGAGTCTTTCAAGAAACAATGGGTTACCAAGGAGGTGTGAAAGAGGGACAATTTCAAAAGGGTAGCTTCCCTCTGATATACAGATTTTTAATTCATCACGTCATCCAGTCTTTATCTCCAAGGAGAGGGACTTGGACATTCCTGAGCAGGGAGCTGGGCACTCTCACTGTAGCCATTTTGTACCAACAGCCGTTCAATGTATCAAGATTAATCTTCAACGGTCTGGTGTCAAATGCTGAAAAGGATGTGAATCAGTGGTTCCTTATGTATCCAAGGTTCCTGTAGATACTAATAAACAGATCATTACTGAATCTTCAACGATCAGGAGAAGTTTTGAGACTTCAGGATCCTAACATCTGTCAAAGAATGAAAGATGCTCACAGTAAATTTGAAGAAAATGATGATTGGGATATTCTCCCATGGCTGCTTGTGCCAGCTTTAGGTGCCATTAATGTGCCGAGAACCCCTGGAAACAGTGATTCTGAAGGAGATGATAGTGATACTGATGATGATGATCAGAATGATGGAGGGGATATTGGTCCAAATGGTGATAATTCAATTGATGAAGGCAATGATGCAGAGAGAGTGAGTGGAGATTCGGGAGTGAATGAACAAATTGTTAACCCTATTGGGAATGAGTTAACTGTATTTGCTGGAGATGAATCTAATGTAAACCTGGAAAACCAAGAGAGCAATAAAGGACTAGAGTTGGAAGTTAATATACAAACTGATGAGCCGGTTGAGAGTCCTAGCAACAGAGCTACTGAGCCTATGGATGATGATGTGTTTGTAGCAAATGTAATATCAAATGTTGTTGATACCATACATAAGATTACTCCACCAGATTCACCACCTCCTGAGGTATACAATGATGACACTGACTTTGTTGAAGTTGATGATGATAATGACAATGACAATATCTCTTCCTCACCTGCTACTACTGAACCAACATTTTATGACAATGAATTGCTTCAAGATACACATATTTCCACACCACCATCCTCCCCAGTACAAGACCACTCAGGAAACCCCACCTTCCAGCCCAAATCTTCTGAACCTGAACCTTTTTCTGAGCCTGCTTTCAAACCCACTTAGGAAACCCCACCTCCCCAGTACAACATTTATGACAATGAAACTTCTGAATCTAAACCTTTTTCTGAGCCTGCTTTCAAACCCACTCAGGAAACCCCACCTTCCAGCCCAAATCTTTATGACATAGTAGTTAAAAATGCAAAGCTTGAGTTTGAAAATATCTTGTTGAAAGAAAAGAATGTGGTTTTAGAAACAAGAAACAGGGCATTGGAGGCTGCACTGCAGGAAGCTCTATTGAAGATTCGAACCCTTGAGGGGCACTTTGAGGTTAAGAAGACCTCAAATGCACCAAAACAGGGGGAGAAATATGAAGATGCAGAGGGCTTAAAAATGATTGAAGATTTGTATGCCAGTTATGATGAAGAGGTTGTTGAAGTTAGACCCTCAAATGCTTTGAATATGATTAATCAAGAATATGAGGGAGATGCTGATGATGAGGGGGAGCTTGATGACGAAGATGAAACAGAAGAAGAAAAGATGAAGAGAAAACAGAAAGGGAAAGGGATTGCATACACAGATGATGACCTACATCCCAAGTCCCTTCACAAGGTGCAATCTGGTGATGACATACTCATGAAAGATAATGTAATAGATCCAGATATGGCTGAAGTGGAATCTGTCAAAACAGCCATGAGACTGATGAATGAAAATCTGGATACAATAACTCAAAAGGCTCAAGAAGAAGATGATGAAATTCCTCAAGAAGTGCTTGAAGAACTAATTAAAATGAAATAAAAAGAAGAAGAGAATGAGGAAGGAGGCAGATGATGCTATCAAGGCTACAATGGAAGCTCTGAAAGCGAAACAAAATGTTGACGATCAAGAGCCTACACAAACTGATGAGCCAGTATTATCTGAGCCTGAAGAGCCCATACAAACTGAGCCAGTGGTAACTGAGCATGAGCAAGCTGAGTCTGAGCCCATACAATCTGAGCCAGTCATATCTGAGCCTGAAAGTGAAGAATCTGAACCAGAAACAAATAAGGAACTAGAGCTCAGCTTGGGTCCAGTACATCAAGAACAGGATGAAACGATTGAAATATCCGCAAGTACCGTGGTAAAGCTGGTAACTATGAGGACTTTAAGAGACATTTTGAACAAACCAGAGGGGCACCATCCTGAGATTGTGTCTGTTGCTAAAAAGGCTCAAGGAGATTTCATAAATCAGAGCAGCAACACACAATCTGAGCCACGAGTTGAAGAGGTTGATGAACCTGCTGAACCATTAGTTGAAGAAATTTTTGATGAAGAACTTGTAACCCACACAGAAAAACCCATAATCAAAGAAACTGTTGGCAATGAAATGAAGAAGCCTGTAAATGTAGAACCAATAGTCACTGAGCCAACGGAGCCCGAAACTGAAGCTGAGAGGGGAGTCAAAAGGAAAGAAACATCTGAAGTTGAACCTCCTAAAGCCAAGAGACAAAAATCAGTTTATAAGAGATGATCGAAAAAATCCACGTTTGTATTCAAGTCCCCTGAACCTGAAACAGAAGAACCAATAATTGGGGCACTTCATAATCTAGATGAACAGCTTGATGAAAATGAAGAAGAAGAAGAATCAAAAGATGATGAGAGGGAGAATCAAGATAAAGCCTATTTGATAAGTCTTGACTATGACTTAAAATATCTTCAAAGATTATCCAAGGAAGCCATAGCCAAAGAAGCTGAAGGTTGGAGAAAATGGGAAACTAGAAGAGAGTTCCTGATAAAGGCTGTTCACAAGCCCGCATTTCTAAATCTACAATCATTTGATGCTATTGAAAAAATCTACAATAGAGCTCTTGTGGATGACATTGCTAATTTTGTTGAGAAGACAAACAAAAGAAAGAGGACAAGTAAGGATGCTGAGTATGAGTCTGTGAAGGCTAAACATAAAGACATCCAATTTTTGCAAGTCCATGGATTCGAGTACAACTCATTGATTAAACTTTCACTGGAAGAATTAAAAAGAAAAGTTCAAAATGTCAAAGACTCTCACAAGAGTAAAAAGAGCTCTGATGATCTTGAAAGAGAAAAGAAGTTGAAAGAAAAGATGGAGAAAGAGAGGATGGAAGATGAAAAGAAGAAGGATGAGGCTAGAGCATGGTTCCAAGATCCTCAGAGAGTCCAAACATTAAAGGAAATTATGATGGGAAAAGGTATGACTAAAGATCAGTTCAACAACATGCTTCATGAACAACTTTTAAACATATACAATCGAGAGCAAAGATTATATATGGAAACACAGAGAAGATTGGAAGAAGAAAAGAGAAAGATGGAGGAACTTGTTAGAGCTGAAATGATGAGTGCATTACACAAGAAAGGTGTTAATATGGGAAGACTAATGACTCAAACTGATGAAACTTTAAAGAGATGGTATGTAGAAGAAGGGCTTGACAAGACAAAGAAGACTCGGCAAGGAAGCATAAGCCGAACACCCTTAAGGTCTGAGATTGTGAGGCCTTAGCAACCAAGGAACTTAAATCTGCCCACACATCTCTTATATGATAAAAGATCCAAGACTTTAAGGGTGATCACTGAAGATCAAGAAGAAAGTCTGATCATTTTCAGAGATGATTTCAGAAATTTCACTATAGAACAACTGACAAAGATGGCTGAATTAGAACTATATGACAATCAAATCAGAAGCCAACCATCTAGACAACAAAGGAATGACCTCTCAAAATTCATTAAGGAACAAGCAGAGAGAGGGTTTCCATTCCTAAATCAAAAGAAAAGAACAATACACAACCAAGCTGAGAAGGAGAAAAGGCGAAAAAGAATAAATGAAGTTCACACTCTTGAACTCTCTCTATTCGATGCTAACAGAAGGAAACCCCAAGCAAGTAGCTCACATGGAAAATGAAAGACTTTAAAGGAGTGCTTAGCTATGAGGCAGGAGATGCTAGAACCAAATTTGGTTGTGCAGTATAATGGAAGAATCACCTCTATCACTTACAACCAGCACAATGACTCAATCTCTTTAAAGAATAAATCGGGTATTACCATTGTTGTGATCCGGTATGATGGGGATCTTCAATTCATGCATCCTCAATATCTTTAGGACATAGTTGATGCAGAATTTCCATTGACTCCTCTGATGCAGTGGAATTAGACATGATCAAGCAAAAGGCCGCTCTTGTCAAACTAAAAAAGGAAAAATCTGACACAAGGAGTAGGAGGAGAAGATAGCAGAATAGATACTTAATGATGATTAATTTAATTCTGTTTATCTTTGTAATTTTGTTTCAGTTGTATTTTGATGTAATGCCCAAGAGGCAAAATTCCTATATGTAATGAAATGACATGTTCTTAAATGATTTATGCTTGATATTTGATACATGTGTAACTCTATGCAGGTGTGTTTTGGTGCATCTGAGCTTGTTCCAATCTAGGGGGAGATTGTTGGGTCGGATTTTTGATAAGGAAGATTGGAATCTTCTCAACCTCCTTAGGAAACGGCTAAGTATGGACTTCTAGCAAGCAAAGACTATCGAGCATGGTTTTACTACCTCGAGCAAGGTCTTCGGAACTTTTAGTGGTTGATTCTTCTATGTGTTAAGGCTTCGAGCAAGCTACACTTCAACGAGCAAAAGTATTTTTCTATCAAGCATGGATTTCCAATCGAGCAACCAGCTTGATCATACAAGTTTTAACCAAGTGTTACGAGCACATGATGGTCGAGCATATAGGGACAGACATGAATGCAATAAGAAGATGTCATGTGTTCAAAGCAAAGACTTCGAGCACAGTTCAGTTCCCCGAGCAAGATTTACATCCGAGCATGCTAAAGATTGTTCAATAAGTCTAAGGACAAGACTGAAGACATCAAGAAAAATGAGCTTGCTCGATGGACTAGTTCGAGCAAAGCAAAATATTTCTCAAGAGGAATGAAGCTTGCTGGAGGAGAATATCTTCACTGAAGATATTCTAAGTAAAGTATGCTCGAGGACATTCATCAAGCATACCTAGCATAGTGAGTCTGCTCGAGCAAGATTGTTACCTTGCTCGAGGACTCTTACACTTGTATTTGTTTTTGTCTTTCATTATGTAATAGATAGAGATTCTAGAAGGAATGCCAGGGTCTATAAATAGGGTCCTAGGTTTCCATTTAGGGCACGGATAACGACACATGCAATACGAGAAACATTCCAAAGAATATTCTATTTATTACCTAGTACCGCCGCCGTCGTCACGAAACCCTAGACATTCCTTTCACTGTTTCATTAAATGATATATTAAATACAGTGAATCTTTGTCTTTGATTGTGTTCTTATTGATTATCTGTTATTGTTTCGTGTTTGCTATATCACACCTTCGTTCCCACTCATTGGATATCCTGATTCCACAGGGATATTCAATAGGCCTTTGGGTAACTAAGTTATTGTGTTCTTGTCAACCTTTCTAAGGTTTCACCCGACTCACGGTCCTGACACTTAAAAACACCATTTTAATTAGACTCGCTTACGGTCACTAATTTACTTTATGATAAGTACCTCTATAAGAAATCCAACCTTCAGGGCGGAAATCAAAGGTAGTTTAAAATATTCACTCGACTAGATAAACAAGGCTGAAAAATCAAAACTAGACGGACTCCTTACGAAGAACTAAATCTAGCAATCTTAAACAAACAAGACTTATCATATAATCTATCACCTCTAAGCTATTTAGATTAGTGGCACACTTAGGTATATTTGATTTATTAATATTGTTCCTATGGTTTTATTGCAAATCAATCATAAACTAGTCAAAACCACATAGTAGATGACCTAACAGAATCCTATCATATGAAACAATCACCCAGGAAACTGTGAAACAACAAAACTCATCAAGCAATCCTAAGCACACATATGAATTGAATAAATAACAAGAAACCTCTTACTTATTCATAAACCATAACAAAAGCAAAGTCCAAACTAAAATCCAATATCAACAAAAGTTCATCATAAACCTAGGTGGTTTAGGGGTTTAGCCAACAACCATACTCAAGAACAAACTAAGCTTAGTACGCTTTCTTTATATTTTATCTCTTATATATAGTAGTTTCAAAAACCAATTTCCAATTATACTATCATTTTCCATTTTAATGCAAAAAATATTCCTTAAATTCTTGGGACATTTTTCATTTTTTTAGGATTTTTTTAAATTATATATATATATATATATATATTTGGAATACTTTTTTTTCAATTTTTTTTATTCTTTTTTTCATATTTTTATTTTTGACAAAAAACATCAATTTCCCATCCCCACACTTAAATTTCACATTGTCCTCAATATGAGAAAAAGGAAATTACAAATAAAATTATGCAAAAAATAAAAATAAATTAATGAATTGTAACTGACTCTGCACCCTCCAATTCAAACTTGATCAACAAACAATCTTCAAATAACGCCATCTTTTACAAATAAAAGCAACAATCTAGAAGCAAATGACATCCCCACACTTGTTTAAAACCATCCACCATCTCATAGGTGGCCCTGGAACAACCTGCAAGTAAGAGAAGAAACACCGGCAAAGCAAAGAAGTAAAACGAAAATAAAAATAAAAATAAACTGAAAACATAGTACCGGGTTGCCTCCCGGGAAGCGCTAAGTTTACAAAAGAGTCTTCAGCCAGACTCTCTCCTAAAACCTCAATTAGGAGGCTTTTCCTTTATCCTCTTCCCATCAGTGCTCTTCAACACTCTCCTTTTACAACTAGTTGGGAATAAATTAGTTTCCAAACTCATGTGAGCACAAAAATATGAATTCAGCTTGATCCACCAATTATTGAAATTATGAGGATGCGAAAATTTTGGCACACTTCGATTCCTGAGTCTAGATATCCTTCTTGGGGCTCTTGATTTACGTGGCGATCCACGAACGAGTATTTCTAAAAACCTACAAGTTTTACCACGCACACGCGGATGATGTTTCACAATGAGATGCAGTTCTTTATTCTTCAACTCTTCGGATATCTCATGTGATTCCTCTTTGACAGTTAGCTTCTCAACCGGATCCCCAAATAACAATACTTCAAGCTCCTTACTATCTCTTTCGGGGTTAAAATCTCTCTCATCCATATCGGTAAAGCCCACTAACTCTTCACCAAATTCATCTCAAAAGTCGTCCTCCCAAGAGGGACTACACTCATCTATCTGATTTTGCAAACCAACATCCTCAAACTCAATCACCGGCTCACTAAGTTGTATTCGAAAGCCTGACTCAAACCCATCCGTAATGTACCAAAGCGGTGTACATGGCTTAATGCTATGGACCACACGCATGAACTCCATTAATATCTCTTTTGGATGTTGTATGTAATCCATCATTGCACCAGATGAGTCCTTACAACCAACAACATTCCCCATCCTATCATATATCGGGCAAAATTTAGTTTCCTAGTAGCACTCCATGAAGATCACTACAAAGATTAACTTAAACGGAAAAGGATCATGGGCACCTGATAATAGTGAAATAAACTATATATCACAGAAAAAACTAAACTAATTTAAAGCAATTAAACTAAACTATATTAACCTAATATTGAAATAAAATAAAATAAAATAAAAACTACTTAGACTCGTACGACTAAAAAACAAAACAGAATACAAATAGCACTTATGTAGAAAGTAAGTCTAATGAAAACTAATAACGCAATTGCCAAGAGATCCCGGAAACGGCGCCAAAAACATGATTTGCTAAAAGTAGTTATTAATTTATTAACTAAATAAACGCTAATCTAGACACTATGTAATAATTCTAGACTCTTAAATTAACTAAAACTACTAACGGCAAGTGAACCGGTCGACTATAGTACAGCTAAGTAAGTCCAGATATCGAACCCACGAGACTCTTTTAATTACGTAAAATAGCTAAATTAGACTCAACTACATACACTACTATTTATTTATATTATTGGGGGGTTTTACTAAAAACTAATATTAAATTAATCACTAAGACTTAAAGATGACTTAGACCTGGACTTAATTCAAATGATGACAAGTAACCACCTAGGCTAGAATCCCCTAAGTTTCAATTATCAAATAGTTGGAAAATGCTAACTTATGGAACTGGGATCTTAAATTATTCACTTAAAGAAAACCTAAACAGGACCCTGACCCTTCTTAAGAAGACACATATGGATTTCTATTAAGTTATTAAAAACACCACTTTAATTAGACTCGCTTACGGTCGCTAATTTATTTTATGATAAGTACCTCTATAAGAAATCCTACCTTACAACACGGAAATCAAAGGTAGTTTAAAGAATTCACTCGACTAGATAAACAAGACTGAAAAATCAAATCTAGGCGGACTCCTTACGAAGAACTAAATCTAGCAATCTTAAACAACCAAGACTTATCATATAAAATCTATCATCTCTCAGCTATTTAGATTAGCGGCACACTTAGGTCTATTTTGATTTATTAATATTGTTTCCATGGTTTTATTGCAAATCAACCATAAACTAGTCAAAAACACACAGTAGATGACCTAACATAATCCTATCATATGAAACAATCACCAAAAAAACTGTGAAACAATAAAACTCATCAAGCAATCTTAAGCACACATATGCATTGAATAAATAACAAGAAACCTCCTACTTAATCATAAACCATAACAAAAGCAAAGTCCAAACTAAAATCCATTATCAAAAAAAGTTCATCATAAACCTAGGTGGTCTAGGGGTTTGGCCAACAACCATACTCAAGAATAAACCAAATAAATAAGGTTCAAATAATAAATTCATGACGAAAACAATAAATCGAACCAAATAGTAATGATGTTTGAATGAGTAGGTGTTGAACCCGGATGCTCTCTGCTCGGACCAAAGGTCTTTTCTCTCTTTTTTCACTTCTTCTTTGCGGCTAACCTTGACCTCTCGTTCCCCCTTTTGACTTCCTTCTTCAATCTGCCGTTCGTAGAATATATATACATATATATGGCGGTGACATGATTTGTAAACTAATTTCATGTGATGGGCCTCACATCCCATTAATCTCCACTCTCAAATTAAACTTGAAATCTTCTAAAAAGGCACGGGTCTCACATAGCCTTCATAATTCAACATAAATAATTGATGTCAATTTAACATCTTACTGACATATACTTCATTATGTGGTGGGTTGAATTAAAACTTAATAAAATAATTAATCTAGTAAACCAATTGTTTGATATCACAAATAACATTTTATTTTATTTTTATTTAGTTTTCATTCTTATAATTTAATTTAAATTCACATTAATACCAAATTTGTCATTTTAGCTTGTGGTCATAAGATTAGTAAACATACTTCGTTTTAGCCCGTTGTCGTATGAAACCATTAAACTCACGCATGAACTAAATAATAATAATATTCAATAAAAGCTTGGCTCAAAAGTACTTAAAAGTATAAAAAATATTTATATAAAAATATATATAATTTAGACCATATAAGCTGTCTTTGTAAAAACAAACTAAGCTATCTTGGAGAAAAAAATATATTTGCCACACTAATTTTGGCCATGCATTGAATTAACTTTATATCAAGGCGTACACAGAAACATTGTTGTTTGCCACATTTAGAGCAAAATTACGTTACGAGAAAAAGTTAAAAATATATAATATCTGACCCTGACGGTTTCAAAAACGAAACATATTTTGAAATGTAGATCAAAATAAGCGCGTCTTAAATGTATATTAAGAATTTAAGAAAACTTAGTATTTTAAAATGTATGAGGAAAAAAATAATATTTGTCAAAATAATATTTATATATAAACCAAATATTAAAACAAAAAAAATTAATCATGAATATTAGTATATTGTTATGAATAGGGACCTAACTTAATGTGAAAACTAAACACTTAAAATATTACTAGTATCAAAGTTGAAATGAACCTTGCATAGGTGTAAAGAATTCAATAGTTTATTGCATTTGCTATTACATAAATGGTAGTTTTTGTAAGTTAACTAACATCTAACTTTTAATAAATCTAATTTATTAATGGTAGGTTTTTTGAGTTAACTAACATCTAACTTTTATATATCTAATTCTTAGGGGCATTCACATATTTCTCCCTCTTAAACATTTTCAATTACATATATCCCCAATCATAAAAATCAGTTACATGTTTTCCCTCTTTAAATCATATATATTACATACTTGTCCATTTTATAAAAATTAACCTTTTGATTTCCTACTTTACCCTTTATACTAAAAACAAAAATATAGTAAATAAATTACATATGAATGTGGATATATTGGTATTCTTTATTTAAGCAACTATTCTTTGCCCAAAAAGATGAACCAAAGAAACAAGGATAAAGAATGAAGAATGAAGTGTCATCCATATTGGTTAGATTGTTCTAGTTTAATCACTTGTCTGTTAACTTCATTCTCTTTGTTATTCATTATCATGCTCATCATGAGCTAAACCTTCATTTACCATTTAAAATCTATGAAGAAGCTTTGTTCTAATTGATAATTATATTGAATATGTGTGTTAGTTTTTGTGAAATACATGGTTACCTTGCAATTATCCTTTGATGAGATATGTTTTGTCAATATAATTTATTTATTCAAGATTCATGATTCACTCATGTTCTTGGAAACTATAAATGGTAAAAAGAATATCTTGATATTTTATTCAAAACATATGCCCTTGTGTTGTACTTAGAAATGATGAGATACAAGTTATGATCGATTTCTCTAGTTTTGGTAATTCTGAAATAAAATTGTTAACACGATTGATTAAGTTATCATGCTAGTTAAAAAAGTCATATGTATAAGGAATGTGCAATTATAATCCATTTAAATCTACCAAGGGTAGGTTGTGTGACTAAACTATAACCACCCGAAGTTGTTAGAATTGGTATTTGAGAAATCAAAGGCAGTCCTAATCTTCATACTTCACTAAAACTACCTGCTTACTTAAATTGACATTTTCGTGGTAAACATGAAGATATGCATTCTACGATCTTCTTTGTCATAGGGTAATTCACTTAGGAATGAGGGGTTATTCTATCATATATTTTAAAGCAATTTAATCATATATTCACCATAATAATCATCAAGAAAGAATGGAGTGGATTCTTGATTTAAAAGATGGTAACCTTTAATTATTGATTTTCTCATCTAAAAACTTATCTCCCTGTTCACCTATTTTATATACTTTAATTCAAAAGGAAATAGTTTAAAAACCACCTTTAAATGATTATTCTCTCTGGTTAATTTGAAACAAAGATTCATTATTAGAAACAATGTGTGTTCACGGGTTGATACTTGGTTCTTACCAATACTATTTTACATATATGATAGGTACACTTACCTATTTGTTGAAAGGACATTGTAGTGTGACGTAGAATGTACGTACGGATCGCAATGTTATTGCTCAAGCCTTGAGGTGCGGAAAACAACAAGGATGGAAGAACACAAGTAACGTTAAGCACTTCGTCATTAATATAAACAATAGATTACAAAAGATATGACTTTACAAAGCACTTTCTCTTGCTACTTTCTCACTCTAGCATCTGACATTAATAATCCAAGTTTCTGTTAACGCATAAGTCTACCTATTTGTAACATTTTGGGTTTTATTGTATTTGTTTTATTTTGTTTACCGGGTTACGAACCTTATTCGGATCTTTCTTATTAATAAAGTTATGCATTTATTAGTGAAATAATTATTTTTATCTTAGTTTATAATTCCTTAACTTTCATTTATGCCAAATAGCCCTTAGAAACTCTTAAAATCTCTTCAAAATGGCTTAAAAATGCGTTTTTAGAACTACATGGACTAAAACTGTCAAAAGTTGAAAGCCTGGTGAAGTTGCACCATCACGCGGAGCGAAGATGTCAGCCCTGCATCTTAATGCAGCACGAAGATGCAACCAGATCAGCCAAATTAGTTCGTGATCTTTGTTTAATGCTAAATCTTTCCTAAATCAACCCTAAAATCACGAAATTTGAGCCACAGGTTGTTGTATTTAGTGTGTAATGATGTCTAGGTTCATACTCAGTAATTTGGTTAATATATCGATGATTTAAAGACCCGATTTCGTCTTTATTTGTGTGATTCGGTTACCAAAATCGACTCGTTTCTTGTCCAACAATTTGGTTTAACACCTATATAAACTCTTTATAACTCCAAGCCTTAAAGTTTACTGCACCTAAGTGTTTCCAACCGTCACCTATCATTACCCGATGATTTCTTACTCGTTATTGCTCGTTTAAGTGAAGATTGGTTAGCTGTAGTTTGACTTTACAGGTTCTATCATCTTTGACCTTGATTTCATGTTAACCATTATTTTCGATAGAGATGGTCGTTTCACTTCTTGTTTTTGGAAGTCTCTCCAATCCGCTTTGGGAACTCGTTTGGATCTTAGTACTGCTTATCATCTGCAATCTTATGGTCAATCTGAGCGTACGATTCAAACTCTAGAAGATATGCGTTGCTCATGTGTCCTCGATTTTAGGGGCAATTGGGATATTCATCTACCGCTCATTGAGTTTTCGTATAACAATAGCTTTCACTCTAGCATTGGTAAGGCACTTTCGAAAGCGCTTTATGGCCGCCAATGTCAATGTTAGAATGATGTTGGGGAATCTCAAGTTACTGGTCCGGAGTTAGTTCAAGAAACGACTTGATCGTATTGCTCAAATCCGCCAGAATCTACTCGCTGCTCGTAGTCGTCAATAGAGTTATGTGGATAAGCGTAGGAAGCCTCTTGAGTTTAATGTTGATGATTGTGTTATACTCAAAGTATCTCCATTGAAAGGTGTGGTGAGATTTGGAAAGAAAGAGAAGTTATCTCCTCGTTTCGTTGGTCCTTTTGAAATACTTGAGCGTATTGGTCCTGTTGCTTATACACTTGAACTCCCATCTGAACTCTCAAATGTCCATCAGGTATTTTATGTTTCGAATTTAAAGAAGTGTCTCGCCAAGGGTAATTTTCAAATACCTCTCGATGAAGTTCGTATTGATGAGACTATGCACTTCGTTGAAAGACCCGTTGAGATTATGGACCACAAGGATAAAGTTACTAAGCGTAGTCGTATACCGTTAGTCAAAGTTCGTTTGGAAACGAAGCAAGGAGCTGAGTTTACTTGGGAGCGTGAAGATCAAATGAAGGAGAAGTATCCTCATATGTTCGCAATAGCTATTCTCTAATTTAGGGACGAAATTTCTAAAAGTAGGGGATGCTGTGGCATTTTGGGTTTTATCGTATTCGTTTTGTTTTTTTTATCGGGTTACGAACCTTATTCAGATCTTTCTTATTAACAAAGTTGTGCATTATTAGTGAAATAACTATTTTTATCTTAGTTTATAATTCCTAAACTTTCATTTGTGCCAAATAACCCTTAGAAACTCCTAAAATCGCTTAAAAATGCGTTTTTAGAACTACAGAGACCAAAATTGTCAAAAGTTGAAAGTCTGGTGAAGTTGCAACTTCACACGGCGCGAAGATGTCAGCCCTGCATCTTAGCGTGGCGCGAAGATGCAACCAGATCATCCAAATTAGTTCGTGATCTTCGTTTAATGCTAAATCTTTCCTAAATCAACCCTAAATCACGAAATTTGAGCCACAAGTTATTGTATTTAGTGCATAATGATGTTTATGTTCATACTCAGTAATTTGGTTAATATATCGACGATTTAAAGACCCAATTTCGTCTTTAATTGTAAGATTCGGTTACCAAAATCGACCCGTTTCTTATCCAATAAGTTGGTTTAACACCTATATAGACTCTTCATGACTACAAGCCTTAAAGTCTACTGCACCTAAGTGTTTCCAGGTGTCACCTATCATAACCCGACGATTTCTTGCTCGTCATTGCTCGTTTAAGTGAAGTTTCGTTAGCTGCAGTTTGACTTTACCGGTTCTATCATCTTTGACCTTGATTTCCCGTTAATCTAAGCATATTCCGGGTAAGTTGTTAACTGATCAAACATTAATCAATACTCACTTATCGATAACCCTCATTCAATTTCGAAGATTGAGTGGTATTGGCGGGTCAATTCGATTCAAACCCGTTTAAAGGCAAAATAGTCAATAACTTTGACCTAACGTTTTCTCATACTTCTGATCTGATTCAACGTTCAGTCCAGAAGACTTTTCTTCTTGTAATAAAATTTTAAGGCTTCTAACCAAAACACGACTTCCGACTCGAAGTTTGGATTCTGGTCAGACTCGACTCGTTTAAACGTTAAAATTAACATAACTCAAGTTCTACTCATCCGTTTGGATTGATTCCAGCGGCCTTTGGTTCTTTTTTACTTATACTTTCATATCGCTAAGTTTCAGGTCCTGTTGATTATTCTCATTCGGCGCGTTAATCGGAAGACTCTTTATTGTATTCTTAATATCTCATTAACTCGCTTATTATTAAGGTGAGTTTTGTCATTCCCCGTTTTACTTATTTTCAAATGTTTTGTTGACAAAAGTATTCTATTTTCTACGCATATGCAGGTTATCGCTTGAACTGAGGATTTTGAACTGTTGTATTGATAGTCGAGAACCTAGGAATAATAAAGACAATTTATTTAAGTTTTTAAGTTGGATTATTTCCTTTTTTGTCATGGATTATTGTTATGGTTGACTTGCTATTTTTGGATATTATGCTTTGAATGGAATAAAATAAATTATTAAATATTGGCATATTTATTGTATGATAGTTACCTCGATCTATGAGAAATCATGCTCACGCCTCGGCATTTCCGCCTTAGGTTGGGGTGTGACACTATTTATAGGTTTGACATGAAAGTATCATATGGGTGTATTTGTTATCCAGCGCATATGTTATGCGCCGTATAACATATCCGTTCATATGGACTTATGCGCTACTTACATTTACAAACATTCATTTGACATTTAAACTATACAAAACAATCTAAGACCCTAGAAATAGACATTATTCTCTAACAAACTCCCCCTTGTAGATTTGGCATTCAGCTTGCAGCTTCCGTAATCCGAGTATGAGTATGCCCTCAACACAAACTAATCGTCCTTTCGAAACCAGAGACCGACCCCCGAACATCCCTTAAGATAGCGTAAGATGCGCTTGACGGTCATGAGATGTGACACCTTCAGATTAGACTGATATCGGGCGCACAACATGGGTCATACATGATGTCTGGCCGGGACGCAGTGAGGTTCATAAGCGAGCCTATCAGGGATCGGTAAAAAGTTTGATCCACCTTCTCCCGTATCATGTCTAATATCATGATTCAGAAGTAGAGGAGTACTGATAGCCGATGCATCAGTCATGTTGAATTTAGTCCGGACATCATTGACGTATTTTGTCTGGTGAATAAAGATACCATCGGGTAACTGCCCCACCTGATGTCCTAAGAAAAACTTCAACTCCCACATGGCACTCATTTCGAACTTTTGCTTCATCACCTCCTCGAACCGCTTGCACAGATCATCGTTTGTCGAACCAAAGAAGATATCGTTTACATAAATCTGCACAATCAGTAGATGACTGTCCACCTGCTTCATGAAGAGTGTACAATCGACAGTTCCTCGAGTAAAGCCATTGTCCAGTTGGTGTTGGCACAATGTATCATACCCGGCTCTCGGGGCCTGATGGAGACCGTATAAGGCTTTATCAAGAAGGTACACCTTGTCCTTGTGGATCGGATCGACAATCCCCGGTGGTTGTCCCACATAGACTTCCTCACTTATTCTCCCGTTGAGAAAAGCAGACTTGACATCTAACCGATACACTATAAAGTCCTTACAAGAAGCAAACGCTAGAAAGATTCGAATAGCCTCTAGCCTTACAGCTAGTGCATAAACCTCATTGTAGTCAATACCCTCTCTTTGATTAAACCCAAGAACAACCAACCGAGCCTTGTTTCTTACTATAATCCCATTCTCGTGCCTCTCGGACTTAAACACCCACATCATGTTGATTTGCTTCTTGTTTTCCGGCAAGTCAATGAGCTTCCATACGTAGAGCTTTTCAAACTGCATTAATTCTTCCTGCATTGCATTTACCCAGATGTCTTCGGTTAAGGCTTCTTTATAAGTCTTCGGTTCTATTTGAGATATGAAACATTTGAATGAGAATCGACTTTGTAACGGTGATAAATTTATGTAGAAACAACGAAGGCTCTGATCGATTTGATGTCGAGTTTGGACCCCCTTATTTAAATCAACGATTATATTCTCTTTTGGATGATAAGACAACATCTTAGGCATGACATCGGTAGAAAATGACACATCAGTTTGGAGATTATTGACACTTTCTTCGACAGACACTGACGGAGATATAGCCTCGATTAATTCCTCAACTGTTTCACCATCATCATCAAAAATGGGTGTGGTCTCAGGTAAAGTATCGATCGAGATGGGATCTAGAACACTTTGAGGAACAACAACAATAGGAGCTTCTGGTGTTGATAGTTTGACTGAATCTTCAGATATCTATTGTTGATATAACACGGTGATAGTATCTTCATATAAAGTCTTCTCAGGGATTTTGAAACTCTCCCAAAGGCTATCATAATTAAACAACCAAGAATCACCAGGTTGTTGGGTTGTTGGAGTGTAACGCAGACAATCCACATTTTGTACTTGCATGATTCTGTGGAGGCTAGGAATATAAACACGTCTCAGTGGACTAGCATACCCCACAAAGAATCCTTTAATCGACTTAGGACCAAATTTACCACTCGGTTCAAGAATGGTGTATGTCGATCCAAACGGTTCAAGCCACTTGAGATTTGGTTTACGTCGATTAAGTAACTCAAAACACGTTTTCCAGAACTTCTTCACAGTAAGAACGCGATTAACAGTATAACAAGCCGACGCCACTGCTTCGGTCCAAAACTTAACTAGTAACGTTGAATTTTCAAGCATGGTCCAAGCTGTCTCAATCAAAGTCCAATTCTTTCGTTCAGCGACCCCATTTTGTTATGGAGTATAAGGTGCACTAAAACTCATGAAGAATCCCTCGTTCATTACAAAAATCCAGTATCTGATTGTTCTTGAACTCAGTCCCATTGTCTCTTCGAATTCGATGAATTGGCAAATTGTACAATGGCTCAAGTTTCTTGAATAGAACCATCAGGGAGTCAAACATCTCAACTTTGGTATCCAAAAACATAACCCAAGAGAATCTTGAATAATCATCGGTGACCACAAGCAATAGAGTTCGCCCGTGATACTCTTGACATTCACCGGACCAAATAGATCCATGTGCAGACACTCAAATGGTAAGTTAATGGAGTTGATCATCTTCTTCGGATGATGTTTCTTCGTTTGCTTACCCTTCTTACATTCTAAGCATTCTTCGTTCAAATGGAAACTCCTCAAATTAAGCCCCTCAACTAGATTATTGTGAACCAGGTGATTCATCTTCCTCACGTTTATGTGTCCCATCCAATGATGCCATAAAATAGACTCCCGCTCAGATGCTTTTGAAATAAAACATTGAGCGCTTGATGTAGACGTTTATGGGTGCTCATGTTAAGAACATAGAGATCGTTCTCGCGAGGTGCATGCATCAAGATCCAATCGTCGAGAATCTTGAAACCCGGTTTCAAGATAAGGCATTCCTTGTCGGTAAAGTGTGTCGAGAAACTCTTATCACAAATTTGTGTTATGCTAAGCAAGTTGTTCTCCAACTTAGAAATTGTAGTTCACTTTGTCGAACGTGACCTTTCCATCTGTCAACATGCTTTCACCCACAATATGACCTCCTTGGTTACCAGCAAAACTGATTTACCCTCCACGAATAGATCTGATGTTCACAAGTAGGTGTAGGGTACCTGTCTAGTGCCTCTTGGCTACACTATTCACAATCCAACGTGAATCGTGGGATATTGGAAGCCCCTACACCAACAACTAACGGTTTAGTGAAACAAGGAAGCCAAGCCTTCTTGGTCTTGGGTTGTTTAAACTTCTTAAACAATAAATCACAACTAGATATGTGTGAATCAGCAACATATTTCTTGTGATCTTCAAAACTTGGTGGTGTAATGTTTGAAACTGATTTAACCACCCAGTTTTGACCAACATTCTTCTTTTTGATATAAAAAGTGGATGGTGTAGTTTTAGAACTTTCAGCTTTGTCACACCCACCTTTCCAACATCTTCTCTTTTTAAAATCCTAACCAGCTTAGATTTTAAAATAACATATGGTTTGTCAACATGCCCTAGCCTGGTTTCTTAGAAACACCTTTCTAGGGCTGAACGTGATCGTGCTTCAACCTATTTGGACAAGCATAGAACACATGTCCAATCTCATTGCAATTAAGACACCACCTCCGATCAACAAATTTGTTGACCTGAGGTGCTGTCTCAACATGCTCACATTCTGCTTTTAATCGATAAAACTCTTGATTAGTTTGATGTCTAAAAATTGTTTCTTTTTCGGACTCAGAAGTCAGTCCCTTGACAAATACAATCTTGTTATCCTTTGTCGGTTTTTTAACTCTATAAGATTGTTTATTTTAGAAACTTGTCTTTCCAAATCTCTTAGAGTTACCAACATCATTATCCGACAGATTAACCTTCACAGGTTGTTTGGTTAACATAGATTCAGCTACTTTTATTCCAGTTGTACCATCACAACCAGAACTATCATTTTTAACTTTTAAAAAAACATTGATAGAATCATCAACAGGCACCGTGGTATCATGGATTGGAGTTTTGACTTCCACGTTCAATGCCTTTCTGAAACCCTTAGGTTTCATAGGACTGTAAGCATTCCACATCGGTGGTGAAACCGCATGACAATCCACAGACGTTTTAATGTTCTCGGTCACATCATTTCAGATTTTGAAGACTTTTTAGGCATAATGTGATCGAGGACATACGATGAAGCAGCATAACTGATTAATTTTGGATTGACTCTCTCAGTCTTGATATTGAGTGTTTGCAACTCAAGTTTGAGGGCTGCGTTCTCGTCTATGTGCCTGTTAATGTCAATTTGTTTGTCTTCAACTATGTGTTTAAGTATTAAGATGGTCTTTTCATCTTGTAGGATTTTCTCCCACAGCTTCTTTTCACACTATTGAAGTTTATCGCATACTTCCTTAACATATTTCAAGTCTAGTAAAGCATTTTCATAATGTTTTCTAACTTCTCTTATCTCTAGATTTTTAAAATCACACTCATCGCAAGGTAACTCACATTTTTCACATAAAGTAGGGTTTGATGTTACCTGATTGGCCATGAGTGCGTGTTCGGCTGGTAAACTTTCATCAACTGAATACTCAGATTCTTCATCATTCACTTCTTCAACGTTTCCATCAACCTGATCATCCTTAACTTCCATCTTAGCTAATTCATTCTTAACCTCCATAGCAGCTGATTCATCCTTGTCTTCCTCCCCGAAGTCTACTTTGCCAAACGATACTTCCTCACCGTTGAATCATCCTGCAAATCTTTCCAACAATATCAAGAGGAAATAAAGAGGTAAGGTAATCAGATGGAACCGGATGAATTCTGCCGTATGTACGTGGCAAATCGTCATCTGACTCCTCAGCTTGATCAGCTTCAACTTGATCATCAGGAAAACTCTTTTCATACTGTTTGTACTCAGTCACAAACACATTATTAGTTAACCCCATATCCTTAACCTGTTCATATACACCCCTGTCATCACTCACAATCATATCCACCAAATCCGTTTCAATCTCTTTGATCACCACATTTTCATTGATGTGCTTGAAGTAGTTTAATATTTATTAACTAAATTAACTAAAAATAAACACAAAGTAATACTCTAGACTCTCCAAAACTCGACTAAACTACTAACCGGCAAGTGAACCTATCGACTCTTGTAAAGCTAAGTAAGTCTGGATATCGAACCCACGAGACTCTTTAAATTACGTTTATTAGCTAACTAGACTCAACTACAAAACAAGACTTATTAAGTATATTTGTTTGGGGGATTTAAAATACTAATTTATTACTATAATTAAAAACTAATTAAGAAAACAAGTAATTTAAACGAAAACGAAGTTTGTTATGAAAATAAGATGATGATGATGATGAGAAAACTACCTAGGCTAGACTCCCCTAAATTTCAGTAATGATTGACTTGGGAAAATATTTAGTTATGGACTGAGATCGTAAAATAGACACTTAAAAGAAAACCCGAATAGGACCCCTGACCCTTCTCAAGAGAAACCTATGGATTTCTAACAATTTTTAACGTACACCAGTATTAAAAATCAAGGTCGCTTACGGTCACCCAATTGTTTATAATTTAGTTCCTTTATACGAAATCCTACCTTACAGCACGGAAATCAAAGGCAATTTACTATACTTAATTGATTTGATAAACAATAATAAATAATAAACCCTAGACGGACTCCTTACGAAGAACTAAATCTAGCAAGATTAAATAGTAAAGACTTATCAATAACCTAGCACTTTACAGATTTTAGGTTAGCAGCACACTTAGGTTTATTCGACAATATCATTCCTATAATATTATCACGGCATCAATCATATAATAATCAAAAACACAAAGTAATTGACCTAATAGCAAACCTATCATATGACAAACAATAATCAAGGAAAGCTATGGAATAAAACTCATCAAACAATCCTAAGCATTCATACGCATCAATCAAATATAAATAAATCTTTTACTAAACCATAAAAACCATAACGATAAACAATCCCAAAGTCAAATAAAAACATCAAAGTAAGTTCATCTTAACCTAGGCAGTTCATGCAATTTAGCCTAGCATCTTAGGTTTATGCAAAATAAACAAATAAGAATTCATGGCGTAAAATAAACGAAAACGAAAGAAACAAAAGATAAAACCCGTGTTCTTTGTCTTCAACCAATATGCGCAACACCAGCTGATTCTTCGACTCCAAAGCCGCCAAAATCTGCTCTCGAAATCCTCGAAACTCACCAAAATCGTCTAGAACTTCAAGGTATGCTTAATGGTGACTTTAGGGGTCTTTTTATAGGCAACAGAGGTCCAAAAATAAGTTAAGTCGGCCAACAAACAAAAGATCTAGAAGCTGGCACTGTTGGACTCGGTCTGCCCAAGACACATATTATTATTGATGTGGCTAGTACGTTATGATCCAAGTCGGGTCATACCCAATAGCAAGCTAGACAAACACCGATAATATTTGTTTATATATATGATATGATCATAAGTAAATAAATATTAACACTTGCGTTATTTGGAACGGGGTTTCTAAATACATTGTACTTGTGAAAAGAATAAATCATATGGCTGATTTATATTTTGAGAGAACATTACATACTGTTATTTAAGTTGGTTAAATAACAATATGTAAAACTAATTACCTAGCATGTTACTTATAATGTGTTATAACCTAACATAAGTTATAATACATGAATATATATATATACATATATATATGGATATATATATATTTAGAAAGAAAAAAATTAATATAATTAGAATTAAAATGGAAAGGGCCCCCCCCCCCCACTCTCTTTCTCTTCTATTATTATATTATTATAACTCCCTTGGTGAAGACATGCAATGTTTTGCATTGGTGCAAAGTGAGGTGCAAATTTGAAAGGTTTGATTATGTTTCTTTCTTTCATTCTCTCATAAAAAAAACATATACACAAGTAACCAAGAAAACTCACTCCTTTCTTTCTTTTCTCTCCAAAATTTCAGCCACAAGGAAGAACATCAAGGAGGAGTTGGTTTTTCAAGTGAATCCTAGCTAAATAAAGGTGTATTGTCGAAGGCTTGGGGTATGCAAGATTGAGGAACTCCCATTGAAGTTCTAGCCTACCTTTTCATCATCCTTTTCACACCTTTTGGTTACTTGAAAGGTAGTTTAACATGCATGAACTTATAGTGACATGCATGTGTTTGATAGTATGTATTTCGTATTTGGATATGGGTTTGGGTTTTGCATGTATAAAATTGGTGTTATACACTATGAACTAACAAGATTTAAATCTTTTATCTGCTGCGTTTTTCATAAAATTGGAGTTTTATGACTTTGATAATCTTATTAAAACCCAACAATGGCATCAAGAGCCGCTTATACGGATGCATACTTCATTAGACCCAAAAATTTTTGGGTTTATGGTGGGATTTTACCATATGGCCGAAAATTTTAGGGGTTTTGGTTACCCCATGGTTTTTCAAGGTTATGCTTTGCATGCATGTGGTAATGTTGAAAAACTAAGTCATTTGGATGATTGATTGTGTTGTTTGGACAAAAACCCGAAACTTTTGGTTTGGTTGTTATTTGGGCCGAAAGTTTGAGGGAAAGGGGAACCAGTTTTTGATCTTGGATTATTGCATATTTGGATGTGTATTGGATGTTCATAACCTAGCCTTGACCTTGTGTTTGGTTGAATGATTGTGTTGATGTGTTTGTTCATTCAAGTGGTTGTTTGTTCATTCAATATGGATGTAATATTTATTTGGGTTTGTAATCTATTTATTCATTTCATTTGGTTTGTAATAATAAGTAGATTAGATGCATTTCTTTTACTAGAAAAATGTATTATGACATATTTTGTAAAAGAAGATGCAAGGATGGAAGCCCAAATAAAGTGGAGACTACAACACGGGGATGAACACTTGGAGCATTTGGATGCGGGATCAAGTGGGAGTTCAACGACACAAGATTATGTCCTTTCGGGTCCTTTAGGAAAGACCTTTTTGACACACTTGTCTTCGGTCAACAAGTGTAGTCAACATTAGGAGGCTATGGTTATGAACTTGTAGTTGTATGTTTTATGCTTGCATGGTTGATTTTCTTTTGTTTCTGTTATTGCTATATGGTTTGCTAACTACTTAAAATCAACAACTAGCATAAAATTAGTTCCTTAGAAATCGTTAGGTAATAAAAATTGGTTTTATTAAAGTAATGATTTCACAATAAAATGGGTTTTATTAACAGGAATTTTGAAAATGAGTTTTTCAACTAAATACCATACATTTGAATGCATGCAAATGGAAGGTACATAAAAGGTTTCCAATCTAGAAAACTAAAATCCCTTTTATAAAATAAGTCGAACACCATCCTTTTATACAACACTCGAATCACTTGGGAAATCGGTATGGGATAAAGGTCACCTAACCATGTTGGAGGAAACTTGTGAGTTTGAGGTGGGTTTACCATACTTGTGGGATAAAAGTCACCTAACCACTTGTATGTGTAAACTAACACGTGTGTATAAGTAGGATGACTTAAATTGAAAACCATGTGAATAGGGTCACCGAAGCATGGTATACAATGGTGTTGATGGGATTAAACATGCCAACTAAACATAAGATGTTTAATCGATCCCATAAAACTAGAAGTTGCAAAGGGTTGCAATTGTCAAACGTTGACTACCTTGTAAATTTAAATAGTAGGATAAAGGTCACCAAACTACTATTTGAATGTAACGTTGGGTTCTAGATTTTAATCATTAATTGTCTAGGAGACATAAAGGGTATTAACGATTAAAATTAATTATTGATATCGAAAATACTAAAATTGAGCTTTGTTATATTTGTAGATGGCAAGAATCAACAATCCACCTAACGTTATTATTCCACCCGTTAACAACCTATCACTAAGATATGTTCTCGATAAGGATCTTTTAAACTATACCAACTTTATGGATTGGTATCGAAACTTGAGAATCGTTCCCAAGCAAGAAAAGAAATATTACGTGATAGACGAGCCTATTCCCGAAGAACCTGGCATTGACGATGCCGATAACTATAACAATTGGGTAAAGCACAATGAGGATTACGTACAAGTTTCTTGCCTCATGTTGGGAACTATGATTCCCGAAATTCAAAAGGATTTTGAACTTCATGGGGCATACGACATGATCACCCAACTTAAGGAAATGTTCCTTACACAAGCTAGGGTGGAACGCTTCGAAACGGTTCGAGCGCATCATACATGTCGTATGGAAGAAACCCAATCCGTTTCCTCCTATGTGCTTAAGATGAAAAGCCACATTGATCGTCTCGAGCGCCTTAATTGTCGCGTCTCAAACGAGTAAGCCACGGATTTGATCCTAAATGGGCTAACCAAGAAATTTGAGACTTTTGTTATGAATTATAACATGAATGGGTGGGACAAGAGCATTGGTGAGCTTCATGCAATGCTCAAGACAGCCGAAACGGGAATGGGTAAAAAGGTTTTACCCGTTCTCACGATCAATGAGGGAGGCAATAGGAAGAGGCATCACCCGGAACCTAAGGCAAAGGTTGCCAAAGGTAAGGGACAAGTCATGGCTAAGTTCAAGGGAAAGGCAAAAGCGGGACCACCCAAACCGAAAGAAAAGAAGCCAAAGGTTTGCGCGGAGGATCCATGTTTTGGATGTAGGGAGATAGGGCATTGGATGAGGAATTGTCCAACCTATCTAAAAGAGTTGAAAGCTAAGAGGGATGCGGGGCAAACCTCGGGTACAACTTTCATGATTCATGTTGATCTTAATATTATTTCCTGTAACACATGGGTATTGGATACCGGATGTGGAACTCAAATTTGCAATTTGTTGCAAGGGTTCAAAGGAAATGAAGGATTCAAGAAGGGAGATATTAGTCTCTTCATGGGCAAGGGAGCAAAGGTTGTTGTCGAAGCCCGAGGGGACTACATTTTGAGGCTTCCAAATGGTTTGGAAGTTATTTTAAATAATATTTTGTATGCTCCTAGTTTGACTAGGAATATTATCTCCGTTTCCTTGTTAAGACAATATGGTTATGATTTTCAGTTTATGGATGATTGTATTTATGTTTTCATGAATGATGTATTTTATTTTAAAGCAATGCCATCTAATGGCATTTATGAATTAGTTCATGATAACACATCTTATGATAACATGTTGTACCAATCAAGCACCAAAAGACGACTATAGTCGTTATGGGTATGTGTACTTGTTAAGACACAAAGACGAAGCTTTTGAAATGTTCAAAATCTTTCAAAATGAAGTACAAAATCAACTCGGTAAAACCATCAAAGTACTTCATTCGGATAGAGGAGGTGAATACTTAAGTGATGCTTTCCAAGATCATCTTAGAAGTTGTGGGATCATCTCACAACTTACTCCACCCGAAACACCACAACACAATGGTGTGTCCGAGAGGAGAAATCAAACTCTATTAGATATGGTTTGATCTATGATGGCTAGAAGCACATTGTCTCTATCATTTTGGGGTTTCGCTTTGCTCTCCGCGACCCGTATTCTAAATATGGCCCCAACCAAGAAAGTGGACGAGACACCTTTTGAAATATGGAATGGAAGGGCTCCATCATTAACATATTTAAAGGTATGGGGTTGTGAGGCTTATGTCAAGAACGACACCGAATACAAACTTGAAAGTCGGTCCACTAAGTGTATCTTTGTAGGATATCCCAAGGACTCCATGGGATATTATTTCTACAACCCAACCGAGCAAAAAGTGTTCGTTGCTCGAAAGGCCGAGTTCTTGGAAACTAAGTTCCTTATGGAAGGTACTAGTAGAACGGTGGCACTCGAGGAGGATCGAGAACCACAAGCCGATACACGTTTGGTTGACACTAGCAATCAACAAGAGGTTGTTGAGATGATGAAATGGTTGATCAAAACACACTAAACGTTCGCAAATCCGGTATAATTAGACATCCACCCGAAAGATATGGATTTTTCATGGATGGATGCTATGTGGTAGATTTGGATGAACCCACCACATACCGTGATGCAATGTCACAATCCGATTGTGATAAATGGCTTGAAGCCATGAACGTAGAGATGCAATCCATGCATGACAACCAAGTATGGGATTTGGTTGTACCACCTCTTAATTCCAAACCGGTTGGAAGTAAGTGGGTTTTCAAGAAGAAAACCGATATGCATGGAAATTTGGATACTTATAAAGCAAGACTTGTAACGAAAGGTTTCACTCAAACTCAAGGGGTTGACTATGATGAAACTTTTTCTCCCGTAGCAATGCTAAAGTCTATTAGGATATTGTTTGCCATAGCCGCACATTATGACTATGAGATATGGCAAATGGATGTCAAAACCGCTTTTCTAAATGGGCATCTTGAGGAAGATGTCTATATGGTTCAACCCGAAGGTTTTGTCGATCCACAACATCCTAACAAAGTATGCAAGTTAAAGAAATCAATCTATGGATTGAAACAAGCATCTAGAAGTTGGCATCACCGTTTTGATGAAGAAGTTAAGAAATTTGGATTCATCAAAAATGGTGATGAAGCTTGTGTGTATAAGAAAGCTAGTGGGAGCATCATTACCTTCTTAGTATTGTATGTTGATGACATACTACTATTTGGGAATGACATTCCAACCATGGAAGGTGTAAAAGCATGGCTTGGAAGTTGTTTTTCCATCAAAGATCTTGGTGAAGCCACCTATATTTTGGGAATAAAGATCTATACGGATAGATCAAGGCGGTTGATAGGTTTAAACCAAAATGCATACATTGACAAAATCCTGAAAAGGTTTAAGATGGAGAACTCTAAGAGAGGTTTGGTACCTATTCAAAGAGGAAAGATATTGAGTGTGTCTCAATGTCCAAGCTCAAAGGAAGAGCAAGATAAAATGAATGGGATCCCATACGCATCGGCTATTGGATCCATCATGTATGCAATGGTATGCACTAGACCGGATGTGTCATGCGCTTTAAGCATGACAAGTAGATTCCAACATAATCCGGGAAGTAGCCATTGGATGGCGGTCAAGAGTATATTGAAATACCTTAGAAGGACTAAGGATATGTTTCTAATATATGGTTCGGGTGAGGAGGAACTTGTCATAAAGGGTTACACGGATGCGAGTTTCCAAACCGATCGAGATGATTCTAGATCACAATCGGGATATGTTTTCGTTATGAATGGTGGGGCAATCTCTTGGAATAGCTCAAAACAAGACGTGGTAGCCTTATCCACCACGGAATCGGAATACATCGCCACCTCATTGGCAGCTCAAGAAGCTTTGTGGATAAGGAAATTCATTGCCGACCTAGGGGTAGTCCGTACCATTCAGGACCCTCTAGAGATCTTTTGTGACAACGAGGGTGCAATTGCACAAATCAAGGAACCTCGTGCACATCAAAAGACGAGGCACATTAAGCGGAGGTTCAACTACATAAGGGATGAAGTTGAAAAGGGAAAGATATGTATTCGCAAAGTTCACACCGATCAAAACATTGTGGATCCACTCACGAAGCTTCTTGAAAGGCCAAAGCATACTTGTGCCTTAGGACTTCGGTATTCTAGGGATTGGATATGATCGAAATTTTGTATTTGGATATCGGAACAATTGTTATTTTGACTCATTCATATGATTATGGTTTATGATAATGACATTTTGAGTTATGTTCCATTTTAGCATGTTTAAATCCGTTAATAAATTACTTATTCTAAATGTCCGTAGTCGCTCATATTTGTGGGAACAAATATTAAGGTAAGACTATTATGAACTTGGATTGGTGGATATTCATAAGGTATGAATATAAAGCAAGGGTTGCTGCCAAGGTTCATAGATATTTATGGGATATAAATATTGGACTGACCCGCTCTCAAATGTTACTCATGGAATCCTTGTGATTGATCATAAGTAAATTTGAGTAAAGGCGAATGTCATAGTATCCTCCGACCTGAGATACATATTGGGTCTTGATATTCACCAACTATTATACTTTGACTTAGTTCTTCGCTGCTCTGAAACATGACAGTACATAAGGCTAAGATCAGGTTTGGTACAAGGTGATTGTGAGAGACATATGTAGTCAAGAGGGGATTTGTCCCTCTTATTCATTGAGAGTGAGATGTCTAAGGCCTGAAGGTTAAATCAACAGAGAATGATCACTCTGTGTCTCTGGATTTGACATGACATCTGTGGCAAAAGGATAAATGATATATTCACCTAAATCATTTCAAGTAAGGGACTTGAAGGGGATGATGTTATTGAATGGCACTTCGTCATGCGTATTAGGGGTAGTAAATCGCAGTTAGGTGGTATTTGCTACTTGCATCAATCTTCTATGTATCTTGTGCAAGTGGGAGATTGTTGGACTCGGTCTGCCCAAGACACATATTATTATTGATGTGGCTAGTACATTATAATCCAAGTCGGGTCATACACAATAGCAAGCTAGACAAACCCCGATAATATTTGTTTATATATATGATATGATCGTAAGTAAATAAATATTAACACTTGCGTTATTTGGAAAGGGTTTTCTAAATACATTGTACTTATGAAAAGAATAAATCATATGGATGATTTATATTTTGAGAGAACATTACATAGTGTTATTTAAGTTGGTTAAATAACAATATGTAAAACTAATTACCTGGTATGTTGCTTATAATGTGTTATAACCTAACATAAGTTAAAATACATGAATATATATATATATATTTAGAAAGAAAAAAAAATTAATATAATTAGAATGAAAAGGGAAAGGGCCACCCCCCCCCACTCTCTTTCTCTTCTATTATTATATTATTATTACTCCCTTGGTGAAGACATGCAATGTTTTGCATTGGTGCAAAGTGAGGTGCAAATTTGAAAGATTTGATTATGTTTCTTTCTTTCATTCTCTCATGAAAAAAAACATATACACAAGTAACCAAGAAAACTCACTCCTCTCTTCCTTTTCTCTCCAAACTTTCGGCCACAAGGAAGAACATCAAGGAGGAGTTGGTTTTTCAAGTGAATCCTAGCTAAACAAAAGTGTATTGTCGAAGGCTTGGGGTATGCAAGCTTGAGGAACTCCCATTGAAGTTCTAGCCTACCTTTTCATCATCCTTTTCACACCTTTTGGTTACTTGAAAGGTAGTTTAACATGCATGAACTTATAGTGACATGCATGTGTTTGATAGTATGTATTTTGTATTTGGATCCGGGTTTGGGTTTTGCATGTATAAAATTGGTTTTATACACTATGAACTAATAAGATTTAAATCTTTTATCCACTGCATTTTTCATAAAATTGGAGTTTTATGACTTTGATAATCTTGTTAAAACCCAACAGGCACCGCCGCGCCGCGCCACGTGACGGCCTTCTTCCCCTTGGCCGCGTGACGACCATCTTATCTGGTCCGGTTCACTCCTGGTTCGGTCTGGTTTGTTTCCTGATGCGTCGGTTCTCCGGTTCGGCTTTGTTTTGCTCATTTTTCGCCCTCTTTTCACCGGAATTAAAACCCGAAACCTAAAACATAAAACCATGTTAGTAGTATACAAATCTTACAAGAAACCGAACTAAATTAATAAAATATTAAATAAAATGTACATGGGATTAATGTATAATAAACGTTATATCATTCATCCTGTTCAATCTTAACCTGTTCAGCACATTCCAAACCAGAACCTTCTTTAAAAATCTCATCTACATTAGCTTGGAACACCGTTTTCCAGTTAAAACCTTCATCTACTTGTGCTGTAGCTGCTTTTTGCTGTGAAGTAGATACTTCTGTGTGCTTCTTTCCCATGGAAGATTCGGCTTCACTTTGTGTGGGACAATGATAGATTGCTTGCTTGTAATAATATCTACCGAATGGGTTCGCCCTATTGTCATCAACAATCTTGCTTGTGCATTCACATTTAAAGTGCCCTTTTTCTTTACATCTGAAAAAACGAACCTTGGACTTGTCAAAGCCAATTTTTGACGGTGAACCTTCAACCACATTTTTGCCGGTGACTTCCTTGAAGCATTGAGCTCTACAAATGACGCTAGCCATGCACCATCTGATATTTATCATTTCCATCTCTTCAGGGTCAATCTGGTCATAATCTTCCTTCATCATGTTATAGTTACCAATCCTCCCAGTAACTAAACATTCATATGATTCCAGAACAGGCCCAAGAAATGCCATGTGCTCTTTGACTGTCTCAGTAGTCCTGCCACCCGTGTTTTTGATGTTCACCGCAATGTTACATTGAAGTACGTCAGGGTCAGATGCTTGTGAACTTGAAGATGCTTAAGAAATAGGGATGGTGCCAGAATAACTGCTACTATACTGTGGTGAGGAGGCACATTACTCACCAAGGCTTGTCCTGTAGGTTTTGCACAGAAAGTGGTCAAAATCTTCGGACTAGATGAAACCACAGATTGAGAACTCTTGTAATAGAGTTCAATGACCTGAGAAACAGCAGTAGTCTTCATCTTTTGTTTCTTCCTAAGTTCATACTCTTGAGCTTCCAGCTTCTCAATGAATCTTGCTAGGTTCAGAAGGGCATAACAACAGGATTGAATTGCTGAATCATAATGAAGGTGCCCCACTCCTCAGGTAAAGCATCAGCAAATTTATCAATGTATTCATATTCAGGCTTGTCGATCCCTGCCTCTTCATTTTATTCACAAGATGGCAATATCTTTCCACAAGCTATGCAAACGATTCACCTTTCACTTGGGTGAATATATCAAACTCTTTCTTAAGCAATGCCATCTTGCTTTTTCTCATATCAGGATTACCTAGATCTTTGTTCAACAGGGCTTGCCATATGGAGTAACAAGACCCGTTGTGTTGTAATAGCCGGAAAATCTCTACCTTGATCTTTGTTCAACAAGTTCAACATTTTCTTTTCTTTAAGGAAAGCATTTTTATCACGTTCTTTGATTTGATAAAGCCTATAGTGGCTTCCATTCTCATTCTTGGGAATTATGTATTCCTCTTCAACAGCAGTCCATGTCTCATCATTCAAAGCTTGAACATAGGTTTTGAATTTGTAAGCCCATGATGGAGTCTTCCATCCTAAATAACTTTGGTGGTTTGTTGGAAGTACACATCTCATTCTCTAAATTGATGTTCTACAACAAGACTGATGGCTGAGACACATAAGCACTGAGATTATCCATGATTAAAGTATCAAGGATATAACAAGACAAGATTTGAAGAGACAAGTTAAAGAACAAGAGAGCTTCAAGAGTCTAGATATGCTTAGGAACGGATATGTGAAAAGTCAAAAAAAGTCAAGCGGATATGTTTACTCTGGTCAACGGATATGTTCCAACAAGTCATTGAAAGTCAAACGGGTATGTATAGTCAATGTATATGTCTAATTAACGTATATGTATCAACGTATAACATATACGGCGTATATGTTATGTGCTGGAATTGTTATGAGCTGAATACATATGCGCTAAGATACATATGCGTCAGAAAGAGATGAATAACATTTTTGACATTTTGGACATGAATTTGATGATGAAATGAGATGAATTTTGGTAGGCTTTGTCACTGATGTGTGAAGGATGATTGGTGAAATTTGGAAGAACTTTGAACGGTGAAAAATGAAGATAGGGAGAGAAGACTAGAAATCTTGTATCTTCCAAGCGAATAATGAGCCTAATCGCTCTGGTATCACTTGAAAAGACGTTGTAGGGTGACGTAGAATGTACATACGGATCGCAATGTTATCGCTCAAGCCTTGAGGTGCGGAAAACAACAAGGATGGAAGAACACAAGAAACGTTAAGCACATCTTCATTAATATAACAAACGGATTGCAAAAGATATAACTTTACAAATCACATTCTCTCTCTACTTTCTCTCTCTAACATCTGACATTAACGATCCAAGTTCCTATTCACGCATAAGTCTACCTATTTATAGGTTTGACATGAAAGTATCATATGAACGTATATGTTATCCGACGCATATGTTATGCGCCGCATAACATATTCGTTCATACGGACTTATGCGCTATTTACATTTACAAACATTCATTTGACATTTAAACTATACAAAACAATCTAAAATCCTAGAAATAGACATTATGCTCTAACAATTGTGTGTGGTTTACTCCTAGTATAAATCATTTTTATAAATTTAAAACACAATCTTATGTGAAAATCAATCAACATAATTAATCGCAACGCACAAAGCACATCATATGCCATTTCCATACAAGCTTTGTTCAACTTTTATTTGTCTTCTTGTTACTTTTACTTTATGACAGACACCAGCTTTTGTCAGCTATGACTTTATCTGACATTACTGTAGCAGGAGCTTCCTGGTCAATTTAGGAACCTTGCTGGGAAAGTGTCAAGCTTCCCGTCTGGAAGCTTATATTTATTACTTTCTTGTTGTTAAACTTCCCTGGCTTATAAGCTTGTATTTGCTGTTCCTTTATTCTTAAGATTCTTTAACTTGTGGGTAGGGGTACCAATGTCATTATATATTAATATGATGCTACCACCTATGGATTTCTAATGATAATCATAAATTGTAGCACATGAGTCTCAATATTAATAAAAATAATAAAATAAAATAAGTATAACGATGCCCTCTTTATACAAGAAAAATATTGTAGTACAATATCGTAAACAAAACCGAATAAAAAGAATATAAGATACAAAATTTGAATTCCAAAATTGATTCGAGCTGGTGTCTTTAGCTGGTACTTTAGTGAGTCTTCATGTAGCATCCTCATTTTGTGTTTTCATCACATTTGGCCTTTGACTAATCTCCTCGACTACAACAATAAGCAAACTAAATGTTGACAGTTGACTAAGGATTCGTGTTTAGCATAGGTCCCTTAAAATAGATTTCGAGTCTCTACTAAAGAGTCTGTCTGTCTTTCCGAGTACAACAGCCAAAGCAGTATGCACTACGGGGAAGGCCACACACTCGAGGTTACTTCAGATAGCTTAGTGTCATAGAACTTGAAAAATATTAAGATGAAGTTTAGAGAGCACTCATCTCCAATATTTCTTAGAAAAAGAAACAAACTAAGGTTTCATTTTGTTCATTATCTTTTTTGTTCCAAACCTTCTTTTATTGCTTAAGAAAGATGATTTTTTTTTTTAATTTATACAAGAAACATGAATGAGTAAAGTAACTCACTTAATCTAAGACATAAACTCTAATAAGACTCTTAAGTGACATAAATGATACTCTAGTCAAAAGTTTATTTTTAATTCACCATATTAAATTTTCATTAATAATTTAACTAAATAAAATATCCATCCATCAACCATCATAATTAATTATCTAACATAAACCCCACCAACCAAGCATTCAAAAGCTAGCAAACATTAGAAAGGTGAGCCCCTATGCTTTTTAAAGACTAGCATAAGTTCCCGCACGTTATACGGGTTACTACAGGGTTTGGTCGGTAGCAGTTTGGTTTGTTATAGTACCGCTTCGCTACAGGTCTTTTTTATTTACAAACTAATTATTGTTTGTAATAGATCAATAGATGCTAGTATTTCTTGTAACATTTTGGTCAACAGCCATATTAAGAAATTGATTGAATAGACAGACTTTCTTTAGCTCTAATTTAAAAATAGATGTTTGAATCAAATTCCAAGTAAAGTGTGTTTAATTGTTAGTTACCATGAGTTTCAACCCATACGGTGAGTTTTAACTAACACTTTTAAATGCAAAAATAATGAGATTTCAACCAATGTTATTGTCTGTTAAAGTTAAAGACACTCCATAAAGTTTTTACGTCTAAGCCTTAGAGCATATGATTGACAAACAAGATACCGAATCAACAAACTTGAATCATAAATTTCATAAACATAAAACAAGGAAGACAAGCTCTTTAAGCACGTCATGCATCGCCTCCTAATCATGTTTAGTAAGTTCAGTCCGAACTCATTTGTTTTCTCCTATATGAACTTTAGTATTTCATTCTCCGTTTAAAATTCTCCATTAAATGGACTATAACATCTTACTCATATTTAGTAACTACTATTTTTCAAGAGCATGAAGTTGAAGATAAAACCAATAGAATTTTGAGTATCATCTTTTGTTAAAGTGACGTCGAGTGGTAGAAATTGTTTTTCGTTTTGAAAAAGAAAAGAAATCGATCAAAAAGCATGTGGAAAGTTTGTTGGTAAACCTTTTATTTTATAATCGAAGGTACATAGAGATATATGCGTATGTGATATATATAAATAAAGACAGAAAATGGGTAATATTCTTTGAAATGATGTACATATGCATTAAGC
The DNA here is from genome assembly GCF_021521415.1 of Bidens hawaiensis. Taxonomy (NCBI): domain Eukaryota; kingdom Viridiplantae; phylum Streptophyta; class Magnoliopsida; order Asterales; family Asteraceae; genus Bidens; species Bidens hawaiensis. The sequence continues at coordinate 205,587 of NW_027493738.1, read as the reverse complement.
ATGCGCTTAGCGGCGGGTTTGCGGGAATTAATACCAAAATAATAAACGAAATGAACTACAACTAGTTCAAGTTTATAACTTTATGCTTACAAGATTTAAAAAAGAGGAACAACTAACGGCAATGCCAAAATAATAAGTGCCAACTGTTTTTTGAAAAGCTTTACTAACAACCAAAAACTTAAAAGCTAAAAGGTCTCCTCCGCATAATCAGAGAACTCCATTTATATTGTCATAACACCATGACAAAGCCTGAATTATTTAAATTCGGCCCGTCAAACACAACCAATCCAAAGGAGATCGGTAACCAATAACGTTTATAAAGGCGGATGACCTACTTCTAAGTTATAACATATCAATTATTACAAACCTCATAGCTCATATGGCTTGACGACTCTCATATGTCACTGACATCAGTTATTACATGGTTATTAGCTATTCCAATTTCATTTAATTAAGGGGGAGTTTGTTTTTTCAAAACAAGTCTTCTTGACCTCTTTTGTCTGCGTCGTGCAGACCACTCGCAGACATTTAGGTCTGTAGTTTGTTTGTTTTTCGGAAGACATTTTATTAAAAAAGGTATGTGTGCCCTCTTTCTGATACAGACTTAGACGCTTCTAAGATCTTTTAACCTCTTCTCATATCATATCATATTATCAAATAGGTTTACATTTTGTTCAGGTTTCATTTAGATGCCTCATTTGTCCTTTATTTAAATTATTAATTTGTTTGATCGATTCGTTTATATGCTTAAAATTAATTTACAAAAATGAAAAGTTTAAAAAAAAAACACCCTACTATCTTTGTCAAATAATTCTACATGGACTGAATTAAATATAAAGTACATAGATATATACACTTCAAATATTAGTAGACTTGGTAGAAAAATATCAAATACATCAAATTGGAGATTGATCTTAACAGTTTGTTTGATGTTGATGTCTTTGTTAAGTCTATGACCAGCCAAAATCCTATAAACCCTGCTACTTTAGTCAACAGTCAATTATGCATTATTTTGACTTTTTAGAGTCAGTTTCAATTTAAAAATAAAAAATATGCAAAGTTGTAATCAGTTATCAACCCATGCAATGTCTGTTTAACAACATGAACCTGAATACAGTGTAGTCCTTCATATTTATTTACCCATATCTATTAATAACCAAAATAACATTCGACTTGACCATCTCATTTGACTTGCTTATTTTGAGTTGTAAATCATCTAACCTCGATTAGCTCAACACTACACTTGGTTGCTTATGAATATAATATTTGTTTTGTTTATTCTAATCTGTATCTTATGAATCTTGTTTTCATTGCTAATTACCTAATTTTGTTTCTTCTAACAATTATGGAGTAAAAGTTATCAAGTCATAAGCAACGCTGAGTAAATTTTTAGTAACTGTCAAACGGGTCAAAATGGGTGAAGCAGCCACAAACATATAACTGTGGTTTTCTAATAAATAATAAATATGTTAGTTGTGATTAAAAACAATTTTTAATGATACTAATCTAAATATGAAAACGATTTAAGACATCTAATACGTTAAAAAAAACATTTAAAACGTCAAGTGTCGTTTACTCGGGTTTTGGGTGGGTTCAGGTCATGTTCGATAATCGAGTTCGGGTCAAATGGTTTCAGTTAAATTTCGGTAAATGATTAAGGTTAAAGCTGACACCGAGTTAAAATGAAAATGGAAAAAAAAAAGAAACAAACAACTCTTTACGAGTTTCAGTTTTCTCGTGTCAGGTTGTTTAGGTTTCAGTTGCTAATACTTATGATGAACAAAATTGTTTCTTTAAACAAACATAGATAAACATCAATGAACGAACATAAACAAACGTAAATAAACGAACGCAAAAATAACAAACCAAACAATGTTCATTCATTTAACTAAATGAATAGAAAGGAAATGAACCAACATAAACGAACGTTCACAAGAGTAAATGAACGAACGAAACAATGTTCATCCATTCCAATACATGAATGAAAATTTGTGTTCTTTATTAAACCAACTAAAATAAAAAAACTTCTCACCGAACGGTTTATGAACGGTTTGCAGAACGTTCGGTTCGTTACTTCGTTTACAAGCCTAATCATTAAGTCAAATGTGGTAGAAATATTTTGGCATGTTTCTTTTTAGCCAAATATTCTGGTTGTTACTTCGTTTAGCCTAACCATTATTGAATCAAAGGTTATGAAAATTTTTGGCATGTTTCATTTTAGTCAAACGTTCACTTCGTTACTTCGTTTGCAAGCTTAATCATTATTAAGTCAAATGAAACATAAATTTTGGCATGTTTCTTTTTAGTCAGACGTTTGCCATGCTTCTTTTTAGTCAGTTTTCAGGCAGAAAGAAATGTACCTTCTATATAATATCTCTAGTTTCATTGAATCATAAACGTATGTAACCTAATTACGAAGAGTTAACGGTAAACTAACTATTTAACCGTGTTTTGCAGCGGGGACGCAACAGAAGTTTGGTTAGGTAGCAACTTGGTTTGTTATGATCCAGAAGTTTACTACCTATACATTTCTAAAGTACAAGAAATCAAAATACGCGTATCCAATACAATACGTCTAGCTACAATCACAAAATTTCTTTCAATAATTAATAATACCACTATATTTTTCTTGTTTTCCTTAATGGTAGCATAAATTTATGAGCTAGATGGGTGTAAAACGGGTCATGTTCGCGAGCTGATAGGTTAAACCCGAACACGACTCAATCATAAAAAGCATATTTGTGGGTTGACTTGAACACACACCGTTTGACCCAAAAGTTTATTGTTTTATCATACCATACAATAAAAAACGGAATTTAGAAGTGTAAATGGATATATGTTGCTAACCAAACACATCCACACACACACACACGAACGTGCATAGGAATGTTTACCATTTATTTGCACATGCAATATGTAATTGACCATTTCTATTATCAAAAGCCTACATAAAGAAAGTAAGAACTCGAATATCATAACCATCCTTCACAGAAATCATCGAGCACAAAATCAGAAACATCATATGTTCACATTCTAACTGGCAACCAGACACTTAATTTGACCATACACTTCACTCAAACCAGTAACAAAAAAAGTTAAATCATTAATTTAAAGTTGATAATTTTTTAGCTCTTGCCTATAAAAAGAGTCATTTAGTTCTATCATTTGTTCATGTTCATTTAATGTAGCATTCAATTCCAACAAATCTATACAGTAGCACATAAAAATATTTACAATAATGGTACAAAGTTATAAAACAACTTCTAAATTGTTATTTATATAAACTGGGCTAGGAACTTTTTAATCATCTTGTACAAAAATTACAAAGTCTTTGGCTTTTCTTACGAACACTTAACGTCAAGAAAGAAAAATGATAATATCTTTCGGGTCAAATGGTTGCAAAACACCTTTATTTTCATGTAATTGGCTGTTTGATTAGTTTTTGCTAACCATCATATTTTTATAAATCGATTTGTCATTAAAAAAAACTTGAAGTTATGTTACCAAATTTATACAAAAAATGCAAACATAATGTATAAATACATAGACGACATACATATATGCCTTAACAAATACTATGTTCTAAAATCAGTTACATTTTCCTCAATTTTTAGTGTGTAATAAAAAAAGTTTAAATGTTTAATTTCAACATACAATAAACACTAAACAATTTTTTTAAATTCATACACTCATATTGGTACGAGCTTACGTTAATAATTAACCCAAAACAGAAAATCACGGACCACCCTCAATTTCAAAATCCTAACCACCTATGAAACCAAAGAAAAGATTATAAAGCCAATATCTTAAAGATTTTCTAGTAAAACCTTGTGACCAATCTGATAAGAAGAATAGGCATAATACATGCATACTCCACTTGATTCTCATTCAACTCTCCATATGCAGCCACAACACATTCATTACAAGATCCTCCAAATCCAGCCTATGAAACTTCCTGGGTCACTTTTTCATCACCACCAATCTAATATCTGCAATCTTGGAACAATCCAGCCCACACTCATTCTTCAGCTTCAATATATCATCTTGAGCTTCAATTCCAACAAAAGTGAAAGCCATAGTTGTTGCCTAATTTGCTTAACCAATTGAAGGTAAGCATTCAGTTGTAAATTGATTGTGGACTTAGTGTTATTTATAATCATCTTGTATATAGCTTAAAAGGCCTTTGGTTTTCTTATGAATACTTAACTTGTAAGATCCCGAATTCTGGGAATCCTACAGTTCGTAATCATATCCAAAATTCATAAAAATTTAAAACCAAGAAAATTGGTTTTGTTTAAAACAAGTTCAGAGTAAATAACAGCGGAATAATAAGCATCAAGATTCCCAAAAGTTAACAAAAGTTTAACCCAAAGCAATACATTTTATTTGAAAACCAGTTCAGAGTATAAAATCAGCGGAAAATCATAAGTACTAAAACAAATTCCCCAACCCGGGAATTAGGCCCAAAACCAAGTTTAAAAATATCTAGTAGTAATTGAAAGGAACAGTGTTCATTATTGAAATCCCCGACTAGATATGCCTTCAACCGTCCAAGTAGTCTCGAGCACGTCCAAGCGGTAAGCATCCTCCTCATAACTTGAAACTCACACTAACATACACACAAAGTCAGCTTGAGCTGAGTGAGTTCAAGTTTTAATAATTGACATTTATATAAATCATTCCAAGAGTTTAAAATATAAAACGAGATATGAACAGTTAGGCCGTAATAAACGATAACTCGTCATACTTATATATCTATATAATTATATCCCTATACATAACATCCAAGTAATAACATCAGGGTCGAGCACACGTACAACCCAAACACGTAACATTCCATCCAAGTAATAACATCAGGGTCGAGCACACGTATAACCCAAACACGTAACTTTCCATCCAACGTATGCAAACACAAAGTAGGCATGTGTAAACATCCTTAGTCGATAACGACTAATTAACATCGCCAATTATTGGCCATAAAATGACACATGTATAAACATACGTACAAACATACATAAATATCATCCCAAGGCATACTCTATACAAGTAAGCCCATGCAAAATCATTTAAAGGGTTCATCAAGCAAAATCAGTTCGGTGTGTATGCTAGCCAAACTTGAAAAGAGTGAAAAGGGGCATCATGAACTCACCTGTCATAAGGCACGAAATCACCACGAGCTAGAGAACCCCTAAGTATCCCCACAACTCAAACACCCAGGAAGATTGTGGAGCAAAAACCTTGGTCAAAACAGCCCCGGAAGTGCTCAATTGGACAGCCACCCGGTGAGCCTAAAACATGCGATTAATGACCAATAAGCGAGTTATAATGACCAATTAATGTGTAAAAGACTTGTAGGGATGTAGGGTTAACCTTGAATTAAAGTTTGGCACTTGGAATTGGCTACAAAAAATGAAAATGGAAGCCCTAAGGCTGCACCCTTCTTCCGATCGGCCAATGTGAGAGGTGAGGGAGGGGCTAGGGTTTTTTGATTACAATACAAAATATTACACTCTAGTCCCTTGAGTTGGAAAGATGTAGCAAGTTGTAAGAAAAGTGAATTAATTTAACGTACCGGAATGACGAGAGGGTCTTCGAGAAAGACTAGATAAATCCCGAGAGATGTAAATACTTACAAGCTTTAAATCATTGAACCGAAATTAACGGGCGTTACATGACTTCAAGAAACCATTTCCTGTTATACACTTTTAATTACATTAATTGCCCTTAAAGGTTTTTCTTTGGATCGTAGATGATGAATAAATTGAATGCCATGATGAAAATAATAATATAGATGGATGATGACACTTTAATGAGATTAATTGATGGCACCATCAACCTTAAAGGATAGAAGGGTAATTACCCTAAACATGAGGCATCATCAAATTTTACGATACGCTTAGAAGAACAAAATGATGTAATGGTAAATTACTTTTTCGGCCCAATTGTGAAATGTCGTTTTTGTCATCGTCCTCTAATTGTGAAACTACTCTTCCGTCCATCACTCCTCCTTAATAATATAATATAATATATTAAAAGGGCTTTAGTTTTCATATCAATTCTTAACTTCAAGAAACCATTTGCTGATGAATCAATTAATTGAAAGGTAGATGATGAATCAATTGAAAGGCCATTAATTCCATTAATTGACCTTAAAGGCTTTTCAATTGAAAGGTAGATGATGAATCAATTGGAATGCCATGATGAAAATAATAATAAAGATGGATGATAACACTTTATTGAGATTAAGTGATGGCACCATAAACCTTAAAGGATAGAAGAGTAATTACCCTAAACATGAGGCATCATCAATGTACGCCCGTCAATTCCGGTTTCAGGAATTAAAGCTTGTAGAGTATGTATAATTCTTGGGATTTATCTGACGCTTCTCGGAAGCCTTTACATCATCCCGGTACGTCTAATCGCTTTACATTTCTTCCAAGTTGCATCATTATTAAATTCCGGGGGCTAGAATGAAAATGTTTTATAATATAACACTAAACAATAAACCCGAAACCCTAAACCCTATTTCTGCAGCCGATCGCAGCTAAGACCCCCCTGCTCGTTTTTCTTCCGCCCAGCCAAGTTTCAGCCGTGAAAACTTCAATTCAAGGTCGGTTTATGATTCCCCATGTCTTTTACACCTTAATTGATCATATTAACGCGCTTATTGGTCATTAAGGTTGAGTTTTGATGATAACAGTTTGCTGACAGATTCGTATACGTTTATTGTAGGGTCTATAACGCAATGGTAATCCATGGTTTTTGATCGATTCTTGATTCCATGATCTTCTACTTTGAGTCTAGTTTCCAGAAAGGTATAATACATAATTTTTGGACGAGATTTGAATGGTTTTTATGAATTTATAAAATCGAGTGTCAAAGCAGATGCGGGATGACGGATTCTGGTCTGTCTTCCCGACGTACCTTGCTGTGTTGGAGGAATTTGTATAATTTTTGTGTCCAATAGAAAAATATAATAAAAATATTTTTATAAACCTACGACATTTATTAAAGTCTGGTAAAAATTTAATAATTTATTTCAAAGGTTATCCTATGTAATTAAATGCATCTTCGCACGCTAAAATCTACACATTTTACTTGTTATTAATCGATAAGTTCGTTTTAGGCTTAACCAGTGGATTTGGTTAGTTGAAAGGTTTTAGGGGCTGAGGTAAAGTAATTGGGTATGGGTTGGGCCTTGGGCCAAAGTGTTGGCCTTGAACGGACCATTAGGCAACAGTGTTCTTACGGTCTAGTTTAGTAATGCATTGTGTACTATTTACAGGCCCTTACTTGTGAGTGTGCACTTAGGGATTTCCTAGCTCGTTGCAGGTGTTCGATCGATTTCAGGTGAGTTCATGATGCCCCCTTTTTAACTCTTTTTAAGTTTTGGGCTAGCATGCACACCTAAGTGTTTTCTTACTTGATGAAATCTTTTTTTAAACGATTTTATATAGGCTTGCTAGTATATGGTAGGCCTTGGGATGTTAAATATATATATATATATATATATATATATATATATATATAATATATATATATATATATATATATATTATTGTTTGGCCTATATTTGATTTTTTGATTGACTTAATCCGTTTATTCATTCAACTCACAGTCACAGATGAGACAGAAGGACTTCTATAGAATCCCCATCTACATTCACATTCGATTAGTAGGGAAAATTAGATATATCTTTAGCTCGTATATAACTAGTCAATATCTAATATCACATATACATGTCTTTTTTCCACAATGTAAACCAACTCTTTCAATTCAATTTGATAAGGATGCGTCTAACCCTTGACAAGGGTTAACTTATAGCCATTCAATTCCATATACTTAGTTCGACCTACCCTCTACGAACCTTTTATGAACCCCGCTTTTTATCAATTATCCTTTCCCTTCCCCCTTTATTTATCATTTTTATCATTATCCTGCAACCTAAATTGATAAGATAATCAATGGATAAATTGATTGGGCCTAATCGTTGCATAGAAATTGATTTGATTGATCTAAGTTCATACAATTTATTATTTATTAATATTTTCGTTTGGTCAATCGGTGAATAAAATGAATTGAAAAGGGGAATCATTCTATAGAACATCCTTTTTTTTAATAACATTAAATAATACGTGGTAATACCACAAGAGAGATGTCCAAGATATTAAGAACGAGGGGAAGAATCGACGAGGAATCTAGACTAGAGAGGAATCTAGAACATCAAATCGTGAATGAAAAAGAAAAAGCGTGAGGAGAATGATCAACTCGAGATGTTAGAAGGTGCAAAACTAATAGGGGCCGGAGCTGCTACAATTGCTTCAGCGGGAGCTGCTATCGGTATTGGAAACGTCCTTAGTTCCTCGATTCATTCCGTGGCTCGGAATCCATCATTGGCTAAACAATCATTTGGTTATGCCATTTTGGGCTTTGCTCTAACCGAAGCTATTGCATCGTTTGCCCCAATGATGGCCTTTCTGATCTCATCCGTATTCCGATCAAAGAATCAAAGAAAGAAGGTTGAAGTTTCATAAAGCAAGCACCTCTTTCCAGCCTTAGTCAAATAGCCACCGGAGGCAAGGGGCGCAGTTCTTAAACAGAAGAATGGCGAGAAAGAGGAAATGATTCAAATTCAAGAAAAAAAGAGTCGAATTGGAAGTCAAGTAAGAAGGAAGGAGGCTAGCCCCCGAAAATGCTCCGCGCCTAGGTTCTTTTGTCGTTGGGGCTTACACCTTGTGACTCATTCATTCGGCAGAGCGTTCCTCGGGCGTCGATCAATCCTGAATCACAGGCCGCTCTGTCATTGTCTGATTTTTGGTTGTCTGATCACACTCGAAATTATGTATCTACTTATCATATTTTTGCCCCTGCTCGGTAGTTCCGTAGCAGGTTTTTTCGGACGTTTTCTAGGATCAGAAGGGAAAGGAACATTTACCTATTTATATAACAGATCGTATGGTAGGACACAAATTAGGAGAATTTGCGCCTACTTTAAATTTCCGAGGACATGCAAAAAGCGATAATAGATCTCGTCGTTAAAAAACGTTTGTTTATGTATAATAATATATATAGATATCTATCATTGATTAGTAGGAGACGAACTTTATGTTAAATAAGAGAACAACAGAAGTATACGCTTTAGGTCAACATATATCTATGTCTGCTCACAAAGCGCGAAGAGTAATTGATCAAATTCGGGGACGTTCCTACGAAGAAACACTTATCATATTAGAACTCATGCCTTATCGAGCATGTTATCCCATTTTTAAATTAGTTTATTCGGCAGCAGCAAATGCTAGTTCCAATATGGGTTCGAGTGAAGCCAATTTAGTTATTAGTAAAGCCGAAGTAAATAAAGGTACGATCATAAAGAGATTAAAAATGTTGCGTATGCCTACTTTGCGTTTACATGGGTTGATGTTACGTGTTTGGGTTGTACGTTTGCTCGACACGGATGTTATTACTTGGATGATATATATGTAGGTATATAATTATAAGGATGTTTATATATAATTATAAGGACGATTATATATAATTATAAGGATGTTTGTATTTAAGTATAAGGATGTTTATATATATATATATATATATATACACATATATATAAGGATGATAACTTATTGTTGATGATGGCCTAACTGTTTTATCCCTTTTATTTTAAAACTTTTGGGATGACTATTATGATTATTATTATAGATGTTATTTATAAAAACTTGAACTCACTCAGCTCAAACTGACTATGTGTGCATGTTAGTGTGAGTTTCATGTTAGGAGATGAATACATTACCGCTTGGACGTGCACGAAACTACTTGGACGGCGGAGAGCATACTTAGTCGGATGTTTCAATAATAATAAATGTTTTCTTTTTAACATTTATTTAAATTGGTTTTGGGAACTTATTTTATTATTTATGTTTTCCGCTGAATTATACTCTGAAATGGTTATTTTAATGAAGTGAATTGTTTTTAAGTTTAATTATTTTTACGAGTGTTTTGAATGATTACCAAATGTGGGGTACCCGGGGTTCGAGGCCTTACAATCAACTTGTATGATAAGCTTGAAGAAAGAAATGATGTAATGGTAAATTACTTTTTCTGCGTAATTATGAAATGTTTTTGTCCTCATCCTTTAATTGTGAAATTACTCTTCCGTCCATCACTCCTCCTTAATAATATAATATAGATTAGTATCTTATATTGGTGTTACCAACCCGCTAATTAAGTATCCGCCTTTTATTGTTACCTATGTGATTATAGGAAATTGAATGTTTGAAATCACCGGCGGGCGATTGCGACGAAGACAAAGGACTATCAAATAATTGAAGATAAAAATTTATAAAACTAAATGTGCTCTTAAGTTTGGTGCGGTAGACTAAGAACATGGTTAGAAAACTCATTTAAATGTGTAAATGTGATGTATTATCTCTCTATAACAGTAATGGATGCATTATAGTTGCATTTTTGAGGTCATGCATATCCGTACGCACAAAACACCATGTAAAATCAACAATTGCAACCATAGATTGCAACACGCCTTTGAGTTAACTTTTTAATGAACTTTACGAGTGTCAATCAAATTAATCTGGTGTCTGCCGTAACGCATGGGGGTAAATTACTAGTTTAACATAACCCAAATAATCATGAATCTAATAAATAACCAAATTAGCAATAATTGAAAACAACTATAAATTGTTGAAATATTCGACTTTTTTTGAGATACATTGTTGAAATATTCGACTTTTTTTGAAAAAGTCTATTCTCTCTCTAGGAAGGCGATTTTGGTGACTAACCCTATGCGATCGGCCGCATAGGGTTCTTGGCTTTTCTTGGGTTTTTTGTTGCTCTAATCTTGTTCCAATCCTTGGTTCTGATTGCTTAGCAGGTTTGTTATTGATCACGGCTATTGTTATAGTTTAGTTAGATCGATAACACCCTATTAATTGATTAAGGATCTTGTGGTTTTCAAGGTTAGGGTTGGTTCTTGTTTCTTGTTCTTGATTGTTCTTTGGGTTATTAGTTCTTGGATCTTTGGGCAGATTTGGATTAAGGTTCCATTCTCCTCTTGGTTCCTTGGATTCGGCTGGCTTGGGTTCCTTGGATTCGGCTGGATTAAGGTTCTTGTTCTTGGTTCTTGATCGTGTTCTTGGTTTTCTTGGCTGTTCCGTGAGATCTTGTTCTTGGCTGAGATCTTGCCCTTGATCTTGATCTTGTTATTGGCGGACCTTGTTCTTGATCTTGATCTTGATCTTGGTTTGGCCGATTCTTGTTCTAGATCTTGTTCTTGGCTGATTTTGTTTATTTGAGCGAGATATTGTTCTTGATTTGGTTTGATCTTGGCTGATTGTGTTTGACCTTGTTCTTGATCTTGATCTTGATCTTGGTTTGGCCGATTATTGTTCTTGATCTTGTTCTTGGCTGATTTTGTTTATTTTGAGCGAGATATTGTCCTTGATTTGGTTTGATCTTGGCTGATTTGTGTTTCCTTATTTATTGATCTTGATCTTGATATTGATTTTGGGGTATCTTGGCTGGATTTTTATTGGGGTTACATGGAGAATAAGGGTGGTATTGGTTCTGGTGATCATGTTATACATGGGTTTCCAGCGAATCGGGTAACGAACATTGATGGGGCTCCCCCTCGTAGGGGGGTTCTGAAAACTGGTTCTTCGGGAAACCCTAATGTTACGGGTTCGTTTGGTTCGTTTGCTGCAAACACTACATTCACCGCTCCGTTAAATGACGTTATCCATAATGTTGGTGGTTGTTCAGCCGTGGGGAACAAAGCTAGTGGTTGCTTGAGCGATAACAAGGGTATTGGATCAGGTTCGCTAAATAGTCAACAAGATAAGGATTGTTCAGCTTTTGTTCCGAACGAAAATAAGGTGGTTGGAGCTGAATCGTCTAATATTCAGAGGGATGTAGGGAAGGAAAAACATATGGAAAATTCAAAGCCTTCATACATGAGTGTTGTTCAACTTGAAAACAAAACATCGAAGGCAACTTTAAGAAAAGTAAATGTGGAATCAACGATGGATGGAGTTGATGTGGTTATACCGGTTGATTCTGTCAAGAAAGTTAAAGAGAGGTTTAATAATACTTTGTTTGGCTATTTTTTGGGTAATAGACTCCCTTTTCCGGTTGTTGAGGATTTTGCTAAGAAAAATTGGAACAAATATGGGCTTACGAGACTAATGATGAATGCGAAAGGGTTTTTCTTTTTCAAGTTCCATACGGAAGCTGGGATGATGAAGCTGATTGAGGATGGTCCTTGGATGATTAGGAATGTTCCCATTATTCTCCAAATTTGGACTATGGAGTCAGATTTGGAGAAGGAGGATGTACGGTCTGTTCCGGTTTGGGTCAAATTACAAAACATTCCCCTGGGTGCCTTTACTGAGGAGGGTCTAAGTATGCTCGCGTCAAGAATTGGGGATCCGATAAGTATGGACTCTTATACTGCTAATATGTGTAAGGAATCGTGGGGAAGAAGTAGTTTTGCTAGAGTACAGGTTGAGCTCCATGCAAATCAGGAGATTAAAAGGAAGCTTGTTGTTGCTGTTCCGGATACGTGGGGGGAGACAAATAAGATATCGGAGATTAAAGTTGAATATGATTGGGAGCCCCCCAGATGTTCTTTATGTGAGGTGTTTGGCCATTCGGACGCCCAGTGCCCGAAACAAGTTCACGATAGAAAGTTAAATGACGAACAAACGAAAGTAACTAATGATGATGGTTTCCAGAGGGTGAAGGGAAAGAAAAAAGTTAACACGCAAATCAAGAAACATAATCTTGTCTACCGACCGGTGGTTAAACCTGCTGTGCCAAAACCTATAAATAAACCATCCACTCAAGAACAAGACAATAATTATCCTGTGGGTAAACCTACAATGGCTAAGGGGGTCCAGTTAAAGGAAAATCATACTGTTCAAACCAGTAACAGGTTTGGTAAGTTGGCGGACGAGTCGGAAAGTGATGAAGATGATGATGATGTGGAGGAGTTGTTTACGGATGTGGCTAAAGCTATGAAAGCGGATATTTTTTCTGAGGGTGCAAGCACACCCGGTGAATTGGGTGTTTAATGGGTACCATCGCCACTTGGAATATAAGAGGGTTGAACCGCCCTCTTAAACAAAAAGAGGTTCGTAAGGTAATACAAGATAATAATATTCAGGTATGCGCTATTCTTGAGTCTCACGTCAAATTAAACGCGGTTTTTGATGTTTGTAAGAAGATCTGTAATAATTGGGATTGGACCAGCAATGGTAGTGTTTGTGATAAAGGTACTCGGATTATTGTGGGGTGGAATACGGATCTGGTTGATCTTATGGTTATTGATTATTCGAACCAGGTTCTTCACGTTCAGTTAAAGTTTAAGCTGGATAGCAAGGTGATGTATGGTTCTTTCGTGTATGCTGAGAATTGTTATTTGAAAAGAAGGGAGTTATGGCGTAATCTTCTTGTTCATAAACAATTCACTCGTGGTAAACCTTGGGCTTTACTTGGTGATTTTAATTGTGCTCTTAGTTTGGAAGACAGCTTGCATGGTTCTTCCAAAATTTCCACTGGAATGATTGATTTTCGTGATTGTGTTAAAAACATTGAAGTTGAGGATATAAAGGGGGTCGGCCTCAAATACACTTGGAGCAATAAACCGAAAACGGGTATGGGCCATTTTAAAAAGCTTGATAGGGTGATGGGAAACTCTAAATTCTTGGAGATTTTTAATGATTCTTCGGCGGTGTTCCTTCCGTACCGGATTTCAGACCACTCTCCATGTCTTTTGAAATTCCCCTCTCTTATTAAAGGTAAGCCTAAACCGTTTAAATTCCCTAATTTCTTGATTGAAAAACCGGGTTATCATGTTATTATTGCTAAAGGCTGGAATATTGAGGTGAACGGGTATCACATGTTTCGCGTGGTAAAGAAACTCCAGAACTTAAAACACCCTATTCGTTCTTTGCTGTACCGGCAAGGCAATCTCCATAAGAAAGTTAGTGACCTAAGAACCCGTCTGGATGCTTGTCAAACCCGCCTTGACACTGACCCTACTAATTTGGAGTTGATTCGGGAACAGAGTAATTATCTTAAGGCTTATCATGAGGCGGCTAAGGATGAGGAAGAATTCCTTAAACAAAAGGCTAAAGTTGATTGGTTAAAGCTTGGTGACTCTAACACTGCATACTTTCACAATTCTTTGAAAATGCGAAACCATAGGGGTCGAATTGATATTATAAGTGATGATCAGGGCCGTTTATTTGAGGGGTTGGATGTTCCTTCGGTCTTTGTTAATCATTTTACGAACATCTTTGGCTCTGATTTGAAACCATTGAGGAAACTGGATAATCAGATGTTTACTACTAAACTCTCGGCCTCTCAGGCGGAGTTTATGATTAGACCTATCTCCGATTTGGAAATCAAGGATGCGGTTTTCTCTATTGAGAATTCCAAAGCGCCGGGACCTGATGGTTTTTCCTCGGCCTTTTTCAAGAGTTCTTGGGATATTGTTGGGAAAGATGTGTGTTTGGCGGTTCGTGAATTTTTCAGCAGAGGAAGTCTCCTTAAACAGGTAAACCACACCATTATTGCCCTTATTCCTAAAGTGACGAATATTGTGACTCCGAATGATTTTCGTCCCATCTCGTGCTGCAACACTTTATATAAATGCATTACCAAGATTATCTCGGTTCGTATGATGAAGGGGTTGGAGTCGTTAATTGATATTAATCAGTCAGCGTTTGTGCCTGGGCGTAGGATTTCTGATAATATCCTTTTGACCCAAGAATTAATGCATAATTACCACACTAATACAGGTCCGCCTAGATGTGCTTTTAAAGTTGATATCCAGAAAGCCTATGATACGGTCAGTTGGGACTTCATACGTGATATTCTTTTTGGGTATGGTTTCCACGATAAGATGATTCAGTGGATAATGGAGTGCATAACCACTTCTTCTTTTTCGATAGCAGTTAATGGGAATTTACACGGGTTCTTTAGTGGTAAAAGAGGTCTGAGACAGGGTGATCCGATGTCCCCTTATATTTTCACGCTGGTTATGCAAGCTCTCACGTTGATTCTGCATCGTAAGGTTCGTATTGATGGATCGTTCCGTTTTCATCGATGTTGTGAAAATTTAAATATTATCAACATTTGCTTTGCGGATGATTTGTTCCTGTTTGCTCGTGGTGATGTGAATTCTGCTAAAATTATTATGGGGGCTCTGAATGATTTCAAAGATATGTCCGGGCTTACTCCGAGTGTTCCGAAAAGTACCGCGTATTTCTGTAATGTCCCGGACCGTGTTAAAGGTGGTATTTTGAATATTATGCCCTTCGTTGAAGGAAGGCTCCCGGTTAAATACTTGGGGGTTCCTCTTATATCCACGAGGTTAAATTACCGGGATTGTAAGAGGTTGCTGGATTGTATGGATAGTCGGATTGGAGATTGGAAGAATAAAACGTTATCCTTTGCGGGTAAATTGCAGCTGGTCAGGTCTGTTCTTTCGTCTTTATATATTTATTGGGCTGCTGTGTTTTCTCTCCCCTCTAGACTTATTGCTGATCTTGAGAAACGGATTAAAAACTTTCTTTGGGATTATGGTCAAAATAAGGGAAAGCATAAAGTCTCTTGGGATATTGTGTGTCGGCCGAAGTGTGAAGGTGGCTTGGGTATCCGGCGTATACGGGATGTCAATAACTCTCTGCTGGTTTATCATATTTGGAGCTTAATCAATGTGCGTAACTCGTTGTGGGTTAAATGGATTTATGAGTATAAAATGAAGGGGCGAAATTTTTGGAGCTTGCAGATTCCTAACTCGTGTACGTGGGGGTGGAGGAAAATTCTTCAGCTCCGTCCTCAGATTAGAAAATTTATATGGCATGAAATTGGGAATGGGAGATCTACTTCAGTTTGGTATGATAAGTGGGATGAGATTTGTCCTTTAATTGATTATATTAACCCTAGAGCTATTCATCGAGCTGGCTTGTCTTTAGGGACCTGTGTCAGTGATGTTGTTCATCATAATAACTGGGGTTGGCCGCCTGATTGGATTTTGAGGTATCCAATTCTTTTGAACCTAAAAGAAGTCAGCATTTGTCCGGATGTGAGGGACAAGATCGTGGTAATGGATGAGAATGGGACTTCAATGAATTTCTCGGCGTCTGGAATTTGGAATATTATTCGGAGACCGGCTGATAAGGTGTCTTGGGTGCATGTTGTTTGGTTCTCTCAATGTGTTCCAAAACACTCCTTTATGTTGTGGATTGTGCTTCATGATAGGTTGAGCACGCAGAATCGTATTATGGGTTGGAATTTTGGTGGGTATCCAAATTATAACTTGTATTGCTGCCCTCTTTGTAATGGAGAGCCGGATTCTCGTAACCATCTCTTCTTTGAGTGTAAGTTCTCTGCTGAGGTTTGGAGTATTGTTAGAATGAAAGGGAAGTTTCAGGGTTGTAGGAATGGTTGGGCGAATATTCTTCAATATGTGTCTCAATTTGGAATGTCCAACTCTATTGAAAATGTTGTTAATCGGCTGCTATTTGGGGCTTCGGTTTACGTTATTTGGAAGGAGCGAAACAACCGGCTTTTCATGAACTCTTTGAAGACTCCGATGATGGTTGCGGACGATATCATTAGGGGGACGCGCCTAAAACTTATGACTCTAAAGTTCAAGAATTCTGAACGGGTTAATCGGGTTCTCGAGGATTGGCACTTTCCGCGGGGAGTTTCCCACCAGATTGATGATAATGGTTGATTTGTTTTAGTTTTGTTTATTTACATTGTTCTTGTGTAAGCTTTGGCTGTGTTTACCAATGTTTGGTGGTTTTGGTTTGTTTACTCTTGTATGGCATGTCATACATGAGAACTAATATGGCACTCTGTCATATTACTTGTACTTTTTGATTGTGTGGAATGCATTTAACCGGGTGAATCCCTTTACCCAAAAAACTATAAATTAAATAACCACCCAACTGCACGTCCATTCGCACTATAGAAAGGACGTTAGCTGTCTTAGAAGTTCGACCGCTCCTTGCAGCTCAATCTGTAGTCAAAAGTTTAGCTACCTCTCTCATGAATCATTCTAAATCGACGTTAAAGAAACGAAAAGAGACTAACGGTGAAACTTGTTACTCGTTTATTCTTTTATTTCGATATATAAGAATATGTATATTTTAAAAAGTAATGGGATTCAGGATTCTAATTTCTATACAGCTCTCATTCTTTAAATCTTCTATTCAATTATCAAGAATTTTTAAAACTTTTTCTCTAAATTTTACATTTTACATTATTTAAAATCTCAATTGATTTTTATCTTTTTGTTATATGCCCTGGCCCTACCCTATTCGAATTGAACTGATTATATTTTTAATTTGGGATTTTCTAATATACACCCTAAGGGTACATGCAAGAGACATTAATTATTTTAAATATATATAAACGAAACCTTTAAAAGCTATCTGGTTGCCCCCTACATTATCTTAAGCTACCAGATTGTTTTATTTGTAAATTGAGGCTTCTCATGCATTTGAACTGAATTTACGGGTATGGTCTCACCAAACCCAGATAGCTCTTAAATGGGTTATAACATCTCATTAAACTAAAAGTCAATCTCACCAAATATTTGATATGAAAATCCTATAAAATAGGGATATACTAAAAACTAATATCCGTTTTAAAAAAAAAAGATATTATTTATAATTAAGAAACAATTATATAGCATTCGTTACTTTTCAAACCCGAAAACCCGACCCATTTTGAATTTTCGGTTTTTATGTATAAAGAATAAATATGATTATATTCTCAAGCTTCGTTTCAATGTATTTTGTACGTCGTTAATTATTAATATAATATTCATGGAGAATTATGTCATTTGTTCTTTTCTTTCATTTTGCTCAATAATCAAACCACCGGGATTTGAAGTTCATATTAAACGATTTGCAAACTAATCGGATATAGTATGAAAATAATCCAAATATATTTATACTTTTAATAAAACTTATAGCCATCAAAAGTTCAAGGTTCTTTTAGTAAATTTTTTTTCAATAACAAAAACAAATTAATTTATCATTAAAATCAAAACGATTACAATAAAGTGGCAGGCAAACGGGCAACAAGCTGCGCCGCAACCCCCTTTTGAATAGTAAAACCAATTCTACTAAAAACAAAGCGTTGGGTCGTAGGAGACGACAAAGTACCATGAACGACACGCTGAACCCTGTTTAGAAAATTCACGGCCTCCCGGGCCAGAAACCCAAATGTATCAAAAGCAAAAGGGAGAAACACGTGTTGATTTTAGTAAATATAATTAAATATATTTATTATTAGAACTTTAAAAGTGCAAGGGCTGATATTGTAAAATTATTTTAAAATATAATAAATTAATATAACTCCCAACCCCCACCCCTTTAACACGTTTTTCCAACCCCATGATTCCGGCCGCCGGAATTCGTCTGCGGCGAAGCCCCAACAGCCCCGTAATCTCCGCGTTTGACCAAATAAATTAGTATAACCATTTTTGTCTTCGATAATAAATATTAATAAAAGGGTTCATTTCTTTATAACGTCTAGTAATCATCATAATCCTATAATCATCGCCGGACTTCAAGCCGAATCAAATTAATGTAATTTAACGTGTTTACGCTCCAATTACTAGTATAAACAGGGCCCTAACCCCAAGCTAAACTCGCTCATCACCTTAAATCTCACTAATATACACTCTATGACATCGCATCTTGTCTCCTAAGCATCGGATTCAGGCCGCCGTCGTTAACCATCATCCCGATACTGTTTCAGGTAATTTATATATGAAATTGATTTGTTTCAAGCCATTAATCGAAACCCCTAACTTAATATCTCCAAACATTGTACCGATTGAATGAATTGAGAACCTAGGGTTATGAGGAAGACGATGAATCTGTGTATATGAATCATATAACACTGTTTTTGTAATATTATCTAAACAACATGTTGATCCAGTGGTTAAGTCACTTGGTTGTAGGCAAAGGGACCCGGGTTCGAACCCGGGTCATAGCAGTTTTGTTTATTTTCTTTTAATACCTTTTTCCTATTTATATATTAACCAAATAACATATTAAAAATCATAAGAAACCAAATAAAATTATTTTAAATTAAATAAAAATAGTTATAAATTATATTTATCATTTTCACTTGAAAACAAAACTTTCAAAACCCGTTTTAAACTCGTTTAGCATTCACATAATTTAGTTATCGTTAGTTAAACTTTAAAATTTGTTAACGCTTTCGTTTTCAAAGATAAAATATACCGTTAGCACCAAAATCCCGTAAGCATTATAATAATTAAATTTATTAATCTTGCAATTTAAATATATTAAAATATTGATAGATCTTTAACCGTTATTATAAATTATTCCTCTTTTAATCGATAAGCTTTAAATCGTTGGTTTAGTTCGTAAACTTATATATCCTTCAAACCGTATTTAATAAATAAACCTCATTATAATAAAATGTCATAACAATAAAACCCGCAAAAAAAATCCGTTAAAGACTTAAAATATTATTAATGCTTTAAAATATTAAAATGATGCTTAACACCTAAAACCAAATTATTTAACTCGTTTTATCCCGTTAGTTACTCTTTAAATATTCGTATTTATTTTGTTTATAGTTCGAGAAGTTCAATCGTTTTGGATTTTTGTAACGCACTTTCGGTTGCTTTGATTTCGTTATCATGCTTTCGGTTTTCATGGCAATGTTTATCTTCGATTTCGAGGTGAGTTTCTCACACCCCTGTTTTTCAACGTTTAATATCTTTGGGGTAGTATATGTGTCCTACCAAACTTCAAGATTTGCAGTTTTGCTTACAAACTACAATTCATACCATGGACTTGTGTGCTTACTTGCTTATTTGTTATATTCGTGGATTTCAAGTGATTGCCTCAATAAGTATGATCATACGCCCCCCTTTGCACTCTTGTCCATTTGTATTGAGTGGAAAAGGGACCTCATATTCGAGTACGTTGGTAGCCCCAATTGGAAAAGACCCTTGTTTGTTCTTTACACTCAGTGCCATTGCATCGAGTGTAAAGAACCCTTATGGGCTCATTTTACAAGTTTCATGGAATTGTATGCTTTTTATGTATTTATACAACCAGTGGGAGTCTCACCAGCTATGTTTATAGCTGGCTTTATTATATACATATGCTACAGGTGTAGAGATATGAGGATGAAGGTGAGAAGACACATAGCATGCTTATAGGATATTCAATGAAAAACTTAAAGTTAATTTATTTATTTGTTTAGAACTTGTATTCTTTGATAAACTTGTGTTACATGATGATTTTAATGAAATAAAGTATTATGGTCACCTAATAGTGTCACGTGTGTTTGGGCAATCTGTACACTCAGGCGTTTCAGCTTTAGCCGAGGTGTTACAGATTGTATCAGAGTCGTGGTTATACGATAGGACATTAGACATAGTGTTCTAGGTAGCTATAGCTTATTTAAATATTTAGGTTGCATGATAGAATTATGTGAGCCTCCACTTGATTGTTTACACGCACTTACTATTACTGTATTGTTGTACTGCAGATTTCATTAACGACTCATGAACACCAGTACACACACACAAGTCCAAGGCTTAGGCCTTTAACAAGTTTTCTCAAAAGCAATTTCAAGTAATTTTCAACTTCGGTTTCCGATATTTTTCCTCATAAAGATGGTTCTACGTGGCGGGTATGTAGTAACTTAAAGGGGGACGTGCTTGTTTTCCGAAATCTTGACACCAAAGTTATTGAAACATAAGGATAAGCAATGCGCATAAATCCAATCAGACGTTTGACCTGGTTGCTTTCCTGGAGAGTTCGGGAAGGGCATGAAACTTATTCGGCCAAAACGTACCGCACCAAACGCCATAAGAATCACAAATTTATGTTTTCAACCGTGATCATGTCCTCTTTGTGATAAGGATATGGTTACACTCCTAAGGCTGTCACACATGTCATGGTGGTTCATGCGACGTGTGACTCCGACCCCTCAATGTTTTACAACGTGTTTTAATTAAAAGTCTGACAAGTCGTGGTGATACACCAACAACCAGCTTTTGGTTCGATTTGATTACGCATTTTGATTTATACGTTTTAAACTGAAAGTCTGTCAAGTCGTGTTGATAAACAAATACCCAACTTTCGGTTCGATTTGATTACTTTTACTAGAACATACAAATTATGATGATTCATACAACGTGTGATTCCGAATTCTCAATCGTTTATATTGTGGTTTTGACAAGTCATTGGGATATGGGAAATAGTCGAGTTTCAATTCATTTTATTTATTTGTATATATTCATTATTTCTTATACTTTGAATTGAAAATACAAAAAGTCATGGTGATACATAAATAGTCGACTTTTCAATACTCATTTTCTCGTGTGTTTAAAAATTGAGAATTCGAAAACTCATTGTGATACATGAATAGTCGAATTTTCAATACTCGTTTTCTCGTGTGTTTTAAATTGAGAATTTGAAAAGTCATGGAGATGCATGAATTGTCGATTTTCAATTCGTTTTCTTTATATAATTCGTTTATTATAGTTTTAATTGAAAATTCGAAAAGTTATGATGGTACATAAACACTCGATTTTCAATTCGATTTTATTACTCATATTAGGTTGTATTAATTCCGTGTTTTTATTTCAAAATTTGATACATTTTTTATTCGACAATTTACGAGATAAGTACTGACTCATGAGCACTTCGATTTCAATTTCAAAATTTGTTTCATTTGATTGTACTTATTTATTTGCATATTTATAGATGGATTCTGATTTTAGGAATCTCTCATGTAACGTTTCTTTTGATTTTGATATGAATTTCATATTTACGTCCAATGTCACGTGAATTGTTCACACTTCATGTCTTCTCGTTTCCTCAACATTGCCCTCGAAACTCAACTCGCAAAACGACAGCCATGATCATTAAACAATCAGCCGCCGTGATCCCGATCATGATGACCCAAAATTCATCACTAGCCACAGCAATACATTCAAATCCCAAAGCTATGCCTAAGTCAATCCAAACCCAACACAACTCTTGGATACTCAACCCTAACCAACAAAGATACTTACACATGTAGTTCCACCACTACACTACCGCGATGTCGAAATGATGGTCTCGGCCACCACATCAACTCTGCCACATAACTGTACATACTCAACACCACCCGTTCATTTCCCATGACCTGTTAACCAACCATTCATCCCAACCTTCTGCCTTACCTTATGCTCGTGCTTCAAGTCTGCTATCATTGTATTAACCCGAGCACACCCACAATACTTTTAAAAACCTAACTCGTTTCCGCCACGCAATACCTTAACTCGCATTCTTTGCCTACTTAAAGTTTATTCGTTTTTCGGTTTCAATACTTGGTCTTTTCTAATAACACGTTTTACATGAAATTTCAAATATCGATTATTTTAAAATAGTCAATAAATATATTCGTATATTCACAAAATATTTCTTTATGCTAAGTATAATCAAGTTCTTTTTTCTAATGTAACGCCCGTTAATTCCGGTTCCAAGAATTAAAGCTTGTAGAGTATGTATAATTCTCGGGATTTATCCGACGTTTCTCGGAAGCCTTTACGTTATCCCGGTACGTTAAAGAACTTAAATTTTCCTTCCATTTTGCCTTACACTTCAATTTGGAGGGACTTGGATGTAACTATTTTATTTATATCATAAAACAAATAAACCATAACCCCTAACCATTTCTAACTGCCGATCGGACCTTAAGACCCCCCCTGCTCGTTTTTCTTCTGCCCCGCCAAGTTTCAGCCGTGAAAACTTCAATTCAAGGTCGGTTTTATGATTCCCCATGTCTTTTACACCTTGATTGATCATATTAACGCGCTTATTGGTCGTTAAGGTTGAGTTTTGATGACAATAGTTTGCTGACAGATTCGTATACGTTTATTGTAGGGTCTGTAACGCGATGATAATCCACTTTTTTTGATCGATTCTTGATTCCATTATGTTCTACTTTGAGTCTAGTTTCCATAAAGGTATAATACGTAATTTTTGGACGAGATTAAATGGTTTTTATGAATTTATAAAATCGAGTGTCAAAGCTGATGCGGGATGACGGATTCTGGTCTGTATTCCCGACGTCATAACCTTTTTTCAACAGGTCCAAATTGGTTGGTTTCACTTCTAGAAGTTAGTATTTTGAGTTAGGAACCAAACCCAATTGGAATCATTTAATTTGGTTCGGTAATGAATTTTATAAAAATAAAACCATTTTGTTGCGCACTGAAATAGCTGCACGTACCTTGCTGTGTTGGAGGAATTTTTATAATTTTTGTGTCTAATAGAAAAATATAATAAAAAGATTTTTATAAACCTAAGACATTTATTAAAGTCTGGTAAAAATTTAATAATTTATTTCAAAGGTTATCCTATGTAATTAAATGCATCTTCGCATGCTAAAATCTACTCGTTTTACTCGTTATTAATCGGTAAGTTCGTTTTAGGCTTAACCGGTGGATTTGGTTAGTTGAAAGGTTTTAGGGGCTGAGGTAAAGTAATTGGGTATGGGTTGGGCCTTGGGCCAAGTGTTGGGCCTTGGGCCTCGGGCCAACCTGTTGGGCCTTGGGCCAAAGTGTTGGGCCTGAACGGCCCATTAGGCAAGAGTGTTCTTACGGTCTAGTTAAGTAATGCGTTGTGTACTATTTACATGCCCTTACTTGTGAGTTTGCACTTAGGAATTTCCTAGCTCGTAGCAGGTGTTCGATCGATTTCAGGTGAGTTCATGATGCCCCCTTTTTAACTCTTTTTAAATTTTGGGCTAACATGCACACCTAAGTGTTTTCTTACATGATGAAATGTTTTAAACGATTTTATATAGGCTTGCTAGTATATGGTAGGCCTTGGGATGTTAAATATATATATATATATATACACACATTATTGTTTGGCCTATATTTGGCGATGTTATAGTCGTTTCGACTACTGATGTTGCGTATGCCTACTTTGTGTTTGCATGCGTTGATGTTACGTGTTTGGGTTGTACGTTTGCTTGACCCTGATGTTACGTGTTTGGGTTATACGTTTGCTCGACCCTGATGTTATTACTTGGATGATATATATGTAGGTATATAATTATAAGGATGCTTTCATATATAATTATAAGGATGTTTATATATAATTATAAGGACGATTATATATAATTATAAGGATGTTTATATTTAATTATAAGGATGTTTATATATATGTATATATATATATAAGGATGATTACTTTTTGTTGATGATGGCCTAACTGTTTTATTCCGTTTATTTGGCCTAACTGTTGTATCCCTTTTATTTTAAAAGTTTTGGAATGACTATTATGATTATTATTATAGATGTTATTTATAAAAAGTTGAACTCACTCAGCTCAAGCTGACTTTGTGTGCATGTTAGTGTGAGTTTCAGGCTAGGAGATGGGTACATTACCGCTTGGACGTGCACGAAGCTACTTGGATGGTGGAGAGCATACTTAGTCGGATGTTTCAATAATAATAAATGTTTTCTTTTTTTAACATTTATTTAAATTGGTTTTGGGAACTTATTTTATTATTTATGTTTTCCGTGAATTATACTCTGAAATGGTTATTTTAATGAAGTTAATTGTTTTTAAGTTTGATTATTTTACTAGTGTTTTGAATGAATACCAACTGTGGGGTTCCCTGGGTTCGGGGCCTTACAAGTTGGTATCAGAGCCATTGTTCGAGGGATTCGAGCATCCCCGAATGCTTGGACTCGAACTGTAAGAAAAGAGACCAGTATGCCCACCGCGAGTAGCTGCACGCCAAGAGGTAACTTTAAATTATTTAGTCATTCCTTTGAATTTGAAAGTTTCCAGTATGTGATTAATTGCAAAGTGTTAGATAGAATGCTAAGGTGGTTAGGGGCAAGGGGTGCTTAGAACGGGCCGGTGAGACTAATAACACTTAATCAACGTTATTAGCAGTTTACCCTTACCTTCCATGTTTTAAATACCACTTGTGTCTAACTATGTTAGGGTTTCGTCTTTGTAGGGATAGGATTTGGCTAACTCTCGAGTCGTTAGCGTTAAAGTTTATCTTATTCCCTAAATTCTCCTATTCATTTCCCATCCTCTCGAACGCTTTGAGTGTAATTGTTTAGCTAAGGCATAGCATACTGTCACTCTGGGTTCCTTGGTACTTGACCGCTTAAATTCCTCGCTCCTTCAAGAATGTATGAGCAACTATTTAGCTAAGTAGGAGCGTGATGTTATCCCAGATACCTTTCTACTAGATGAATTACCGGCGTCAGTCTTATTTGATTCGGGCACCAGTAGAAGTTTTGTGTCTACCGCTTTCTGTTCCATCGAATTGTCTGGGTATAGATTTCCGGTGTGATTGTATTTGATGCTGCTTGGTTGTTTCGATGTGGTGCTTGGGATGGATTGGCTCGCGAATGTTGATGCTCAGACCATTTGTGGTCAGAAACTCGTTCGTCTAACGGCCCCGAATGGGACTCAAATTACGGTCTTCGGTGATCGGAATGTGGCGACGCCACATATTATATCCATGCTTAAGGCAGGAAAGTTGATGCAGCGGGTGTGCGGGGCGTATCTGTCGTATGCTATGAATGTGAATACCGAGGTGGCTACCATCGGTGATGTTCCTATTATTCGGGATTTCCCGGATGTATTTCCAGATGATTCGTTCGATGTGCCGCCGGATCACGAGGTCGAGTTCCAGATAGACCTTGTATCGGGCGCCAAACCCGTTGCCCGAGCTCCCTACCGCCTAGCGCCGAACGAAATGAAGGAACTGATGGCTTAGTTGGAAGACTTGCTCGATAAGGGCTTTATTCGACCGAGCATCTCGCCTTAGGGTGCCCCGGTCTTGTTCGTTAAGAAGAAGGACGGTAGCATCCGGATGTGCATTGACTACCGTGAGTTGAATAAGCTCACCGTTAAAAATCGATACCCGCTCCCGAGGATCGACGACTTATTTGAACAGCTCCAAGGAGCTAGTTGGTTCTTGAAGATCGACCTTAGGTCCGGGTATCATCAGTTGAAGATTCGGGAGGAAGATATTCCTAAGACTGCCTTCCGCACTCGTTATGGGCATTATGAATTTCTTGTGATGTCTTTCGGTTTAACCAACGCACCGGCTGTGTTCATGGATCTTATGAACCGGGTGTGTAGACCGATGCTCGATCGTTCGGTTATTGTGTTCATCGACAACATTCTTGTGTACTCTAAAAGTGAATCCGATCACGCCGGTCATCTCGTGGAAGTGTTGGAGGCTCTGCGGAAGAACAAACTGTATGCAAAATTTTCTAAGTGTTCCTTCTGTTTGCGTGAGGTTCAATTCTTGAGTCATGTTATTAACTCGAGTGGTATTCTGGTTGACCCTGCAAAGGTGGAAGCCATGAATGAATGGGAGTCTCCTAAGTCTCCATTTGAAATCCGTAGCTTTCTGGGTTTGGCGGGGTATTACCGCCGCTTTATTCCCGACTTTTCGAAAAATTACTTCTTCGCTGACAAGGTTGACTAAGAAGAGTGTTAAGTTCGTTTGGGGTACTGAGCAGGAGGAGGCTTTTCTCGAGTTGAAGAACAGGTTGACGCATGCACCGATTTTACCTTTACCGGATGGCACCGATGATTTGGTAGTGTATTCTGATGCCTCTTATCAGGGGCTTGGGTGTGTTTTGATGCAGCGAGGTCGAGTCATCGCTTATGTCTCACGGCAATTGAAGCCTAACGAGGCGAATTTTCCTACTCACGACTTGGAGTTGGCGGCGGTTGTGTTTGCAATTAAGTTGTGGAGGCATTATTTGTACGGGGTTCCTTGCGTCATCTATACGGATCATAAGAGTTTAAAGTATTTCTTCGAGCAAAAGGAACTAAATATGCGACAGCGTCGATGGTTTAAGTTGATTAAGGACTCCAATCTGGAGATTATGTACCATCCAGGTAAGGCTAACGTGGTGGCCGACGCGTTGAGCTGGAAGGAGAGACCGAAGCCGATTCGTGTAAAATCTTACCAGCTTATCCTTAAACCCGATATTTTGAAGCAAATAGCCAGCGTTCAGAATGAGGCTTTGCAGGTGGAATGGATTATGTCAGAACGTGTTTGGGGTCAGGAGAAATCGTTGGAAGACGTCGGCGACGGGGTGAAGTATAAGGATGGTCATTTATGGGTACCGAAGTATGGGGGATTCAAAGATAAAATTTTGGATGAGGCACACAAGTCGCGCTATTCTATTCACCCGGGCGCGACAAAGATGTACCAAGACTTGAAGAAAAATTATTGGTGGCCTGCGATGAAGTTTGAGGTGGCTCAGTACGTGAGTAAGTGTTTGATGTGTCTACAAGTTAAGGTCGAGCATCAAAAGCCGTTCGGGAAGCTTCAACCTTTAGAAATACCTGAGTGGAAGTGGGAGCATCTCACTATGGATTTTGTGACTAAATTGCCTCATACTCCTAAGGGTAGTTATGCACCATTTGGGTAATTGTTGATAGATTGACCAAGAGCGCTCATTTCTTGCCGATCCGAGAGACTTTTAATTCCAAGCAGTTGGCCGATGTGTTTATTTGTGAGATCGTTTCTAGGCACGGGGTGCCGGTATCTATTGTTTCGGATAGAGATACGCGTTTTACCTCCAGGTTTTGAAAAAGGTTTCACGAGGAGATAGGCACCAAACTCCTCATCAGTACTGCTTACCACCCGCAGACGGATGGTCAGTCCGAGAGGACCGTTCAGACTCTCGAGGATATGTTGCGGGCTTGTGTTATCGACTTTGGTGGTAGTTGGGATCGTCACTTACCGTTGGTAGAGTTCTCGTATAATAACAGTTATCACGCCACGATTGGGATGCCACCGTTTGAGATGCTGTATGGTAGGAGGTGTAGGACTCTAGTCTGTTGAGGTTCCATTGGACAGAAACAGTTAGGTAGTTGGAGGTAGTTGAGGCTAAGACTGAGAAGCTCGATAAAATTTAGGCGTTTATGAAGGCCGCCCATAGCCGACAAAAGTCCTACGCGGATAAAAGGCGAAGACCTATTATGTTTGAGGCTGGAGATCGGGTTATGTTGAAAGTTTCTCCTTGGAAGGGCATTATTCGTTTTCGAAAGAGGGGAAAGCTCAGTCCGAGGTTTATTGGTCCGTTCCGTATTTTGGCCCGAGTTGGTGAGGTAGCATATAGGCTGGAATTGCCCGAGGATCTCGCGGGGATTCAAACTACTTTTCGCATGTCCCAACTAAGGAAATGCTTAGCAGATAAAGACGCTCATGTGCCTCTTGATGATATTGAGCTCGATAGTAAGCTAAACTACGTTGAGCAAACGATTGCTATTCTTGACCATCAGGAAAGATGTTTAAGGAACAAGGTGGTTAGGCAGCTGAAGGTACCGTGGCGCGTAGGGGTTCCGAGGCTACTTGGGAGTCCGAAGACGAGATGATGAAACTCTACCCGCAGTTGTTCCTGTCGCGTCGGGATTCGGGGACGAATCCCATTGTAAGGGGGGTGGACTTGTAACGCCCGTTAATTCTGGTTCCAAAAATTAAAGCTTGTAGAGTATGTATAATTCTCGGGATTTATCCGACGTTTCTCGGAAGCCTTTACGTTATCCCAGTACGTTAAAGAACTTAAATTTCCTTCCATTTTGCCTTACCCTTCAATTTGGAGGGACTTGGATGTAACTATTTTATTTATATAATAAAACAAATAAACCCTAACCCCTAACCATTTCTAGCTGCCTATCGGACCTCAAGACCCCCCCTACTCGTTTTTCTTCTGCCCCGCCTAGTTTCAGCCGTGAAAACGTCAATTCAAGGTCGGTTTTATGATTCCCCATGTCTTTTACACCTTAATTGATCATATTAACGCGCTTATTGGTCGTTAAGGTTGAGTTTTGATGATAACAGTTTGCTGAAAGATTCTTATAAGTTTATTGTAGGGTCTGTAACGCGACGATAATCCACTTTTTTTGATCGATTCTTGATTCCATAATGTTCTACTTTGAGTCTAGTTTCCAGAAAGGTATAATACGTAATTTTTAGACGAGATTTGAATGGTTTTTATGAATTTATCAAATCGAGTGTCAAAGCTGATGCGGGATGACGGATTCTGGTCTGTCTTTCCGATGTCATAACCTTTTTTCAAAAGGTGCAAATTGGTTGGTTCCACTTCAGGAAGTTAGTATATTGAGTTAGGACCAAACCCAATTAGAATCGTTTAATTTGGTTTGGTAATACATTTTATAAAAATTAAACCATTTTGTTGCGCACTGAAATAGCTGCGCGTACCTTGCTGTGTTGGAGGAATTTTTATAATTTTTGTGTCCAATAGAAAAATATAATAAAAATATTTTTATAAACCTAAGACATTTATTAAAGTCTGGTAAAAATTTAATAATTTATTTCAAAGGTTATCCTATGTAATTAAATGCATCTTCACATGCTAAAATCTACTTGTTTTACTCGTTATTAATCGATAAGTTCGTTTTAGGCTTAACCGGTGGATTTGGTTAGTTGAAAGGTTTTAAGGGCTGAGGTAAAGTAATTGGGTATGGGTTGGGCCTTGGGCCAAGTTTTTAGGCCTTCGGCCAAGTGTTGGGCCTTGGGCCAAAGTGTTGGGCCTCGGGCCAAAGTGTTGGGCTTGAACGGCCCATTAGGCAAGAGTGTTCTTACGGTCTAGTTAAGTAACGCGTTGTGTACTATTTACAGGCCTTTACTTGTGAGTGTGCACTTAGGAATTTCATAGCTCGTTGCAGGTGTTCGATCGATTCAGGTGAGTTCATGATGCCCCCTTTTTAACTCTTTTTAAATTTTGGGCTAGCATACACACCTAAGTGTTTTCTTACATGATGAAATGTTTTAAACGATTTTATATAGGCTTGCTAGTATATGGTAGGCCTTGGGATGTTAAATATATATATATATATATACACACATTATTGTTTGGCCTATATTTGGCGATGTTGTAGTCGTTTCGACTACTGATGTTGCGTATGCCTACTTTGTGTTTGCATGCGTTGATGTTACGTGTTTGGGTTGTACGTTTGCTCGACCCTGATGTTACGTGTTTGGGTTGTACGTTTGCTCGACCCTGATGTTATTACTTGGATGATATATATGTAGGTATATAATTATAAGGATGTTTATATATAATTATAAGGACGATTATATATAATTATAAGGATGTTTATATTTAATTATAAGGATGTTTATATATATGTGTATATATATAAGGATGATTACTTATTGTTGATGATGGCCTAACTGTTTTATCCCGTTTATTTGGCCTAACTGTTATATCCCTTTTATTTTAAAAGTTTTGGAATGACTATTATGATTATTATTATTATAGATGTTATTTATAAAAAGTTGAACTCACTCAGCTCAAGCTGACTTTGTGTGCATGTTAGTGTGAGTTTCAGGTTAGGAGATAGATACATTACTGCTTGGACGTGCACGAAGCTACTTGGACGGTGGAGAGCATACTCAGTTGGATGTTTCAATAATAATAAATGTTTTCTATTTTTAACATTTATTTAAATTGGTTTTGGGAACTTATTTTATTATTTATGTTTTCCGCTGAATTATACTCTGAAATGGTTATTTTAATGAATTGAATTGTTTTTAAGTTTAATTATTTTACTAGTGTTTTGAATGAATACCAACTGTGGGGTTTCCGGGGTTCGGGGCCTTACATCTAAACAGAAATTTCATTTTAAATGGGTTATTATTATTATTATAATTATTATTCCAATAAAACCCTTCAAATAAAATAATATATTTTTCTTTAAATAATTCCTAAGCCATGAGGCTATTATATTATCATCAACAAGTTATTTTATCTGGCAACCTCTAGTTTTTTCTTAAACGTCGCCCAATAGAAAATCTTTTACATTAAATATTTTTTTCAAGCTTTCTACACTAAGGATTTATATATATATATATATATATATATATATATATATATATATATATATATGCAGACTATTATCATAAATTTTCTTTGGGTTATAAGCATCCCGACCTTACAAACGATTTTCACAAACAATATTATCAATCAGTTCTTTTCACTTCTTAATCAACGCCAACTAGTTTCGAATTAGTAAACCATACCGCCGCACCATAATAAACTTCATACCGTAAAACCAATTTTCTAAATGACGAACATCTCAAGTTGCCCTTTTGTGTTCCTTTCTTTCATATGTTATAGATATTATTCTGTTTTGGCATTTTAATGAAGTTGTATGTATCTAGTTCTTTTCAAAAGATTGTCTACGAAGTTAGTATCGAGCATGATTATTCATAGATACATTCTGAATCGGTTTACTTTGTTATTTCAATCTAGTGGTCTATAACCGATTTCCCATAAACATAATTGTTTAGTGGAAGTTGGAGACCATGAGCATGTTTATACACATGTTGAGTTTATTTTGATTACAAAAATAGTTTGGTCATATGGTTCTATTTTCGCTCAACGATTTGTTCGGATCATTTAGTTATTAATAATCCCAATGTTCTATAAAATTGAGATCAATATTTTAATTCGATCTTTACATTTCGATTATTTTGTTCTTAATGTTTTACCAATTTGAGGTCAATATTTTACTTTGATCCTCGAAGTTGCAATTATTTATTTCTATTAATCTGAAATATTGCGTTGGTATTCTCTTTATTGAAAATTTTCATTTGTTTAAAGAGTCATCCCAATGCTTATCGACATACATGTTTACATTATGTAGCTCAATGCTACGTGTACTTAGGATGTTACTCTGAACTTTATTATTGCATGTTAATGATTTCAATTGATACCATTCGATGTTACTAAGGAGTTCCACTCATTTCGTTGTAATTTAAATAACAACATTTATCTTGTTTAAACTTCAATAGTTTCATTTATTTAGTTGCGAATCAAACCTTCGGGATTTGAAGTTCATATTTAAACGATTCGCAAACTAATCGGATATAATATGAAAATAATCCAAATATATTTATACTATTAACAAAATTATAATCTTCAAAAGTTCAAGGTTCTTTTAGTAAATATAATTTTAATATATGTTTTATTAGAACTTTAAAAGTGCAGGGGTTGATATTGTAAAATTGTTTTAAAACATAATAAGTTATTATAACTCCCAACCCCCACCTCTTTTACCCCGTTTTTCTGGCCCCATGACTCCGGCCGCCGGAATTCGTCTGCGGCGAAGCCCCAACAACCCCGTAATCTCCTCGTTTGACCAAATAAATTAACATAACCATTTTTGTCTTCGATAATAAATGTTCATAAAAAGGTTAATTTCTCTATAACGTCTCGTAATCATCGTAATCTCGTAATCATCACCGGACTTCAAGCCAAATCAAATTAATGTAATTTAACGTGTTTACGCTTCAATTACTAGTATAAATAGGGCCGTAACCCCAAGCTAAACTTGCTCTTCAACTTAAATCTCACTAATATACACTCTATGACATCGCATCTTGTCTCCTAAGCATCGGATTTCGGCCACCGTCATTAACCATCATCTCGATACTATTTCAGGTAATTTATATATGAAATTGATTCGTTTCTAGCCATTAATCGAAACCCCTAACTTAATATCTCCAAACATTGTACCAATTGAAGGAATTGAGAACCTAGGATTATAAGGAAGACGATGAACCTGTGTATATGATTCATATTAAATTGTTTCTGTAATATTATCAAATCAACATGTTGATCCAGTGGTTAAGTCACTTGGCTGTAGGCAAAGGGACCCGGGTTCGAACCCGGGTCATAGCAGTTTTGTTTGTTTTCTTTTAATACTTTTTTCCTATTTATATATTAACCAAATAACTTATTAAAAATCATAAGAAATCAAATAAAATTATTTTAAATTAAATAAAAGTAATTATAAATTATATTTATCATTTTCACTTAAAAACAAAACTTTCAAAACCCGTTTTAAACTCGTTTAACATTCACATAATTTAGTTATCGTTAGTTAAACTTTAAAATTCGTTAGCGCTTTCGTTTTCAAAAATAAAATATACCGTTAGCACCAAAATCCCGTAAGCATTATAATATTTAAATTTATTAATCTTGCAATTTAAATATATTAAAATATTGATAGATCTTTAACCGTTATTATAAATTCGTTCTCTTTTAATCGATAAGCTTTAAATCGCTGGTTTAGTTCGTAAACTTATATATCATTCAAACCGTAATTAATAAATAAACCTCATTATAATAAAATGTCATAACATTAAAAGCAGCAAAAAAACCCGTTAAAGACTTAAAATATTATTAATGCTTTAAGATATTAAAATGATTCTTAACACCTAAAACCAAATTATTTAACTCGTATTATCCCGTTAGTTAGTCTTTAAATATTCGTATTTATTTTGTTTATAGTTCGAGAAGTTTAATCGTTTTGGATTTTGTAACGCACTTTCGGTTACTTTGATTTCGTTATCATGCTTTCGATTTTTATGGCAATGTTTATCTTCGATTTCAATGTGAGTTTCTCACACCCTTTTTGTTCAACGTTTTCATATCTTTGGGGTAGTATATGTATCCTATCAAACTTCAAGATTTACAGTTTTTCTTATAAACTACAATTCATATCATGGACTTGTGTGCTTACTTGCTTATTTGTTATATACGTGGATTTCAAGTTGTTGCCTCAATAAGTATGATCATACGCCCCCCTTTGCACTCAGGTCCATTTGTATCGAGTGGAAAGGGGACCTCAAATCCAAGTACGTTGGTAGCCCCAACTGGAAAGGATCTTCGTTTTTTCTTCACACACAGGACCATTGCATTGAGTGTAAAGAACCCTTATGTTCTCATTTCACAAGTAACATGGAAGTGTATGCTTTTTACGTATTTTTACAAACTGTGGGAATCTCACCAGCTATGTTCATAGCAGACTTTATTTTATACATATGCTACAGGTGTAGAGATACGAGGATGTGTAAGGCCCCGTTACCGGTAGCCCTACTTTCGTGTTGGATTTACTCATAAACACAGTTCTAAATATCAGAGTTAATTAAAACATTTGCGCGGAATATAAAACTTTCATAAAACATTACATAATTCATAACTTGTCTCAAAACATCCTTTGTCTTTCAACATTAAAGCATTAAAATTAAAACATCATAAGTCTTCAGATGCCAGACTCTTGTTCAGTGCCACGTGTCTCCTCAAGCGAGCTGCCTCATCCTACTCACCTGCGTGCATACTAAAAGTCAGCTACGCTGAGTGAGTTCTAGTTAATCATACACTATACAATACACATAAACTTATATTCTTTCATTCATACTTTCATACTTTCATTCTTTCTTACGTTCATACTTTCATTCTTTCTTTTGTATTAACTTACCTTCATATCTTACGTTATAAAGAGCATTACGCCCTACATTCCTCGAGTATTATTAGGGCTCGGTACCCTCCTTCCTCGAGTATTATTAGGGCTCGGTACCCTCCTTCCTCGAGTATTATTAGGGCTCGGTACCCTCCTTCCACGAGTATTATTAGGGCTCGGTTTCCCTCTTTCCACGAGTATTATTAGGGCTCGGTTTCCCTCTTTCCTCGAATATTAGTAGGGTTCGGTTCCCTAGTTCTCGAATATTAGTAGGGTTCGATTCCCTCTTCGTTACCATACAACCATACGTCATACCTCGAGTATTATTAGGGCTCGGTACCCTTTTCGTAACCATACAACCATGCAACCATCATTTCCTTCTTTTATTAACCTTATCACGTTCATACACATAAGCATACATAACATACTTACCTTACACATAGCGTTACAACCTGATAGTACGTGCAATATCCGAAGATCGTTCGCGTACCATCAAGCAATCATTCATACATATCACATCATTCACATAAGGCATACACTTATCTCTTAAGATAAGCGTATTAACAAACATATCGAGTATGCACACAGCCCCGAAAACATAACACATAAATGGGGCTAGAAACTCACCTGAACACGGTTACGTTCACCGTTAATCGTAATCCCTTTCTTCAGTTGTGCACGGCTGACTGTATAACAAGTATACGTATCAATTAACTATCACTTCTCATAATGTATTTCTATCTTTATATGACCCACAATGAACGGGGGTCCGGGGGCAGCGCCCCTGGCAGCGGGGTCTAGGGGCGGCAGCCCCTAGCAGGGTCCAAGGGGCAGAGCCCCTGGCTGGGGTCGAGCTGCCAGGTCAGCTTGGAAAAATTTTATTTCCATCAACTGTCTTAACACATTTTTCATTAGATTTTTTATTTATTTTCTAATCGAACTTGACTTTAGGCGAAGTTAAACCTTAGGCGAACTTAGCTTTAGGCGAAGTTGTCATCAGGCGAACTTAGCTTTAGGCGAAGTTGTCATCAGGCGAACTTGGCTTTAGGCGAAGTTACCAGTTAGGCGAACTTGGCTTTAGGCGAAGTTACCAGTTAGGCGAACTTGGCTTTAGGCGAAGTTACCAGTTAGGCGAACTTGGCCTCAGGCGAAGTTATCGCTTTGAAGGCGAAGTTATCGCTTTGAAGGCGAAGTTGCCCAGTTGCAGGCGAAGTTGCCCAGATCAGCCACGGCTTTGATTTCTGTCCAGCATTTTGGGCGATTTTAACACCCTTGCTCTGGCTCGACATCACCCACTACGTTTCCCAACCATTTTCGGTCGTATCTACACTATAAAACTTGGATCTTTAAACTTCAAAGATCAAGAATCATACCTTTTTGAGCTTGTTGGGATCTCGTTTACTTGTTAGCCACACTAATCTCTCTCTCTCTCTCGGATCTGCCGCCCCTCTCTTCGGTCACCGGCGAAGTTGTGTGAGGTGTGTGTGTGCTTTTCTTTTAGGAGTGTGATGGAATAAAAGATATTTTTGGGTTTACGGGATATTTATATCCCTTAAATCCCATGGACCTAAGGCCCATTCTCATTTAACCCATCTCAATTAATCCAAGTCAATGATCCGCTCCTTACCCAACATTAATTACGCGAAAACACTAAACATAACTTCCTTTATTCAACGTTATAAATTTTAGGATGTTACAGGATGAAGGTTAGAAGACACATAGCATGCTTATAGGATATTCAAAGACAACTTAACGTTTCGTTTATTTATTTGTTTACAACTTGTATTCTTTGATAAACTTGTTGTCAGGACCGGACCTGGTGCAAACCTTAGTAGGTTGACAAGAACACACTAGATCTAACAAACCCAAAGGCCTCTTGAATATCCCTTTGGAATCAGTATATTCAGGGGATGGGAGTGAAGATATGAAATAGCACTAGATAATCAGTAGGAACAATAATCAAAGACAAAGATTCAATATATTATATATATCATTAATGGAACAGTGAATGGAATGTCTAGGATTTCGTGAAGGCGGCGGTGGTACGAGGATACCCAAAAGGAATATTCGCTCAGGTGTTTGTGCTCTCGTATTCTATGCCTTATCCCCTCTTTAATAAATGGAAACATAAGACACTATTTATAGGCCCTGACATTCATTCTAGAATACCCTAATGATTACATAATGAATGACAAAATAAATACAAGTGTAAACAAGTCTTCGAGTATGATATGTCTTGGTCGAGCAGACTTGATATGCACAGCATGCTCGATATAAGTCTTCGAGCAGAATTTACTTAGAATATTTTCAGATAGAAAATATTCTCCTCCAGCAAACTTCAATCTTCTTGACTAATGCTTGCTTTGCTCGAATGAGTCCTTCGAGCAAGCATGTTCTTCTAGATATCTTCAATCCTGCCTTAGAGACTTATTGAGAGCAATATTCAGCATACTCGGATGTAAAGCTTGCTCGTGATTGAACAATGCTCGAATATGCTGAATAAAGCTTATCATCATTTATTAAATCCATGCTCGACCCACCAATGTGCTCGGATCACTTAGTTTAAGTTGGATAGATCAAGTTGTTTGCTCGATTGGAAAATCATACTCGATGAAGAACATTCTTGCTTGATGAAGTGTAGCTTGCTTGAAGCCTTCAGCACTAAGAAGAATTCATTGAAGTACGTCAAATATTCATGAGACACCATGCTCAAGGTAGTAAAACCATGCTCGATGGTCCAAGCTTGCTTGTAGTCCATACTTAGCCAATTCTTTGAGGAGGTTGAGAAGATTCCAATCTTCCTTTGCAAATATCCAATTCAACAATCTCCCCCTAAATTGGAACAAGCTTAGATGCACCAAAACATACCTGCATATAGTTACACATGTATCAATTTCTAAAGATAGTCGATTTAAACAAAAGTCATTACATTACATAAAGGGAATTCTGCCACTTTGGCATTACACATCAAATTTACACTTCATTCAAAATAAAAATCAAAATCAAAATACACAAAACATAAAAATGCAAAAGATAAACAAGGGTAATTAGATCATCCATTTGCTTCATCCCTGCTATCTTTTGCCTTGGCTCCTTTCAGCATATTTGTCTTATCTAGTCTTACTGCTGCAGCCCTTTGCTTAAACTTCTCTAATTCTACATCATCATCAGAGTCTAAAGGAACATCTACATTGATAATGTCCTGAAGATCCTGGATGTGTAGGAATTGTAATTCTTCATCATGCTCAATAACTACTATGGTTCGTCCTGAAGAGTTTCTAAGAGAGACAGAGTCACTTTTCTTATTATAAGTGAGATGAGCAATTTTCCCATCTTGTTGGACTTACGAATTGTGCTCCTCCATCTCTCTTCTCATAGCTAAACACTCTCTCAAAGTTTTTCTTTTGGTTCTTGAGCTGCTTCCTTTGTGTGTTCCCCTTTTCTTTGATTCCCACAGGGAGAGCTCAGACAATCTCACTTCACTTAGTCTTTTCTTCCTTCTCTCCTTTTTAGCTGCTGTGAATGATTCTTTTCATTTTTGGTTAAGCAGTGGGAATTCTTTCTCAGCCTGTTCCTTCAAATGTTTATAAAGATCATTCTTCTTTTGGCCAACCGGTTTGCTCCTTTGTTGATTGTCATATAGTTCAAGTTGTGCCATCTTTTCTAATTGTTCTCTAGTGAAGTTTCTGAAGTCACTTCTAAAAACAATTTATGTCTCTTGACCATCCTTAGTTGTGACTCTCAGAGTTCTGGATCTTGTATCAAAATACAAGTGTGTAAGCAAGTTTAGATTCTTCTGTGGAGCTTCAGGCCTTAATATCTCAGATCTGATATCAAGTCCACTGAACCTCAATGAAGATACTTTC
This sequence comes from Bidens hawaiensis, assembly GCF_021521415.1. Taxonomy (NCBI): domain Eukaryota; kingdom Viridiplantae; phylum Streptophyta; class Magnoliopsida; order Asterales; family Asteraceae; genus Bidens; species Bidens hawaiensis. The sequence continues at coordinate 167,369 of NW_027493738.1, read as the reverse complement.
TTCCCAAATTTTCTTTCAGATTCTTCATATAAGTTTCTGATCACTTCTCCATCTTGCAATATTAGATCTCCCATTTGAGCTCCCATTTTACATAAAACACTAATCATCTCAGCCTTTTCTTTTTCAGTTATAGGCTTGCTAGGCTGATGAGTTTCAATATGCTTAGGAATGTTGTTTTCTGCCACCATTCTCTCTATCCTCTTCCTTTCTTCTTCTACCTCTAGAAATAGCCTCTGCTCTCTATGACAGATTTCCAGTAGTTCTTCATGAGGCAGGCTTTAAAATTCAGACTCTCTCATTCCCTTCTTTGTTAATATGTCTTTCAAAGTTTATACCCTTTCAGGGTCTTTAAACCACTCAATAGCTTCTGATTTCTTCTTTTCAGCCTCTGTCCTTTCTATTACCTCTTGCTCCTTCTTCTTATTTTCCCTTTCTATTTGAATTCTTACTCTGTTCATTTCATGATTTTCTTTGACCATCCTTACTCTCTCTTCCAGTTCTTCTGTTGATAAGTCTTTTACCGCTTCAAACTCGTATCCATTTTCCACCAAAAATCTTACTTCTTTCTTGTATTTCTTCCTCATCTCTTGATAATTCCTTTTGGCCTCTTCCTCTCTCTTTTCTTGTTTCTCTTTTTCTTGCATTTTTCTTTTACAATCCATTGTACATTGTTCATCTTTGTGAGATTATTTCATTTTCTTGACTTGTTCTTTTAATTCATCAATGGTAAGGTCTTTGATCTGATCATACTTGTAACCATGCCCTTTTAAGTATTTAATATCTTTATGTTTCCTCTTCAACTCTTCATACCCCTTCTTCCTTTCAGCTTCTTGTCTTCTCACCTTCTGTACAAATTTTGCATTATCATCAACTAGAGCATTTTTGTATATTCTGTCAAAAGTTTCAAAGGGTTGGTGATTAAGATAAGAAGGAGCATGTCCAACTCGCAGCAGGAAGGCTCTTCGTGTTTCTCTACTCCTCCATCCTTCTGAAGTCTCTGCAATACTTTCCCTAGTCATACTTTTTATATGTCTCAGTTCATAGGCAAGGCCCAGAAGATAAGTTTTATTCTCTTTCTCTCTCCTCTCTTCTCTTTCTACCCTTTCCTTCTTTTCTTTGGACTTTAACTCTGCCATCTGCTCAATTTCGTTTTCAGTCATCCTTTTAAGATCTTCAAACCTCAAACCACACTACATCAGAAAGATGATCTTCTGATCAGTCTTGAGTGTGTCATCATATTCCTCAACTTCTACATGGTCATCTAAGTCTTGTAGAGCCCCAATCATAGGTTCTTCAATTTGACTGACTTATGGCTTAACAACAACTTTAGTCTTATCTCTCCTTGTGTAGAATTTTTTGACTGATTTATGTCTTTTGGCACTTGTAGTCTCTGTCTTTGAAGTGTCTTTTCTTTTGGCTGATTGTCTAACTTCAGGCTCAGTTTCTTTAATCACTACTGCTTCAGTGACCATTGGTTCAATGACCTCTTCAACAGGCTCATCGTCAACTATTTCTTCAATTCTTGGTTCAGATAGGTTTTCAGTTTGAGGCTCACTGCTTCTATATTGCATTTCTTTTTGAGTCTTTCATGCAGCAGCCACAATTTCAGGATCATGTCTTTCTGAATTCTTCAAAATATTATTATAAATTCTCAAGACCGCCAGCTTTATAAGTAATCTAAGACTAAGTCCTCCAGATTTTTCATGTTGTTATGGTATGGCAGGACTTGTTTCAGTCTTATGAAGCTCTGTTTGTGCTGTTTCAGGCTCAGTTTGTGCAATTTCGGGCTTATTTTCAGTTTGTCCAATTGGAGGTGAGTCTGTAGTTTAAAGTTGTTCAGCTTGATTCCTTTTTAACTCCTCCATTGCTGCCCCTTTAGCCTCACCAGCTATTTTCCTCAATCTTTCTTCCTCTCCATCCTTCTTTTTCATTTCAATTAGGGTCTCTAGCGCATCTTGAGGAATTTCCTCCTCTTCTTCTACAGTAGCCATTTTAGCCCTTTCTTCATTCATGATTTCCATCACTGTCTTGACAGATTCAACTTCAGCTATGTCTGGATCATTTACTTCATTTCTCTCTAGTATATCATCACTAGAAGTTATTTTGTGAGTAGCTTTGGGATGTAGATCTTCATCTGTACGAGCAATCCCTTTGCCTTTCATTTTTCTTTTTGTTACTTGCTCGGAAGTCTTTTCTTCATAAAACTCCCCCTCATGGAATGCATGTCTTCTGTTCACAAGTTCTTCTACTTCTTGCTCATTATATTCTTCATTTAACAAATTTAGAGCATTTGAAGTTCCAACTTCAGCACTTCCATCACTAACCTCATTATAAATTTCATTTTTCATCATAAGAGCATCTGCTTCCTTTTCATTATCCCCCTATTTTGGTGCATCTGAGGTCTTTTCAACCTCAGCCTGCTCCAGGGTTTGAATCTTCATTAAGGCATGTAGCAGAGCTTCTTCTAAGGCTTGTTCCTCCTTTCCAGGAAGGCATTCTTCTATTTAAGCATGATATTTTTAAACTCCAATTCTGCATTTTCACACAAATTGTCATAAGGATTTGGACTTGAGGAGGGTGTTTCTTGGCTAGGTTTGAAGTCAGGCTCAGAAATTGGTTCATTTGAAGAAGTTTCAGGTGATAGTACTTTGTATGTTTCATTTGTGTCTTGAGTGTCTTGGGATATGGGTATGGCTATAGTTTGACTTGGTTCAGTGAATGGTGAAACTGGTGGTGTAGAAATAATTGTTTCTTGAATCGGCTCAGGTCTTGAAACAAATGGCTCAGTGTTGGCTGGGATGCATGCACTGAATCATGAGCTAGTTATGATTCTTGTGAGGATGTATCATTATTGTCTTCAAATGGATCTGGGGAATCTGGTGATGTGAACTTTTGAATGTTTTCAGTTATATCAGAGATCACATTGTCTATAAAGACATCATCAACCACTTGCACATTTCCTTCTCCCCTGGCACTCACACCTTCTTCAAACCTTGCAGTGGGTCCATCATTGACCTCCATATTTTCAAGATGCACTTCTGGTTCTGGATTAACAAACACAACCATCTTATGACCAACTGGTTGAACAACTGGTTGATTTACTTCCACTTCATGACCCATTACTTCATCAATATGTGCTTCATGGCCAATATGTGCTATAACAGGTTCATGTATCACCGGATCTACATGTGGCTCAACTACCGCAATTTCATCACCTCCACCATCATTGTCATTGTTTTGATCATCATCATTTTCAGATTCCTCATCAATGTCACTTTCCTCATCTTTATCATCGCTTTGCTCTGGTTAGGGAGGAACTTCCATCACTTCAATGTTTTCATTTAAAAGCAATGGAAGAATGTCCCATTCTGCATTTTCATTAAAACTGATTTCTTGCTCCCTTTATTTTTTTATAAATATTCGAATCTTGCAGTCCCAAAGTTTCTCCTGCCAAGTTCAGACCTTGCAAAGACCGATTGATTAAGATCTGGATGAACCTTGGATACATTAGAAATCGCTGATGTTCTTCCTTCTCAGCATTTGTAACCAAACCATTGAATATGAATCTTGAAAAATTGAATGGTTGGTTAAACAATATCGCCACAGTCATTGTAGCCAGTTCCCTACTCAAGAGAGTCCATGCGCCTCTTCTTGGAGATAGAGACTGAATGAAATGATGCATCAAAAATATGTATGTCAATGGAAAACTCCCCTTCTGGAATTGACCTCCGTGTATGCCTCCTTGATACCCAGCATCTCTTGGAATATTCGTAAAAGTCTTTGAGTTGAATATATAGGTTGCACTTCATGATTGTCGTTGAACTGCAGTGCTTCTCTAATAAATACTTCGGTTATTTCAGTATTCTGACCCAAAACAGATGCCTCAATCCTCTTCCCATTTACACCATCCATATATTCAGCCGAACCCCATAAGTCTATGATGTGATTTCTATAAATGATCGGGTTCTCTGTCAGTGCCACCCATAGATTTGAGTTGTTGAGAAAGTTGATTATAAACTCCAACTCCCTATTTTCATGATCTACTTCCAGATGGGCGCACATATTGTGCTTAGGTTTGAATCTCATTGCCATTAGTTCTGCAAAACAAAGAAATAGTCAGTACTCATAATAGCATAATTATAGCAGTTAGTAGTTAGAGAAGAAAATAATCTTCAGTAACCTGTTCCGTAACAGTTTGCGAACCTACACAAATCAAGGTAACAGTTAGTAAACGAGCGATAGAAACCCTAATTTCGAAACTCGGAGATACGATAATCGATAATCGATATCTTACCAAGGTCGAAACAGAGCTAATGGCTATATTCAAGTGAGTATAGAGCACAAATGAGTATTTGGAGCGAGTAGGGGAGTTATCGTTTTAGGTTGAAAGAGGGAGAAAAAATGTTTTGAAAAGTTTCTAAGTCCTCCTTTTATACCTAACCTTTGGTCAATACATCCTCGATTTGCTGTGTAGTGCACTACAGTGGTCATTTAATTTGAATTAACTGTACCTCCTCTGATCGAGCATACAGCAAAAAGAACAGCTTCCCCCCGTTGTACTCGAATACTTATCTCAAATCGTGCTCGACTTGCTTATAAGTTAAATTGTTAAGTTATATGAAAAATGTTCATTTATGGATTTGCTCGAAATTAAGTATACTCAAGAGAATCACTTAGGATTTTCATAAGTTCTTTTGGGATGTTTCAAAATTGTGCTCGAATATACATGTGCTCAATACTTTTCCTTAAATATATCATACTTAGTATCCATCTATTTAAACACGTATGCTCGGCTATAAGTCCTTACTCGAGGGCATTCACAAACACACTTAGCACAATAAGCTGGAGTAAAATAGTCAGTTTGCTCGAAAAACTTTCAGTCACAATTATTTAACAAACTTCTCTTGTGCTCGAGGTACTTAGAGAAATATTTAGACATTCAATCATTCTCGATACACTTTCAAAGCATCAACTCTACTTGAACATACTTAAAAAAATTATCAAGTCTTCACTCATGCTTGTAGAGTATACTCATGTTTAACATTTAGAAAAATTTATCTTGTTAAAAATTGTGCTCGAACAGTTAAAATTCAAGTATCTAGCATGAGCACATGCTTGAAACACTTAGCATCATCAATCATTCCATAACATTGTGCTCGATATGCAAATTCATGTCAACACGCAAGAATCTATGCTCGAATTACTTAGTAAGGTTTTCAAGACATATCATTGTGCTCGATTAACAACAAAGGGCAATTTCAGGCATAGAGTCATGCTCGAAGCATTAGAGTAATTCTAACACCTAGAAATTGCTCGAAAACACTTGTACTCTTTCAGATTATACTTTTGCAACAAATTATCATCTGTCTAGTGAACTAGACATTTTCACACACAGGATTGTGTATGATTGGATAATTACTTTTCTGGGTGACCATAACATCAACAGGCTTGTGTATGACTGGATAATTACTTTTCTGCCTATCATTTGGAGAGATGTGTAAGGAAGCATACCTTGATCTCTAAATGTTTCACCACATCAGTCCTAGCAAAATCATTATGTTTATATCACTTATACAACTACTCACCATGGAAAGCTACCATACCCACGTCAATGACTAACTTAGATCTTTTAGGTCTATAATCCATGTGTTAGTTTGATCAGACAGTGTTTTATCATTTTCCAAAGGTTGGATACAATCTCTATCTTAAAACTTTTAAGCTTATTCAAAGCTTGTAACTGAATATTCTTATCATTTCCCTTATTGAGATCACCAAGAATAGTTTGCTTGTTATAAATAATTTATTGTTTCAAAATACACTTTAAAACTTCATTAAGCATCTTATTTTGAAACCAATTTTGTCTTTCAAGAGCATTTGATTTGCAAACTTTTTCAAAAACTGCACACATGATATATTCAAACAAACAGATTCATTCACATTGATCATTAAAGCACATATGAATCATATAAGTCAAGAATCAAGTAATCACAAATGTATATCATTTCAATGTAAATGATTCAATCACAAATCAGTTCATTCAGATCAATCATAGCAATTTTTCAATCAACAAATTTGACAAACAGGACATAATCAGCACATACCACTCATTCATTTAAATAGTCAGAATATAAGCAATAGAATAGTCATTTAAGCACAAATTACTTAATCATGCATTCAGAACAGTGAGTAACAAAAAGATAGTCAATTAAGTGTCTCACTTCATCAGCATTGATCATTCCTACGCATTTTAATAGAAAATGAAACCTGGTTTTGTCTAATGGTTTAGTGAATAAATCAGCCAAATTTTCAGTAGTTTCTACCCTTTTCATTTCTAATAAGCCCTTTTCACTTCAGTCTCTAATGAAATGATGCCTAATTTCTATGTGCTTAATCTTAGAATGATGAACAGGATTCTACACAATGAACTTGGCAGCAGTATTATCAATTAAAATAGGAGTGAGAAAGAAATTCAGACCATAATCAGGCAGTTGGTTTTGGATCCAGAGAACCTATGCACAGCAAGCAGATGCAGCAATGTACTCAGCTTCAGTAGTTGAGATGGACACTGTGGTTTGCTTCTTTCACTGCCATGACACTAGCCTATTTACTAGAAATTAGCATCCTCCTAATGTTGACTTCTTGCTCATGTTGCAACCATCATAGTCACTGTCAGTGTAGGCCATCAAATCAAATGAGGGGTTCTTTGGATACCAGATGCCCAAACCTGGTTTGCCTTTCAAGTATCTGAATATTCTTTTCACTGCTAGCATATGGGAGACTTTTGGATTTGCTTGGAATCTTGCACATACACACACAGCAAACATAATATTTGGCCTTGATGTTGTTAGATACATCAATGATCCTATCTTGGCCCTATATTCATGCTGATCCACTAGCTCCCCCTTTTCATCAGGTACCATCTTCTCATGTGTGTCCATTGAAATGGACACTGTCTTGTAGTCTTGGCACTTGAATTTGGTTAGAACTTCTTGCATATACTTGGATTGATTGATAAATATTCCATCATTCTTCTGCTATACTTGCATTCCAAGAAAGAAATTCATTTTTTTATTATTAAAAAAAATTAAATCTCTGAAATTACAATTATATTCAGCTCCAATCAAGGGAGAAATTTTTGAGCTATTATTAATATTATGTCTTTAAAAAAATTCATGACTTGTTCAAAGTCTTTGCACATTTGTTCATCTGTTGAGGCAAAAATAATGTCATCCACATGCACTTGTACCAGCAACAAGTCCTTCTTCATTCTCTTGTAGAATAGAGTCTTGTCTATTGCTCTTCTGCATAATCCATTATCTAGAAGATGATTTGAAAGCTCATCATATCAAGCTCTAGGAGTTTGATGTAGTCCTTACAATGCCTTGCTTAATTTGTACACCTTGTTTGGATGATTTAGGTCTTCAAATCCTGGAGGCTAGGTGACATAGACTTCTTCATCAATCTTTCCATTTAAGAAGGCAGACTTGACATCCAGCTGATAGACTTTGATGTTCATGGATGCTGTATAGGCTAAGAAAATTCTAATGGCTTCCAATCTTGCAACAGGGGCAAAGAATTCTTCAAAGTCTATCCCTTCTTCCGGTAGGCACCCTAGAGCTACTAGTCTTGCCTTGTTCTTTATGACTATCCCTCTTTCATCCTTTTTATTTCTGAATACCCACTTGGTTCCTAGTAGATACTTTCCTCTAGGTTTGTCAACCAAATCCCAAACTTGTAGATCCCTGAATTTAGCCAACTCTTCTTGCATTGCTTCTACCCAACTGTTATCTTTCAAAGCTTGAATGATGTTTTTGTGTTTAACTTGGGAGAGAAAGCAAGCATAAAGACAAATGTTTTCCCTTTCATACGAACTTCTGGTTACTCTCTTATGCAGGTCACCAATGATATTCTCAGCAGGATGGTTTCTTTCAACAGAGGAAGTCTGATAAATATGATCTCCAATTACTTCAGCATCTAGATTTGTCATGTTTACATCAGAAGTTTCATTTTGAGGTTCTTCTTCATTTCAAGGAGATTCTTGATTGAAAGAATTTCCTGATGTGGATGCCTCATTATTTCCAATTTGCAGAGAGTCAAACAATGACTGGAACCTTTCATCATCTCTATTTGTCTCTTCATGCTGACTTTTCATAGGTTCACTCTCCACTCCACTTGGACCATCATTTGAGATTTCAACTGCTGTTTCATGTTCATTAGATTCAATCTCATTTGGTCTTCTGTTATTTCTCACAAAGACAAATTCCTTTTCTCTTGAGGCAGCAGTTGACCACAGCTTGTCCAGATCAATCTTCTTTTGTTTTCCTTTTTCTTCAATGCTTGTTCTGAACATGCTGTCATCCATGTCTTCATTATAGATCTTGAATGATTTAATCATTTTCTTAAAATCAAAGAGCCACTTAGGTCCTTCGACATTGTTAAAGTGATTTTCATTAAATATAATGACTGATGACTCAATGACCATCATGTGCTCTTTAACATACACTCTGTAAGCCTTTGATTGAGATGAATAGCCTACAAAGAAGCATTCCAATGATTTGGATTGGAATTTGTTGAGATAGTCTTTTGTGTTCAATAGTGAGAATTTACATCCAAAGGGCTTTAAGAACTTCACATAAGGTTTTATTTTGAAAATTATCTCATATGGAGTCTTGTTGTGAGTCTTGTTCAATAGGACCCTGTTCTGCACATAGCATGTAGTATTGATAGCTTTTACCCAAAAAGTCACTGGTAAGTATGCATCTGCTATAATAGTCCATGCAGCTTCAATTAATGTTCTGTTTCTCATTTCTGCAACACCATTTTATTCAGGAGTCCTTGGAGCATTGTATTATTGAAAGATCCCTTAGAAGTGCAGAATTCATCCATAATTCCATTTTTGAACTCTGTCTCATTGTCACTTCTAATCACTTTCACTTTCTTATCATGCTGATTCTCCATTCTCAGTACACAATTCTTGATTAGGTCAGGAATCTCATCTTTGTTTCCCATGAAGAAAACCCATGTAAACCTTGAAAAATCATCAGTTATTACAAGGCAGAATCTCTTTCTTCCAATGCTTGGGACACTTACAGGATCAAACAGATCCATGTGAAGTAGTTCCAACACCTCATCAATTGAATTTATCAGTTTGCTCTTGTGTGAGGATTTGTGTTGTTTTCCTTCGAGACAAGAAGAGCATTTTTCTTCTAACTCTTTTATAGGAAGACCTATAACATGCTCTCCTTTCACAAGTTTGTTCATGTTCTTGAGATTAACATGACACATCTTTCTATGCCACATCTTTGTTTCATTATCAGTAGCCTTAGATACAAAGCATGAACCACCTCTAGAGAATGCATTCCTCATTCTCGGTTCATAAGAGGTTTCCATTCCTTGGTGCCATCATCATTATCATTTCAGGTGGGATGACAAATTTAGGCTTCAAAATGAAACAATGTGCATCATCAAAGCCGAACTTATATCCTTTATCACAAACTTGAGAAATGCTAAGCAGATTGTATTGTAGACCTTCAACATACAGCACATTCTCAAAGGATACTTTACCATTTGTAAGAGTGCCTCTTCCAACAATTTTCCCTCCATTTTCATCACTCCCAAAGGCAACTGGTCCTTCAAACTTTTGTTCATAATTTACAAGTGCTTCTCTGTCACAAGTCATGTACCTGGAACACCAACTGTCCATATACCATATATCATTTCCATTTGAGGACTATTCCTGCACATACATACACAAGAAGATCAGTTACTTTCTGAGTTACAAACGTCATCAGTTTGTAACTCAAAATCAGTTGAGGCTTCAACAAGATATGGAACTAGATCTTCATGCACTATCTCACATGAATCATCAGATTCATATCCATATTCAACAGTAGCTTCAACATTTTCCATTGCAATTTGTTCAATCACAGATTCCTTCTTCTTTAACACTTCCTCTTTTGTTTTCCATTGAAAACCTCTAGGTTCAAAACCTTGCTTCAGGAGAAATTTTTCATCTCCATTTAAAACTCCAGGTCTTGCTTTAACCTTTAATTTCATGCTTGGTCTCTTACCCCTTGCAGTCTTGTCTAATTCACTTGATCCTTTATTCAATTTCAGGACTGTCTTCAATTTTTTCTCTAACTTCATTATGTGATCTTTATTATCGATGGATCCTTTTCTTCATTTAAGTATCTTTTATACCTCTGCTTGTATGCCTTCTTGTCTAGTCCAAAGCAGGTATCAGGAATTTCATATTTTTTTTCTTCTTCAACCCAACATGAATCAGTGTGATATCCATAGGAATCACACTTCTTTCACCACACCTTAGCAAAACTTCCAAGATCTTCTAGTAATTGTTTGTCTTTAATTCTGTCACTAGGTCTTGCAAAGTGAAAACCTAAAGAGGTTTTTGCATACAATGATCCACTAAACTCCATCTTGATTGGTTTATTCACTTCAAGCTTTTGTGGATACTTCTCTTTTACAAACTTGATCTTCTTCAGCTTTGTAGAGGTGTTTGATGAACTTACTTTCTCTTCAGCTACAAAACTTCTCCTTGGCACATATTCAACATATCCTATATCAAAGAGCTCATGATTGTAGAATACAAGATATATTGGAGCATAGAATTGATCATTTGAGTAGCTTCCTGATTGGTCACTCTTGTTCCTGGATTGAGATCTCTCACATATATCAAATACTTTGTGTTCCCTTCTCATTTTTTCATATTGTTTCTTCATTCTTTGATTTTCCTTGGGAACCATTAAGATTTTTTCATCAGTTTTCTTCTTTGTAGGCTTCCCTTTTTTCTTGTAATCAGTTGACTTATCACTTCTGCAGCTGCAAGTGCTTAAATTCTTCTAGTTATCTTCAATCCTGCCTTCAGAGACTTATTGAGAGCCATCTTCAGCATACTCGGATGTAAAGCTTGCTCGGGACTGAACCATGCTCGAAGTCTATACTTAGAACATTTGATATCATTATTTATTAAATCCATGCTCGACCCACCAATGTGCTCGGATCACTTGGTTTAAGCTAGATAGATCAAGTTGTTTGCTCGATTGGCAAATCATACTCGATGAAGAACATTATTGCTTGATGAAGTGTAGCTTGCTCAAAGCCTTCAACACTTAGAAGAATTCACTGAAGTAAGTCAAATATTCATGAGACACCATGCTCGAGGTAGTAAAACCATGCTCGATGGTCCAAGCTTGCCCGTAGTCCATACTTAGCCGATTCTTTGAGGAGGTTGAGAAGATTCCAATCTTCCTTTACAAATATCCGACTCAAAACTTGTGTTACATGATGATTTGAATGAAATAATGTTATTATGGTCACCTAATAGTGTCATGTGTGTTTTAGCAATCTGTACGTCACAGTCAGGCGTTTTCGCTTTAGCCGGGGTGTTACAGATATGGGTCTCACCAACCCAAATAGCTTTAAACCAGGTTATAATATCTCATTTATTTGTGAAATTCTTTCATCATCAAATCGTAGGTATATTATTAACTTCCATACAGTAAATAAAATTAAAATCCAAAAAATATAAAAAATATTAGAAACGAATAATATAAAACAACCCTGTAATACGGGGGATAAAAGCTAGTATGGAATATTTTTATTGAAACTACCATTTCATATTAACTACATTAATCTGGTAATAACTACCATATTTAACTTTTTTATTATTACCTTCATTCATGACAACTAATTAAACTTTTTTAAATCTATTTAAAATTACTATTTCATCAAATCTAGTTTCCCACCAATTTTCTATTCATCTATATGTATAGAATATTCAAATATGAAAGTGGCTTTTTTCACGTCTTTTTCTTTCTCCTTTCTACTTCGCGAACCTCCTTTTTTGAAAGGAAAACCCATTCTTTCTTGCGTAATTTTGATAAAAACAAAAACCCCTTCTTCACTTAGAAAACATTGACCAGCGAATAGTTTCTCATAAATTATTTTCTTATTTTCACTTGTTCTTCGATAGCATCTACTTCAACACGAAGTTCATTCAGATCCAAAAGAACACGACCATCCATTTGCATAATAATAATAATAATGCATTATATCATTTAATCTTAAAAAAATATATAAAAAGGTAATGAAAGTTGTTGTTTAATAGTAATACTTATAGAAAAATAGTGGGAAATTAGAAGTGATAAAGAGTAATTTTTGAGGAATTAAAAAAATTTTATTAATAGTAATGAATGAAGGTAAGATTTGGAAGGGAATAATAAAAATGTTAAATATGGTAGTTATTAAAAGATTAATGTAATTAATGTGAAATGGTAATTTCAATAAGAATGTTCCATATAATAAATGTTTATTACATGTCCTCTAAGGGCATATATTAAAAAAATATCTTTTAATTTATATTTGGTGATAGACAAATTACCAAATAATTCATTATATGTAATCAACCAAAAAGTATTCCCTGGTACAACGAGGAAGGACCACTTCTATCCATATCAAACGACAACATGTGTAGGTCTTGTTATTTTCTCAAGAATGATAGGCCATTGTTCAACCATAACAAAAACATGTTTATTACAATAATTCTTCAATTGAAATAAATCTCAAAATACTAATTAAATTTGTAATAATAATTTTTAAAACTTGACATACAAAATGTACTTTTATTTACCTTATTACTAACAAAGATGCATATAACATGGCATCAAATTCTAATGAAACTAGTAAATGCTCATATATATTGTGGCAGGAGCATTGATACATATTAGTCCGTGCGTCATGATGAGTACGTTAATAAAACATATAAAGTTAATAAAGTTTGTTCACGTGTTAAGGTGGCTCGTTTTTAACAAAACTTATATCAAAACGCATGTCGAACTAAGGTTGTCTTTGTAAAAATAAACCTAAGCTATCATGGAGAAAAAAAATATATTTGCCACACTTATTTTGGTCGTCCATTGAATTAACTTTATATTAAGGCGTACATAGAAACATTGTTGTTTGTATTCACATTTAGAGCAAAATTACATTATGAGAAAATGTTAAAAATATATAATATCTAACCCCATCTGTTTTAAAAACGAAACATATTTTGAAATGTAGATCAAAATAAACGCGTTTCAAATGTATATTATGAATTTAAGAAAACATAATATTTTAAAATGTATGAGAGAAAAATAAAATATGTCATAATATATATATATATATAACCTTAAAATAAAAAAATTAATCATGAATAATAGTATATTGTTATGAGTAGGGACCTAACTGAAAATGAAAAAAAACACTTGAAATATTATTAGTATCAAAGTTGAAATTAACCTTGCATGGGGTATAAAGAATTCAATTTGCATTTACTATTACATAAATGGTAGTTTTTGTAAGTTAAGTAACATCAAACTTTTAATAAATTTAATTTATTAATGGTAGCTTTTTGAGTTAACTAACATCTAACATTTATATATCTAATTTTTAGGGGCATTTACATATTTCTCTCTCTTAAACATTTTCAATTTTATATATTCCCAATCATAAAAATCAATTACATATTTCCTCTCTATAATACATATATATTACATATTTTTCCATTTTATAAAAATTAACCTTTAGATTTCCTATTTTACCCTTTATACTAAAAACAAATATAAATTATATATGAATGTGGATATATTGGTCTTCTTTATTTCTGCAACTATTCTTGTCACACCCCATTAAGCAATTTGCGGAAGCGTAAAACGAAAATGTAACAGACACCTCTGGTATCAACCACATTGTTTATAAAGAACAATACAAACTAATTTACAATATTTTACATTGATCTAACTTTGTTTACAACTAGGTGATACAAACTTAATCCAGTCCGTAAGCGACTTTACTTCTTACTAGAACACTTGCATCAATTCACCCAGCATTGATCGTAAGTCAAACACGTACCACATTGATTTCCTAATCCAATCCAGTACCTGAAAAACATGTTAAAACGGGTCAACTACAAATAGTTGGTGAGTTTCACGAGTTTCAAGAAATCAGTTGTGCGTACAACAATCACAGTTTGTAAATACACAAGTATGTATGTATGTACGTTCACAAGTACGTTTGTTTGTATGTTTATGATGTAATTATGCTAAGCTACAGTGAAGCCTTGACTGTCTGTGCTGCGTGCATCCATGTGCAAACGGCGCTATGTGACATGGCAACCAGGCCGATTCCGTTTGTGTTTGTCAAACCAATAGTACTATTCACAAGCCACCGGCTCAAAGTTAATCACTGCGTTCGTGGAGACTTTCGTGTGTTAACACTTAGATAATTCCCATCATCAAACAATTACAAGTATATAGATATGTATCAACATGTTTTTCACCCCGAAAGTTCGTAAAAATAGTTTAAAAGTGGGGTCATGAAACTCACGGTTTAATAGGGATTCAGTACAGCGTCAGCTTGTAGTTCGGTTGACTCGTTCACTAGTCCCTATAATAATATTATAATAATATTAAGATTTTAATATCATTATAATTTCAATACTAAATTAGGCTGTATAACTAATCTGAGTATAGATGGAACGCCCAGAAAGTATCAATAGGCTTAGATTGTGATGTTGTTTAATGTCTAATACTCAAAACCGATTGGCTAAGTTTCTCCGTTTTTCCAGCTGGACCAAGTTGTTCGTTTATGTGTTCAGAAAACAGTTATGGGGATGTAAGCTTTGGTAAATGTGTTGGTCGATAAAATGATTAATTTATAAAGAAAGATCACACATTGAAGTTCCGAATTCGCTATAGGGCCCGTTTCCGTTTATTCAGTTTGATTTGAGGAGAAACAAGCATAATCTATCCAGTTTGTCCAGGTTTCTCATAAAAAGGTTAGTTTTTATTTAATTAATTCAAAAATATATATTTTGATCACTCTTGGTGTTCTGATATTCCCGCAGGTTCGTTAATCACAAACTTGCCGGTTTTTATCAGAATTGAATTTGTTTAATTTTCAAATTAGCATAATTAATTAACCGTTAATCATTAAATAATGAAAATTTAGCCACTTATCAAATAAAATATGTAGATACTTATAAAAATATTTTTGGAATTATTTACTGGTTTATTAATTTATAAAAATTCATTTTACCTGCTATATTTAGCCTGAAAATTTTCCGTTTATCCCAAACGATTTCCAAAAATTCCTGGATGCTCAAATTATATCCCAAAACCATATGTATCAATTCTAGAAGGTAACAACCTTGTTCAATATTCTCTTCGGGCCAAATTCTGCTATAAAAACTCATACGAACGCATATGCTCAAAACACACTTACACTTTTCCAAATTCTCCCAAATTTCATATGTGATCAAAATATACCAAATCTGAGTTCCCCACAAAATTTCATAATTTTTCAAGTATTTTAACTATTTTTCCCAAATAAACGTCCCAATTCGGTAATAAATTCGCCAAATATTCTCGGATGGTCGAATAATTACCAAATTTGAACAGGGAATCAATGATATGGTCCTGATGTCCCTGTAAAATTTCAAGACCTAACAATATGCACATCACAACCTTAACCTAAACAGCCCGTAATTAAGCATTTCGGCATTACCTTAGCGGTTTTCGCCCGTTTTCGCTCCCTTAATTCAATTTCCGGGTTCTCGTGCGTCTATATAAGCTAAGTACAGGTCCTATATCACAAAAAAAGAAAGTTTCATCAACATGGTAGCCACTTAACTTAGGGTTTCGGCTAGCGTATTAAACCGAACTTTTGAACCATAAAAACGTCGTTTGAACCCTTTTATCCGTGTTTTTGGCCGAAAAAGTTATTGATTATGAATTCTAACCATGTTTAGGACCATAATATGCATTTGGATCATATTAAGGTTTTTTACATGGTTAGTAGTGATTTTTGGTAATTAACCTATAATTTTATGTATTTAAACATGTTTAAAACTAACTTAAATTTATAAAATTTAAATTGTTTTACCTTGCTTTGTTTCTGGAGATTTGAGAAGAACGAAATTAAGAGCTAAACCTACATTTTTGTCAATCAGAAGGTTTTAGAAACTTTAGGATTTAATATATATCCAAGGGGGGTTTCCCCAAGGTGCGACCGCCCCATTTAGGGGGTTCCCCTTGGACCCCTCCTTGGTCCATTTCTCCGTTTTGCATGCCAGACGTGAATTTTCGAGTCCAAATTTATTTCGGGTTCGGTTTTTGGCGCCAAAAATTTATCGGGTATGACAATCAGCGCGAAAACGAGCACTTTTCGGCCATTTTTGTGTAAATTTATAAAAACATAGTATTGCTTGGTAAAAATCAAAAATATTTTCACGGATTGCTTAAAAATTTCAAATAAATGTTTTATAAGTCTTTTTTGGCTTAATGTATGATACAATGCTTGTTTTGTAACTATCTTTCGCGTTTAAATCTATAGTGGGTAGTTAAACGAGCATGTTTTCGTTTAACCGGTTTGCTATCGTACTAAAGCTATAATACTAATATATTAGCTTATATTAAACGTATATCACCAATAGATGGCCCCCAAGATATCTGGGTCATGACCAAATCCGTTTGGTTAATCGTTTGTTCGATACGCAATAAGCGGTTAATCGCTTATTCGGTTTGTGAATACCAAGGTGTACTCGGTTTTGTCACGAATGTCACAATTCTTTGCCCAGAAATATGAACCAAAGAAGCAAGGATAAACAATGGAGTACTCATTGCCATCGATATGGAACCACCGCACCTCCACCACTTCACCTACTCCCTCTGCCACTTTCCTCCATTCCCGATTCATCATCGAATATGACGAACCACAAAACACAGCAACATAGCCCAGCACCACCACCATCTCGTTTACCAGTTTGCTCGATCGGATTTCTAGCGAACTCCACCATAGTCAAGTTTTTCAGATCTGAAGTGAAACCTCTTCCAAACAACTAGTAAGCTCAAGATTCAAGCAACTGTTCGATTCTACAATCGTTTGAGAGTAAAGGGGTGGAGGAATTGGCATCACCTGTGGGGTTAGGTGGAGGGACACGATGAAAGAGGAGAGGTTGTGGAAGGAAAGAGAGTAGGTTGGAGAAGATGACGAGTCCGAAAGTGTGAAATGGCCAAAAACTCACCGAAGAATCAAGTCCAAAAGCTTAGGTTGGAGAAGATGGTGGTGGTTAAACTCTTTAATGATTAATTTCTTTGTTTTTTTTATGTATTGGTTGTAAGAGACATTTAAAATTTTTAAAAAAGGTAAAGGTAACTTAATAAGAAATAGGGAAATATGTAATTAAACTTTTAAGGCTGGGGAAATTTGTAATTAGTGGTCTTAGTAAGGGGATATACGTAAGAATCTCTAATTCTCTTAATATATAATGGGTGGATCTTTAATATAAAACAGTGGGTCATATTTTAACGTTATGAGGTTGCACGGAGCTCCCATGGGATGGGATGTGGTGCTTCCTGGCCCGATGTCCCCCCCCCCCCCCCATCCCTCTCTCTCTCTCTCTCTCTCAAAACTCGCTTAATGTGATCAAATAAAAGCGCTTAATTTGATCAAATCAACAAATGACTCGAATACGTAGACTGACGATAAGGAAGTTGCTTTGGCAATGACTTGGATACCCGAGAGGGACCACAACAACGTGCAACTGAAATATCAGTTCTAGTTAGCAATTCATGTCGTTTATCAAAATTATTTTGGTCATGTCAGTTGTATCAAACATCAACATTGTTAAAACTAGAGGGATTTGAAAGTCAAGGTTATGAAATGCTACCAATTGTACATAGCCACACTTGCCGAGCTGCCCGATGCCAAAGCATATTTAGTGGTACATAGTTAAACTGAAACCAAGTGACGAGCTTAAACATCATTCCACATTTTATGCTCAAGTTGCGAATGCAGCTACGACTCCGGTTCTGAATTTGACAACGGCAAATCCGATGTGCAGGATTAATTTCATATTTTATAAATTTAGTATCTTAATTTTTGTTTTTTGTGTTTCTTTTATCAGTCATATGATTTTTTAACTATTGACTTTTATCTTAGTGTTATTTAATTATTTTATATTATGCGTTTTACAATTTGAAAGTAATTTAGTTAAATAAAAGAAATAAAATTTTTGAATGAAGAATTGAAATGAATGATGCGTTTCTAATGTTGAAAGATGGTTTTGCATAAAATAACGTGGTGCTGATGTTAGAGAGAGAGAGTAAAAGATTTTCAGACTATTCGTAGTGGTTAAAAACGGGACGTCGAAAGATAACATGATGGCCACATATCTCATTAAAGCCGATGCGTATTTGCGAATTTGAGCGCTAAAATTTGTGTCCGCCA
Source organism: Bidens hawaiensis (assembly GCF_021521415.1). Classification (NCBI taxonomy): domain Eukaryota; kingdom Viridiplantae; phylum Streptophyta; class Magnoliopsida; order Asterales; family Asteraceae; genus Bidens; species Bidens hawaiensis. The sequence goes on along the minus strand of NW_027493738.1, from coordinate 149,081 downwards.
ATTCCTTGGCAGCGCTAGTGTCCAAATGAAAAGTTAGTGGGCATCGCTTTACAAACCAATCAAATGTGCTTTTTAATATTACGTAATTGTCATGTGTTTTTATTCGGTATAATATTAATTTATTTTTATGTAATAAAATAAAGACCAATGTTAAATTTAACATGTGCATCACATTGACCTCGTTTAAAGGACGCTTCATAAACATTTAAATTTGGTTTTGAAATACTAGCTCTATAGCTTTTAAATTACTCCATTGAGATTTCAATTTACTTATTAAATACTAGCTTTGAATCCATATATAACACGTTATTTGTTAAATAATAAAAATAAATAATATATATTTTTTTAAAGAAATAAGCAAATTAAAAGTAATAAGAAAATAAAATATATATTACAAATAATAAGAAGTCTATAATCTTAAATTTATAAATTAGAATGATATGACCCACTACAACAATATACAACATTTGTCAAAATTGTTTTGTCTTATTACCCATGGATAACTGTAATGAATGAGATGAAAGGTTAGAAAATTAGAGGAGAAATTATAACTCATTTGTTAAAATTTCTTCATTACTAGGCTACGTCCCAATAACATTTTATTAGATTGTTTAATATTTGATGAAGTTGTTGAGATTTTAGCCCATTATTAGTGTTTTTTTATCAATTGTTTTCAACCCTATCACTAATAACAGTTAAAAAATTAAGCACATATTATCTATAATTTTTTAAACAAAATTCACGCACTTATCAAGACCGTGTCCTGGACGACGGTCGAGGCCTGTATGGGGTTTAAGACGGCCCTGATTATTACTATTGAATAATTGAAGATTAGGTAAATAAAAATTATTGAGGATTAATTGAAATTAGTTAAAACCACTATACTTGATTTCGAAGGAGCTTTATCCTTTAGTGAATACTTACGAACATGACGCTTAGCCCAGGTCACCCACTAGTGAACTACAATTTGTTATCACTCTCGCTACTCAAAGTTAGGGTATATGAAGCATCTAGTTCTGAGAGAAGAGAGTATGAATAAGTAGAGATCTCTAAAACGTGATATACATTTATATATTTAACATGAATTAGATAATTCAATTGACAAGGACTTCACATAACCCACATGCATGAATGTGACAAAGTCAGAGACTTTTCATGTAAAACGTGAGACACATTTGTATATCTAGCATGCAACAAATCTTACATTATAACAATATTGTATTTTGCCCGAGTTGAATAAATATATAATATTATACAATTAACAATAAAATGTTATACTTTATGCAAACTCATATATTTCACGAATTAAATAAATCCGATTATATGAGTTAAAAATATTATGTAACACGATAATACGTGGTCGTCAAGATATGTCTTTAAAAAATAAACATTAACGTGACAGTTATAAATTAAGTGAAGTTAAATTTTGAAGCATTAACTTTCTTTATTTAATTAATTAATGTTAATTCAAATAAATTGTACCCGAGTGCTTTAAATAGAATACATATAAAAAATTATTACATATATTACAATTAGGCTGAGGGGTGTGGGGGGCGCGAGAGGGGGCGCGAGTGGGGGCGCCAGCCAATAATATTGTGACGTGTGGCAGAGAGAGAAACTTGATAAGATGGGTGTTGGTAGTGTTGCTCGCGCCCCGGGCCATAGTGTGGAGGGGCGCGAGCGGTTTTTTTTTTTTATTTTTTTATAAATGTATTAAAAAAACGTATTATTAAAAAAACTCATAAATTATTTAAAAAAACACACATTAATTAAAAAAACGCATTAATATTTAAAAAAAAAATTAAAGTACTAAAAAAAAACATTATTCTTATTCTTCGGCTTGGTCTTCTTCGATCAACCTCTTCCGGATACGTTCCTTTTGTTTTTCCATCAGCATTTGGTCGACCGGATTTAGGTTACTGAAGTCTCTTGTAAGGAATTCCAAATCTCTCATTCTTTTTTTTTCCTTTTTGTCATTAGAGACCACCTCCATGGTTTTGTTGAATTTATTGAGGGATTCAACAAGATCGTTGATGTTTACGGCTTCCCCCTCAGCCGGTTTTTTGCCCCTGGCGTCCCTTCCCAATGGCCGCCTCCTCGGCGGTGAAGACGTTTCCTCCCCCGCAACGTTTAGGTCGAATCCAACCCGGCAATCTGACCCGGCGGAAGTGCTGTACGCTCCAGACGAACTAGTTTTAGTCCGTTTCGGCCCTACTTCCGCATCAAGGTCCGGCGCCACCAGCTCAACCCACTTAGAACACCTTCTCAACCTCTCCTACACCTTTACATCGTCCCACGTCTTCACCGTCCCATACCTCCGCAGGCACTCCTGCTTCCACTCTTCGACAGTGAAATTATAAACCGCCAAATCGTCACTGCCACTTGGTCTCATACGACCGGCGTTCCTGTTGAACAGATTAGTAAACAAGCCGACAAATTTTCTGATTTCGGTCCACCGACCCGAAATCATATCGGCGTTCCGCTCTGTACTCCCAACGAGCGAATAGAACGTCTCCCTAACCTTTGTCCAAAAGACCTTGCTCTTTTGGTAGTCCGCTGCAAAATGCATAAATAAATTTGTAAGTCATTTAACTTTTTTATTTAACTTTTTTATTAAAAATCATTTTTAAAAACGTTAAAACAATTACCGCAACGCCGATCCTCAGAAGTGACTATCCAAGCCCGACACAGGGCTTCCTTCTCATCCGATGACCACGGAGTGATTTTCCGTTTCGTCCTTCCGGTCGAAGCCGAACCCGACCCGTCCGTTGCAACTTGTTTTTTCTTGTGGACGCGTCTTCTTTGTCCCGCAGCTTCACCTTCTGGTTCTGGTTCTTGTGTCTCCGGAACTACAAAGTTAGGAGACGGTTGTATGTTGGATGGTTGAAAGCCGGATGATTGTTGCGACCCCGAATAAAACATCGCTTGGTCCGGTGCCGACCATAAATCGTCGTAACTGTAATCTGAATCTAGGTTTGGGTACCAATTTCCAGCCATGTTTTTAAAAAAAGGTTTCGAAGATAGGGTGATTTTGGGTTTTGGGTGTGGTATGTGATATTGGTATGTGATATTGGTTTTGGGTGTGGTATGTGAGAATGGTTTTGGGTGTGGTATGTATTGGTTTAGGAATATATATGTGATATATAGAGGAATATATATAGAGGAAAAAAAATTTTTTTTAATACAAATTAATATGAGCCAACGGCTCTATTTACGCAACCTAAGAAGCCTTCACGCTCCCCCCAGCCGCTACCCCCCTTGCGCCTGCCTCTTTTTCCGCGCTCGCGCCCCTCTCGCGCCCCTCTCGCGCCTCGGTGGTGTGGTGCTCGCGCCCCGGGGCACGACTGGTTGGCCTCTTGCGCCCTTTCTAGCGCTCCACACCCCTCAGCCTTAGGGAGAGTGTATGTTGTTTCTCTTATACAACGTACTTCTATTGTTTGTACTTTTTTTCTCTCTGTTTGAGTGCCATGTGTCAATGGTATTGCTACTTGTCAGTTTTAAGCCCACCTTCTCAAATGCTATTCCTCGGCTTCATCATCAAAACAAAAACAAACCCATTGAAAATTAAGAGAGAGAAAGAGATGTGGAAGGAACGAAATCCACCGATCTATATTATATATAATACATAAGACAATAACAAAAATAATAAATTAATACACTTGATTTTAAGAGTTTTACAAATTTTAATGTATAAAGTATATGTGTTAATAAAATAAACTTGTCTTTTTATCATAACCATAATTTATCCAACTTACAAGTTTACCCCCTCATCTTTAACCATATTATGTTTTTAATTTCAATTTTAAACTAACTTCCCATCCATAATTTTAAACGACAATAACTTTTTCATACGTTAATATTTTTGTAGAAAAATTATACCATAAAAAAGAACATGTTATTTTCTTCAATTTGAATAGGATATTGTTATAATTTTTAAAATTTAAACAAATTAAGATGCTACGAAGGGGCGTTCAATGCCGATTCTGATGGTTTTTAAGTTAAACTTGTGAGCCTAACGCTAGTATCGTTTTTTGTCGTCAAAAACCAAAACCCAGTCACTGAAAATTGAAACCAAACTGTTATTTATGGTATAACTCCGGTTTTGATTCACAGTTTAAGCTATGATAATAAATGTTTGAAATAATTATTAATTTAACTAAGCATCAACAAGATATGATACCTTAGATGATCATAAAATGAAAAATGATAATTTTAGCCACATAAATGGAATACCTAAGACACGAAATAATAACAAGAACAAACATTACTACAAATCATATTGGAATTAGAATAATATAAAGTTTTTATATCCAAGTTTATCTATATATATAATACATGAGACAAAGGTAAATTAAAATACTTGATTTTAAGAGTTTTACAAATTCTAATGCATAAAGTATATGTGTTAACAGGGGTAAACTTTTCTTTTAATCATAACCATAATTTATCCAACTTACAAGTTTATCCCCTCATATTTAACCATATTATGTTTTTAATTTCAATTTTAAACTAACTTCCCACCCATGATTTTTAAACGACAATAACTTTTTAATACGTTAATATTTCTATAGAAAAATTATACCATAAAAACAAACATTTTTATTCTCTTCAATTTGAATATGATATTGTTATAATTTTTAAATTTTAAACAAATTAATATGCTACGTAGGGGCATTTAATGCCGATTCTGATGGTTTTTAATTTAAACTTGTGAGCCTAACGTCAGTATCGTTTTTTGTCGTCCAAAACCAAAACTCAACCATTGAAAAATTGAAACCAAACTGTTACATACGTTATGGTTCCGGTTTGGTTTCACAGTTTAAGCTATGATAATAAATTTTAAAAATAATTACTAATTTAATTGTACCATCAATCTTAACTAAGCATCAACAAGATATGATACCTTAGAGGATCATAATATGAAAAATGATTATTTTAGCCACATAATTGGAAGACGTAAGACACGAAATAATAACAAGAACCTACATTGTTACAAATCATACTGGAATTAGATTAATATAAAGTTGCTATATCCAGGATTACCTGTATTTAACAAAACTTTGTTCAATTGTATTTTAAATATATCTAATATGTATAACAAAACATATTTAATACTAAAGAATAAAAGAAATTAAAATGTATTCAGCATTTACAGTCTGCTCTGGTTTCATATGGCTTGTTTTTGATATAAACCGTGAACCAAACCATTGACTACGGTTTGAAAATTTTGGAACTGACCAACCAACCGAAAGTAAAAATATCATCTGTGAAACTGCACCTTTATCCGATTTAAATTGTTTCACGGTTTTAAACTAAACCATAACCATAAACACTCATAAGTGTTACGTGATTAATAGGGTCTGTGTTCAAACACACGCCAAATCGCGCGGGCACCCGTCTAGTTGTTTTAAATGAGGCAGTGGTGACCTAGGCTTCACCTCACATCAATTAAGAACTAAAACTTAGGATTTTTTTAACAAAACCTCTTTTTTTTATTATTATTTGACATTTTGCATTCTTACTGTTCAAATCAATCAATCACACTAAATATTTTTTTATACAAAAGATTTTTATAGTGGTTGTAAAAGTGGTTGTAAAACCTCTCAAAAAAAAGCAATGTACGAGGCAATTTTTATGGGTCCTGTTAGGGACACCTACCACACCCATGAATACGCCGCGTATAGGCCTATACGTCGCGTATTAGGGTACGATTTGACGTCCTAGCCTGGCTCTGTCATAGGGTTGTCGGATCGTACCCTAATACGCCGCGTATAGGCCTATACGCGGCGTATTGGTTTTTGTATATTACTGGAGCCCGGCTCCTCCCCCCTTCCTCTCCACCATTTCTTTTCCTATTTTTTTTTCCTCACTCTCACCCTCTTCATTCAACCAACACCAACAATCATATATGTTTTCGGAGTTGGACGAGGAGATGCAGGACGGTGCTAACGGTCAGTCGGAGTTAAACCGGGTATCGTTTTATCTTTATTTAGTACATGTTAGGACATAGTTGTAGATATTAGGACAGAGATTTGGTGAATGCTTTACTTTTAAATTTGTCTAGGCACCGACCGTTTTACAGTAACCCTAGTTCGCCGGGCCTCCCAAACTTAAAATAGATATCCCGTACTGTTACCGTTATTGTTAAAATTTTTATTATATTGTTACTATTAAAATATTTATATTATGATTAAGATATTGTTGTTATGAAAATATTATTGTTAATAAAATAAAATACTATTATTGTATCTATTAAAATACTATTATTATTATTAGTATTAAAATAATAATTTTAAAATACTATTTAAATATTAATTATTATTATTATATTATTATTATTAAAATAATAATATGAAAATACTATTATAATATTAATTATTATATTATTATTATTTTTATTCTAAACATACAGTTGTTAGTATTAAAGCATTAATTTTTATATTTTTATTAGTACTAAAATATTATTATTATTAGGTACGTGATGTACGCTAGAGATTCAGATGCCGGGGTTAGGCGGCGACGCAAGACTTTCGGAGGTACGTTCATATACTGTATAATGTATAATATAATATAATAATATTATTTTATTATTATATTATATTATGTTATATTGTATTATATCAAACGGGTGCTGGTTATGTTAGTGAGTTTTTCTAGAAAAGCCCACCAGTGTTGCTTTATTATGGTTTTTTTTTCCTTTTTTTTATTTCTTTTCTTTTGTTATTATTAATGTTATTTATGATTATTATTAATATTAATATTATTTAATTATCAATAACATATTATTGTTGGAAATTCGATAAAGGGCGTTCAGTAGCAGGACTTATTTGGGAAAATTGACAGTGTGAAACGAACTTTTAAATTATTGGCTGGTTTCGTTATGGGCATCTTCAATCAGTTACAGTAGTTTACTTGGGAAAACTGGCATTTCCAAACGAACTTTCAATTTCTTGGCTGCTTTCGTTATCGACATCTTAAATCTGAATCTTCGATTTCTTCTAACTCCAACGGTCTTGACCGCCGGTCACCACTGACAACCGTAGTTGTGTTCACTCGAACACATATCAGTCATCACTAAGCTTAAGCTTAGGCTTGTTATTAGTTTTATTTTTAGTTGAGGGTATTCTAAGTTGTTAATGTTGCGTATATCAAAGAATTATTGGCTTATATATATACGTATATATATATATATAGTAGATGTGCGGTATAAGAATTCAATGCGCCGACATAACCAGCACCAGATCGAGATACTAGTTTGATGAGTTTGAATCTCTCGGATCCGCTGTATCCGCTAACGGCAGCGAGAACGGGAGCCTCTACTTTGGAGAGATAGGTGGAAATTCGGTTATTGCTTTAACATAACGAGCACCAGATTGAGATATTAGTTCGCACTTAGCTGAACCGGTTGACACGTATGCAGACGTGGATTTAGGTTCGGTGTTGACCCGGATATTAACACGTTTGTCTATAGCATTCGTTGACACGTTTGCATAATACACAATGAAAGCACAAACTCAAACAACAATCCATACAATAGCAATTGTCTTCGTTATTTTTCTCCTCTTCTTGTTTGACTGGTCGTTGAAGAGAATTGCTATTGTATGGATTGTTGTTTGAGTTTGTGTTTTCATTGTGTATTATGCAAACGTGTTAATATCAGCGCCAACACGGAGCCTAAATCCACGTCAGCATACGTATCAACCGGTTCAGGTAAGTCCCGACTAATATCTCAGTCTGGTGCTCGTTGAGTTGGAGCAATGACCGAATTTCCACTTATCTGTCCAAAGTATGGGCTCACGTTCTCGCTGCCGTTAATGGATACCGTGGATCCGAGAGATTCAAACTCATCAAACTAGCGTCTCGATCTGGTGCTGGTTATGTAGGCGCAATGAATTCTTATTACGCACATCTACTATATATGTATACATATATATACACCGATAATTCTTTAATATACTCAACATGAACAACTTAGAATACCCCCAACTAAAAATAAAACTAATAACAAGCCTAAGCTTAAGCTTAGTGACGACTGATATGTGTTTGAGTGAACACAACTACGGTTGCCGGTGGTGGCCGAAGATCAAGAGCGTTGGAGTTTGAAGATATCGAAGAGGCGGATTTGAGATGCCGATACCGAGAGCATCCAAGAAAGGGTTTGTTTGGCACTGTCAGTTTTCCCAAGGTAATCACCGTAACTGATTCAAGATGTCCATAACGACAACAGCCAATAAATTAAAGGGTCGTTTTGCAATGTCAATTTTCCCATATAAGACCTGCTACCAAACACGCTTTGCCGAATTGTGAATAATAATATATTATTCATAATAATATTAATAATAATAATTAGAAATAATAATAAATAACAAAAAAAAAGAAAAGAAAAAAAACAAAAAAAAAACATAACAAGACAAGCTGGTGGGTTTTTCTAGAAAAGCTCCCTTATACGTCGTGTATAGACCTATACGCGGCGTATTGGTTTGAATAATACGCCGCGTATAGACCTATACGCGGCGTATTAGTTTGATTACTACCTGCCCTGCAAAAGCTGGGCTAGGTTGTCAACTCATACCTTATACGCTGTGTATAGGTCTATACGCGGCGTATTGCTTTTGCTGAATTATTGGAGCCCGGCTCCCCCTCTCTTCCCCTCCTTTCCTTACTCTATTACAAATGCATGCGTTATCTCTCGACGTTCAACCAAAAAACAACACAACATTTGTACTATATATACGAGAATGTCTTGGTTTAACTATTTATTTCCGGAGGAAGAGCCGGGTTACGCCGCTAACGATCAGCCTGGCACGTCGTGGTTACCCGACTTGAACCAGGTTTCGTTATATATATATTTAGTATGAATTTGGTAGTTTTTTTTAACTAACACATGCTACATTACGTTTTGTCAGGAGTATGTCGGGTATGATACCCAGCCCCAACAACCTTATTGTCAGCCCGAACAGTTTTATAGTAACACTGGCTCGCTGGGCTTGCCAAACTTGAACCAGGTTTCGTTATAGCTGTTATTATTATTATTTATTATCACTAGCACTGTTGTTTGAATTTCTAATTTATATATTGTAGGAGTATTTTGTGTCAGATTACGGTATTTAGCCGGCGTACCCGTCACCTGTCGCCTGGTTGAATTATGGAGGTCAGGCTTCGTCATCGTACCAGCCACCGGTGGCAAATGATCCTTTTTATGGAACTGAGTTTTCATCGCACCACGGGCGAAACGTTCATGCCGGGCCAAACCCAAATAACGAAGATGAGTACGATGACGACTACATACGCGAAGTGAAGGTTTCGTATAAAACAGATGTTGTAAGACACCATGTGTTTTGTTTAAGTTAATATTATTTATTTGTATGTTATTTAATAAACGGCATAATAAATAGCGTAAAACTGTTTCAGATTTTTGAGAGCCGCGAGGAGCTGGAGAAATGGGTAAAAATTAGAGGACGGGAGCATGGGTTTTTTGTTATGGTCCAACGGTCAAGGAAAAACGTTGTGGACCTTGCATGCAATCGTGGGGGCGAACCCAAAATAAAGGCAACGATGAGACGTACTGGCAGCATAAAAAATGTTGTCCATTTAAGATCCTGGGCAGGTACGACTCGAGGGGTGCCTATTGGAGGGTTCAAGTGGTAAACGAGACTCACAACCATGATCCCGTTGAATTCGAGGAAGGGTGTGCGTCTTTTAGGAAAATGAACAGCGATCAACTGGATACAGTTGAGAGTTTACACAGGACCGGCGTTAAGCCGCAACTGTAAGGCCCCATTCCCTGTAACCCTACTTTGGTGTTGGATTTACTCATAAACACAGTTCTAAAATCAGAGTTAATTTAAACTTTCGCGGAATAATTTAAAACTTCAACATCACATTACAAACATTCATTTTTGTCTTAACATACAAATTGTCATTTCATAACATAACATAAAATAGTCATGACACTTCTTCATAGATGCCAGTCTCTTTAGCTCGTGCCATGTGTCCTTCCTCAAGCCAGCTGCCTCAAGCTATTTGCCTGCGTGCATACTAAAAGTCAGCTATGCTGAGTGAGTTCTAGTTAATCAATTAACATACAATACATTCCTATCCTTACTCATACGTGTCTGAAGATACGTATTCATACCTTACTTTGCTATTACTTCTTTCACACATACTTTATATACATGCATACGTACTTACATACTTTCTTTCATAAAACCCTATGGTATACCATAAGCTATTCTATCTTAAACATCTCAGATATTATAAGGGTCTGGTCCCTAACATCTCAGATATTATAAGGGTCTAGTCCCTTATCATCTCAGATATTATGAAGGTTTGGTCCCTATCATCTCAGATATTATAAGGGTCTGATCCCTATCATCTCAGATATTATGAAGGTTTGGTCCCTATCATAAGCTCATACTTTACTTGTCTTATGTATATAATATTTACATACACATTCATTCACATAACCATCATATAGTAATAACATTCAATGCACGATCATACACGTATCATATACCTATCACTTAAGATAAGCATTTTAACGGCCACATAGGAGTATGCACACAGCCCCGAAAACATAACAAGGAAATGGGGCTAGAACTCACCTGGAGCCGGTTTCTCTCGCCGTTAATGGTAATGCCCTTCCTTAGTTGCGCACGGCTAACTGTACAATACATTACGCGTGTCAATTATCCACTACTACTACTTCCTACATCTAAGTTAATGAAACTCTCAACTAACGGGGGTCCGGGGGCAGCGCCCCTGGTAGTGGGGTCTAGGGGTAGTAGCCCCTAGCAGGGTCCAAGGGGTAGAGCCCCTGGCTGGGGTTGAGCTGCCAGGTCAGCTCGAAAAATTTTCTTTTCGTTAATAGGTCTTTTAACAAAAACGCTTCAGATAATGAATTAGGTCACATTTTAATAACAACTTAAACAATTTCGCATGGGAGGAATTCGCATAGAATTTCGCTTCGCATAACTTTTTCGCTTCTCACGGATGAGCGAAGCGAAATACTTTTTTCGCTTCTCAAGGCTGAGCAAAGCGAAATACCTGTTTCGCTTCTCATGGCTGAGCGAAGCGAAATACCTGCCTTTCTTCATTTTACCATTTTAAAGCCATTATACTTCGTGACTCTTCCTCGGGACCTGAATTTTACTCTTTTTCAACTTTCGACACATTCTGACCCCATCCACCCGATCCTGAACCCATATCTCTCATAGTCCAAACGCCACCTTTTTATCTTAAAGTGCACCCGAGAGGTTATGACTTACCAAGTTTATATTTTTCTTACATTTCACAACCCGATCTATTATTATATCTGTTTGCATGCCGATTCTAACCATAAAACTTAACCATTTAAACCGAAACCTACCTTTTACTTCAGGTTCGAGTTCAGATCCGGACAATACGTAGATCTGGACGTGATTCTTGTTATTTTATGACGTCTACACACGAGATTCTTCCCTCTTTCTTCTTTTTTTACACAGATTTTGATCCATAATGTAGAAAGACAGTGTGTGTGTGGTGAAAGGTAACAAAATGGTGAAAGGGTGGAGGGGTTAGGCTTATATAGGGGGCCATGGGCCCCATAACCCACTCACAATTCCAAATCCAAATATTAACCAAACACTTAACACATGACAAACTTAACGACACACAGTTAATAACAAAACTTTCCGTCATTTACTATTTAAAAAAATCTGGATGTTACAGCAACAAATCGAAACAGCCCTCCACGAAAAGTTTCCCGGTGTGCAACCTGTAATAAAAGATATATACAACCACACCGCCAAGATTATGAGGGATGGGCTACTAGGCGACACCCCTATGAAGGTAGTTCAAAACATTTGTAGTTTTAATGTGTACTTACCGTGCTTGTAATATTTACTAAACTTTTATTTCATCCAATGCAGGCGCTAGAAAACTTCATCGCAGGCAACGGTTTCACGTTCTATACCCGGGAAAGTACCCGACGACAGGACGGAGGAAATTTTCTTCTGTCATAATAAGTCAGATAAAATGTGGCGTGCGTTCCCCGAGGTGTTGATGATTGACACGACGTACAACACCAACATGTACGATTGGCCATTGGTTCAGTTTATCGGTGTGACATCGACATCAAAGTCGTTTTGTATCGCCACCGCGTTTGTTATCAGGGAACGGCAGAGGAACTTCACCTGGCTCTGGAGAAACTTAAACAAATGCTCGATGACAGCCACGTGTGATCCTGACTGATGCGGACCATGCCCTCATGAACGCCTGCGACGCGGTCTTCCCTGGGCCTATCAGCGGCGGCGTATAGTCCTATACGCCACGTCTGATATATAATCTTTTTTTAATTATTAGTATTGTTATTATTTATTATTATTATTATTATTATTAATATTATTATTATTGTTATTGTTATTGTTATAATTATTATTATTATTTGTTATTATTATTAATATTATAATATTTTTTAATTATTATTATTATTATTATTGTTCTTATTATTATTATTATTGTTGTTGTTATTATTGTTATTGTTATAATAATAATTATTATTTGTTATTATTATAGTTTGGGCAAGACGAGATTGAGGAGGAGCTTGAGTAAGAGTACGAGCAGGAGATGGGACGGGGCCGGGGCCGGGTCCGTGGACGGGGCCGTGGGCGGGGCCGCGGACCCCCAGTGGGTGACAACGTGTTGGTCACCTACCCTCATGTGCAGTTCATTGAGGGTTTTGACGCCCACACTCGATACATTCGCCTAAAACAGGTGCACCCGTTTCCCACCACGATTATATCCTGGTCGTTTTTGGAGTCCTGTGACGCTCACCAGCGGGCGGTTGAGTACATCGGACAGGATACGCCATGGAGCCGATGCTTCAGCATGCCATTATCAACCCATCGGGCGCTGACACTAGAGGTTTACAGCATAATACGCATTACGTAAGTTTACTCCATGTTGTTATGTTTTTAATATATTTATTATATTATATAATAGTATGTTATATAATATTATATTATATTATATTATATTATATTATATTATATTATATTATATTATATTATATTATATTATATTATATTATATTATATTATATTATATTATATTATTGCAGGCCCCACGCGTCTGGTACGCTAGAGATTCAGATGAGGGTGCCAGGCGCCGATACGACACAGTTGGAGGTTTATTTCCGCATGTTCGGGCAGGACGTCCATCTCTCGATGGAGGAGTTCGCGGTTGCTCTGGGCTTATACACCGCGCGGGAGGTACGCAGCCCGATATACACGGAGAGCATCCACCAGATGCCGGAGGACGACCTGCGGGTATGGTGGCGGGCCATCAGCGATCACGACTTCGGGGATAGGCCCTTGGACACCAAGTCCAAGGTCTCGGCTATTAAGGACCCGCTGCACAAGTACGTTCTTAAAATGTATTGTATTGTTTAGTATAACGTAATATATATTATTAGTATATTAATAATACAATACAATACAATACAATACAATACAATACAATACAATACAATACTATACTATACTATACTATACTATACTATATTATATTATATTATATTACAATATATTATATTATATTACATTATAATATAGTATAATATAATACAATATAACATTATATTATTATTATTATTGTTATTGTTAATAAATTATATTATCTTATATTATACAGGTACCTTCACAGGCTGATTGCGATGTCCATCGAGGGTCACAACCAGGGCGCAGAGCACTGCAACCTGCGCGACCTGTTTTTTTTAGGTGTCTGCTGACTCACACGCACTGCAACCTCGCTAAGGGGTTTGCAGACTATTTTGTCGGCTACCAGTTCAGGCAGGGACGAGGGTCCTTAATGGGTGGCGAGTATGTCACCCAGCTTGCGATATCTCTGGGCCATGGAGCCCTGGTGGACCGCCGGTGTTTTAGCAAATGGGGCGGTGTCTCTAGAAAATCCGTTTATTTACCTTATATAATTTAATTTTTAAACGTTTTAATTAAGCTTTTAAACCGTTTTCAAAACCGTTCCAAAATATCAAAATATCTTTTGAGGCGATGCGTTATGAAGTGGTTACCCCGTCTTAAAAGAACAAGGTTCAAATATAGAAAATCGAGTTTTAAGCGTCTAGTTTCTTTTTTTATCGGGCACAAACTCGACTTTAGGTTGCTGATATTAAAAAAAACAATATTTTTAAGGTTTGAAAATCACCCATTTAACGATGAGAGAGAAACGCAGCCATATTCAGATCTGGGACAGAGTTGCGACGGAGATGGTGGTGGTTAACAGAGACCACGGTCAGACCTCGTCGGAGACTTGCGACACTACTGGTGGAATCGCTAACGAGGTTTGTGTAATCGCCGGAGTAGCGACAGTCGTCATCGGCCACTCAATTAGTTTTTGTAGAACAAAAAAGTTTGCACACAAGAACACATGCATTAAACAAGAAAGAAGCACAAACGATTTAGGTGTTTGGAGGGATGGTCGTTGGACTTCAATTGGGGCAAAATTATTGAGATTGATCACAGATCGATTTTAAAAGTTAGGAGCTTGAGCTTGTTGTTAACCACATATTATTATTATTATTATTATTATGAGAAATTACCAAATTGCTTTTACTGTTGGACGGTCAGCAGCCAGAAGGACACAAAAGAACCCACCAGAAACGCAGAAGGGTTTATATCATTCGATTATTAATTGGATCTGCATAATGCTCCTCCCACATATTACACGGGCACAAACTATAATGTTTTCTTCCATTAAGTTCATTTAATGCTTATATTTTATTTAATTTAAATAACCATTCCACACTAGAGGGATTGAACCCTTGGCATTCAATTTTATACTCTCACCACCTCATCAAGGTGAGAATGACAAAAAATGATCTATCTAATAAATAACCAACTTAGCGGCATCTCACTCAGCTTCCGACTGTCTTCGAAGTTTGACTGCTCCTTTACAGACCCAATCCGAAGTCAAAAGTTTGGCTGCCTCTCTCACAAATCATTTAAAATCAATGTAAAAGAATCAAAAAGGAGCTAGTGACATAACTGTTGCCCGATTGGCTTCAATTTTGATGTAAAAGAATGTATATAATTTAAAAAGTAATGAGATTCTCATTTCTAAACTCGTTTTTATCTTTTTGTTTTGCGACCCTACCTGATTCGAACTGAACAATTTTTTTTTTGAATATTGGTTTTAAATAATCCCAACTATGCCCTATTGGTAAATAGCAGTTCCAATTTCAAACTTGCCTGGTGACGGTCCCAACTAAATGGGTATTTGTTTATAATGGACCCGCGACTAACGGATGTTAACTCCGTTAGTCTGTTGCTTACGTGGCATGCCTACTTGTCAAAAATTGCTTACGTGGCGTATACGTGGCAAATACACCTCAGCTCATTTCTCTAACTATCTCTCCTTCTCATCTCTCAGCTAACTCTCTTATCACTTCCCCAATAATCAAGCCCTCACTTCAACCCCATTTTCCTCATTCCCGACTTCCAGACACCACCACCAAGCTCACGTACCACCACCGACCCGCAACCTCCATTGTCCACCTCCTCCGAAAGGTACAGTTGAAAACCCTATTTTGATCTTACCTTCGAATTCTCCCACAAATCACCCTAATTTCTTGATCCAAATCCAATTTTTGAGTCACACTTTTCTCCTTCTCGGATTTCTTCTTGGCCGGCGTAACCTAGAAGTCTTCCGATCAACAGTGATGGGTCCGTTATTAGTGACGGTTGCGTGGAGTGGTAGTTGGATTTACTTGGCAAATACGCCGACCACTGTTGGCCAAATTTCTTCTTGACCGGCGTAACCTACTTGTCAATAGCGACGTTCAGATCACGAGTGGCGGTGGTGTGGTAGTTGGATTTAGGGTTCCGAATACCACGATTGACGATTGCGTGGTGGTTGGATTTTGGGTTTCAACGACAAAATTACTAATTAAAGATGGAAATGGTGTTGAGAGGTTGGTATTTAGGGATTGGCGGTGCTAGTCGTCGCTCCGGGATTGTGCTTGCCATGGTGTCGCCGATGAGATTGATGCCATTTTGAGATGGAGTCTATGCAGGTCAAACAATGGCAGTATGGGATGAAGAAGAATGGTGAGGATTGATTGGGGCCCACTTTATGAAGTTTTTGACAAGTAGGCATGTCACATAAGCAGAAGACTAACGGAGTTAACATCCGTTAATCGCCGGTCCATATTAAACAAATGCCATTTTAGTTTGGACCGTCACCAGAAAAGCTTGAAGTTGGGACTACTATTTAACAATATTACATAGTTAGGATTATTTAAAACCAATATTCTTTTTTTTTTAATATTTATTGACAAACAACCTAATAGTTCATAGTATGTGGTTAACAAAAAAACGTTCCCCACATATGAGACTACACTTTGAAGAAGTACCATTTATCATAAAACACGTTAGCATGTGTAGGTGTTGTTCTTTTCTCAAGAATGATGGCATGTATACAACCATAACAAATACATTTTTATTAAAATTATTCTTCAATTAAAATAAATTTCAAAATAATAATTAAATTTATAATAATATTTTTAAACTTGACATATAAAATGTACTTTTATTTTGTGATGGAAGCGTTAATACAAATTAGTCCATGTGTCGTGATGCAGAGGTTGATAAAGTATATAGAGTTAACTACGTTTGTCCAACAGCTAGTAGCTTGTTTCAAATAAAATTTGAATCAAAATGTATACAGAAATGAAATTGTCTTTGTAATAAAAATTAAGTTGTTGTGAGGAAATAAAAATATACTATATTTGATACACATGCTCTTGCATTGCATTTGTTGGTTTTTTTTCCTCCGTTAGAAAGCCCCACACAATCTTTATGTAACATGGGTTAATTACTTCGTTTGTTATTATATATTCATATATTTAATGATGAAATAAAGAAAAGAAAATATTATTATTTCTTTTTGCTCATCCGTATAAAGATAAAAGGTGCATTGAGTTTTATTTAGTTTTTGTTTTATGTTGGCTTGAGGTGGGCTCCATTCAACTCGTGAGAAGTAAAGAAAGAATCTATAATATATATATAACCGAAAACCCTAAAATCCTACGTGTCGCGATATGGTCGCTCCCCTCTTTTATAAAAGTCACAAGATTGTTTGATTTTTAAATAAAGACTTCTCATTGATTTGACCCAAATTTATAGGTATGGATCTTACCAAAACCAGATAGCTCTTAAACGGGTTATAACATCTCATTAAATTAAAAATTAATCTTAACAATTATTTGATAGGAAAATCCTATAAAATAGGGATATACTAAAATTTAATATACAATTTAAAAAGAAAAATATATTATTTATAATTAATAAACAATTTTATAGTAAAAAACATAAGCGGGTCATGGGTCGCCAAATCCAGAAAGCTTTTAAACAGGTTATAACATATCCTTTATTTATGAAACCTTTTAATCATCAAACTCTAAGTATATTATTAACTTTCTTATAATAAAGAAAATTAAAATCCAGAAAATAAATATTAAAAAACAAAAAATGTAAAACAACCATTCTCTCAAGCCATCAGATTGCTTTATTTGTAAATGAAGTTTTCTCACGTATTTGACCCGAATTCACGAGGTAAAGGTATCACCAAACCTAGATAGCTCTTAAACGGGTTATAACATCTTATTATATTAAAAATTAATCTAATAAAATATTTTATATGAAAATCCTACAAAATAGAGATATACTAAAAGTTAATATCCTATTTTATTTAAAAAAGATATTATTTATAATTAAGAAACAAGTTTATAATAAAGAAAATAAACGGGTAATGAGTAACACCAAACCCAGATAGCTTTTAAACCGGATTATAAAATATCATTTATTTATGAAACCATAATCATCAAACCTCAAGTATGTTAATTATTAACTTTCTTACAATAAATAAAATTAAAATCCAAATATACATATATAAATATTAAAATTGAATAATGTAAAACAACCCCCGTAATACGGGGGATAAGATCTAGTATATTATACAGGGTTTCTATGATATGCACGGTGCAAATGATTCAACAGAACATCACACAAATAACTCAAGGAACGAATTTTGGGATGTTCCTTTGAGGTTGACCAGCATATACGAAGACAAAAGAGAAAATTTGGTGCTCCAATTTTTTGGTGTTTTGCGAACATTGAGAATTCATAAGATAATGATCATGATTTAAATTCTAAGAATCTAGTCTTTTGATATGATTTATCGTTAACATTTAGAAGTGCTGTGTGAAAGTGTGTGTGTTGAGAGATAATTTTGGCAGCACAACAATATAAAATAACTAATAATTCAGAATTGTTATAAATTCAATGGATAGAGGGGTATATATAGGAGACGATGTCTCATTCGCTATGCAGACATAGCGAATGGGCCATATTCGCCACGCCATTCGCTAGATATTCCCCTAGCGAATGGCCAATACCTTAACGTCTTAATAACATTCCATAATGAATGAGGCACAAAACTGTTCACATTCGATATACATTCTATAGCGAATGCACTTTCTTTTAATTGCTATCTAGCCCCTATACACTAAATCAATTACAAAACTAGATAAACAAAGAACGAGATGAATAATGATGTATCAAAAACTCCCCCTCGTCTCCAGCTTTGTCGATCTTCACATGTTGAAGCGATTGGTCTTCCAGTCAGCACAGCTATGAATCTCGAAAGCATGACAAACACGTACAACCCGTTGGAATTGCATAGCCAGCTCATTATCTTTATTGTGCGCCCATCTGATCTGATTGTTGAATAAAACACCGTTGTCAGATCAGACAGGTTGACCAACCACATCGGATCCAAAATCCGAATAAACTCTAACTTAGTTCCTGAACCCCATATAGTCACGGCTTCACTCGTCTTATCGTCATAATACCACTGATTGAAGTTCTTACAAAGACTTTGTGGTAAAATCTTTAATGGAACATTCTTCAAAGTGCGCGACGGCTTCACCTTTAATACCAACTTTCACCACCCAGTGAGAGGATCAATCTCATCAAAATACTTTCATTTAGGCGCCTGGGACTTGAAAATTTTGTAACCATGATTAATCTCGTAGACTAAATGACGATAGAACTAATCTATAAGCTGATTGTTCCCAGGATTCAAGAAAGGTCTAAACGCCATAGTACAAATATCCCAACGCGACATCGATAGAATATCAGTAAATTGTTTAAAATACCGAAGCCCATTCTCCCATTTAGCAATGCAAATATTCAGCTCGGGCTCGTACATCCACAGCACAATATCCACCTTAAACTTCTTCATAGACACAAACTTCTTCATCTGGTACGCTGATAGTTTGGCCTTCGACTGTAGATAATCTTCATTTTGAGCATACCTCAAAGTCTGTATCCATTTGTTCAGCTTCTGCGCATTGTACTGAAACACATCATCTGAAGTTTGTTATGGTTCTAGCCTCTTTCTTGTCTTTTTCCATTTTTCTTTTTTCCTTCTCTTTACTCAAACATTCCTCAGCTTTCTGATAATGCTCTGTAGTAAAGAATGGGATCCCCTCATCAGATTCATTATATAAAAATCGGGATATTCCTCGGCCGAAACATCCTCCATCTCCACCTCATCAAAACAAGTATCCCCAGATGGAATACTTGGAACAACATATACATCATCATCATCCTTAACTTTTACATCCTCCTATTCTCCAATTCCTCCACATCCTCCATATTCAAATTCAACAATATAGTGATTTGTTCTTTTGCTAAACTATGGTCAACAACTCGTCCCCTTCAATCTCGTCCGTGTTCACTATGCTCATCACAACCTCAGTCATGTCAACAAAAAGAATCATCTTCACTTTAAGTGTGTTGACGGGTTGGACTTCGGTCAAAAATCTTGTTACACCACCAACTCTTTACCGCTTGACTCTCCCTCAGCGGGCATTGGACAAGATGTTGAAGCACCTAGTTGCTGATCTAAACCACCCGCTTCAAGATCATCGTCATGATCCCGATCGTTCAGCTTGTTTAGCGTATCATCTTTGCATTGTAGCTGAAGGATCACTTCATCTTGTTATGCAATCTTCTCTCTCCCCACCCCCAAGAATCCACCAGGGCTCTCAACTCATTATTATCCTTTTTCAAAAACTATAACCCTTTCATCATCTATTTCTGATCAGCACACATAGATTCTTGAAATTGACGATCAGCTAGCATCTGGTTTTCTTGTAAATATATCAAATTCGTCAGATGGCATTTGATGCTCTAATGGTAAATAGTAGAAACCAGGATGTACAGGTATTACGGGACCCTGTGGTCTGTTAAAACACTTGAAGGGAACCATGAGTATAGGAATCGACATTGTTCCAACAAACATAGTGGGGTTTGTAGTAGTTGCAACTTGTTGTGGAGGACGAATCGGAGATTGAATAGACTATAACAACGGTCTCAAGATAGATACAAATCTTAGATATGTTGATGCAGTTGTCACCAACGTAACCACCAGAGTACTTGGAGTAGTAGTAAGAACCGGTGTTGGAGGAGTAGGATCTACTATAGAAGGAATAGTACTTGGATCCACCTTAGCAGGCTCCAGAATTAACACACCAGACCCCCTTCTGGTTCTTTTCTTCTTTGGTTCATTAACCGCAGCAGCCTTTCCCTTAGTTTTACGCTTACGTGCCTCAGCACCATCATCACCACGTGCACCACCATGTCTACCATTATTATCACCACCACCATTTCCATCACCACCTTCACGTTCAGAATAAAAATCTTCATCGATCCAACGATCATTAGGTGGCGACTAGTATACTTCACTCGCCAAATGCCCAATCAACCTTTTAAACTTTGGCTGTGTCTGCTCAGTCTTTCCCCGATAGACCATATTCCTTCTCATCGTGTTTTTATTCATGTTTTCTAAGTTAATACGATCAACGGTAACAGTAGGATCTTTTGGCAAACTCGGCTCCAAATGATCAATAAGCATTTGAAGGAATCTTGGATACAAAAGAAACATGTTTTTCTTTGTGGTGCAGTTCTCTTTCAAGTGATAAAACATCATTTTAGAGAAATTGAACGTCTTAATCAGCACCAATGCCACCATGACAGATTGAAACATAATCCTTCACTGATCAAAAACCCCTCCACGTCCACCTAAGCAATGGATTAACACATGAAGTAAATACTTGTATTGCTCGCAAAGTTTGGCCTTGTTGCACTAAGAAGCATTGAGATTACCGTTGTACTTCAATCTCCCAAACAAACCTTAATCAACTCTTTATTAAACTCATACACATCATCATCCATATCTCCAAAACCCAATACTTTACGGATAAGATGAATCGAAATAATTATCTTCTTTCCTTGAACTTTAACAACGATGTGATTTTCTCTAGACACATACTAATGTTTCTCCCAAAATGATCTAATACTATTGTAGTAAACCAGGAGATTGGTAGATATGGCTCTGAAGATCCTTGATCGGCGTAGAAAATTATAACATCTCTAAACATCGCCTGACCAAAGAAGTTATGTGCCTGAAACGCTGTAACATTTCGGATTTTTCGTATTTGTATTCGTATTCGTTTACCCGAATCAGGAATATAATTCGGACCTTTCTGATTATTTAACAATTTCATTTATCAGTATTTAACTTGGTTTAACCCATTTTATATCTTATAACTTTCAAACTCGTTAAACAACTCTTTGAAACTATTAAAATCGCTTAAAATGGCTAAAAACGCATATTCGAAAAGACATGGACCAAATATGACAAAATGGAAGATCTGGCTGACAACACCCATCGCGGTACGCGATGGGGTTGCCCACTATCCATCGCGATACGCGATCCCTTTCAGATCAGCATAATTTGAGTTTGTTTGTTTATTCGTTTTCGATCCTCTAAATCTTTCCTAAACCTACCCTAACCACGAAAATTAAGCCCCAAGCCATGTTATCTAATATTATAACATGTCTGTATTAATTTTCTTGTTACACAATCCGAAATCTTTAGGTTAATTAACCCGATTTTGTCATAATTTCATTATTCGGTTTCCTTAAACAAAAAAATACCTAATAAACGATTTTGCAATGTTTTATTTAACCAAACACATCATAAAAACCTAAAATATTACTGAAAAACATCAGCCACCACCTCTTATTCATGAAATTCCTCTAATATTGTTTTGACTTCCTTAAGATCAATCAAGTTCTTTCAAACTTTGTTGGCTTTCAAGTTTCATGACCATTTGACTACAAATTTCTCTTTGTTCCATTCAATTTTTGGGTAAGTTGTCTTTTATAAAATCATAGATTGTTATCTCTTAATCAAAAGACCTCAATCAATTTCAGCGATTGAGGGAGTTTCGGTGGTCAATTTGATCCTAACCCATTTAAGGGCATAATAGTCAAATCCTTTGACTATTCGATTTCTCTATCTTCTGGTCAAAACTAGCTTTCAGGTCAGAAGACTTTTTTGTTCACCATGAAATTTTGACTTTACAGGTCAGAATCCGACTCAAATTCGAAGGTCGGATTCTGAATAGTATCAGCTCGTTTAAATCTTAATAATATCATAACTTGAGTTCTGGATATCCGTTTAATCTGATTACAATTTCAATATTCTCGGTTTTAATTATATGATACTATCTCTAAGTTTCTGATTCATTCGTGTCCGCTCAGTCAGCACATTAAAGTTCAAGCTTCAGTTTTTATTCTTTTGATTATTTAAACTCACCTAAATAATAAGGTGAGTAATCACTCCCCTGATTTTTAATGATTTTTAACAATTGTTTTGGAGACTTATGCGTACGTATTCACACTTTACATATTATATACTATACACAACTAGCAAACTTTGAATATTATGTGTTGATCGATTAAATGATTAATTGTTGTTTGTCTAGTAGTTTTACTTTATCGCATTCGGAGAAGTCCATCATATCTCATTATAGTAGGAATACAACTGCCATAGTAGCCAATACCCAATTCGCTAGGCAATGGTCAACTCACACAAATTTATTTGCTCATGATTTGATTACTGATGCTCACAGTAAACGCTCATATCTATATATCTATATATATATATATATATGATCAGGATCGTGTGAGAACTTTTTGGGAATTGAGAACTATGAGAACCATTTTGGACCACAAAAAAACCCAAAAATAAAAAAAATCATAAAACAAAAAAAAAACACAAAAATAAAAAAAAAGTAAAAAAACCAAAGTTCTTATTTATCATCCCGGTTTCTAAAAAAAAAAAAAATTGTAAAAAACAATTCTCGGTTTAGCTAAATTATACATATATGTATAATATGTACATATATGTACACACATGTTTTTTTCCTATACACATATGTATAATTTAAGGTAAATGATAATGTACATATGTGTACATTACATAACTAGAGATTAAATAAAAGTATACATATGTGTATAGGTATAATACGAATTAAAAAAAAAATCGGTTTTTTATATTATACATATATGTATAATATGTACACACATGTTTTTTCCTATACACATGTATAATTTAAGGTAAATGATAATGTACATATCTGTATATTACGTAACTAGAGATTAAATGAAAGTATACATATATGTATAGGTATAATACGAATTAAAAAGAAAAAAAAAATTCGGTTTTTTTTAATGAAACCGGAATGTAATATAAGAATTTTTGTTTTTTTACTCTTTTAAAATTTTCGGTTTTGTTTCTTTTATAATTTTTTTAATATTTTTTTAAAGGGTTTTTTTAGTGGTCCAAAATGGTTCTTAAAGTTTTCAATTTGCCAATGGTTCTCTTAGGATCCTTACCCTATATATATATATATATATATGTATATATATATATATGTATATATATATATATATATATATATATATTATATATATATATATATATTATCATTATCTCAAACTGGTGACTTTCTCACTCAACCTCGTGTTGAAAAACATATATATTTTTTTGTACGCATATTGCAGGTTATTATCTGGTTTGAAACAAATGTGAAGATCATTTAGAGGGACCTTACGTTATTTTAATAAAAAGACAATTATGTTTGGTTTTCTTACTTTGGGATATATGGTTTATTTTGGATTGTTTTGTAATTGTTTTAAACATTGTATACTTGCTTTTGAATTTTAATAAATAAATTAGATAGTGTCATAATAAATTGCATGATAGTGTCTTGTGAGCTGTGAACCAACGGTTCACACCCTGACATTCCACCGTAGGTTGGGGTGTGACAGATTGGTATCAAAGCCCGGTTGGTTGTAAGATATGTCATTAGAAATGTCCTTGTAACATGCTTAGGATCATGTATGTGCTTATTTGACTGCCTTGTGTTCTATTTTATGTGTTTATAGCTTACTTATTTATTTATTTACTTAATTATTTTATCGATGTGCATGCACACACAAATTCGGAGGCTGTGCCTTGTTCTTAAATAGATTTTCCTTTTTAAATTTAATTAGTAGATTGTTTTTATTTTGGAAATTGTTTAAGAATTCCCTTATTTTGTTTTTTTCCTTCATCTTAAAGAAAGGGAGCATGACAAGTTCTCGTACTAACTGGAAGGGTGAGAGGACTGTGAGTCGGGCATTGGCAAAATGATTATGAGAATCAAAGAAAAGATTATATTCCTTTCCTGGAGAATAACCCGACCACTTTACTTGATCTTATAGGCTAAAGCGGAACAAATATCATACGACCGGAATTCTAAGTGGTCAACGTAACCGGTTAAACGATTACATTCCTTATATAAAAACCGAATTCACAGTGGTTAATGGCTAATTTCGAAAAAATTCCAAATATTTATATTATTATTATTTTTTTAAAAAAGTGTTTAGTTGGGTGAAAAACCTATGTCAACCTATGGACACTCCTATCCATTTCTTAACCCATTTTTTTTTCATTATTTTTTTTTATGTTTTGTTGGAGCATTATATCCGTGGTGATTGACGAGATGCTCAAACTATTCGTATTTGGTTTCGTTAATTCGTTATTTAGTTGGACATGTTAAAATGCTATGGAGAGCTCGTGGGCCGTCAAACTCAATTGTTTTGATAATTCGTTAATTTGTTGGGCCATTAAAATGCCATGGAACGCTCATGGGAGGCCCAACTCACAAATGGATGTTGTGTTATTTTAATTGGGCCATTTAAAAGCCATGAAACGCTCATGGAAGGCTCAACTCACAAATTTATGTTGCATTATTTAGCTGAGTCATTTAAAATACCATGAAACGCTCATGGGAGGACCAATTCATAAATTTATGTTGCATTATTTAGTTGGGTCATTTAAACTACCATGGAAAGCTCATGGGAGGCCAACTCACAAAGTGTGTTTCGTTGTTTAATTGGGTTCCTTAAACTAACATGGAAAGCCCATGGGAGGCCCAACCTAACATATTTAAGTATTTGTTAGTTTTTTTATGAAATAATTCAAACTTTTAAACAACCTCGTTTAGTCATCTAGTTTTCTCACATTATTTTACATCAACTCATGAAATTTGCACAAATTACCTTCATCTTATAAAACTTTATTTTGGTCCTCATAGAATGTCTTATCTAAGAAACCATCGTACTTAAAGTCCTTCATCCGGTTCTCATGATCGTCGTCTGGGTGCTAGGATCACCAAAGAATTTGGCCTATTATCCTGACTCAGATCCAAAGTCTCAATTCCAATGGTTCTGCTTCATCTGTTGTTCCAAACAATTTTCACTTCAAAAAATTCACTAGTGCCAAACCACCTAAGTACAATTGAGAGGAAAATGCCACTAACTTCTTCAATGGTTTGAGAAAATGGAGAATATATTCATTTTCTTGTTGCACTATCCAAAATCTTTAGGTTTATTGACCCGGGTTTGTCATAATTTCATTTTCAGTTTCCTTAAACGAACAACTACCTAATAAACGATTTTGGAATGCCTTATTTAATCAAAACACATCATAAAACCCTAAAATATTACTGAAAACATCCGCCACCATCTTTTATTCACGAAATTCCTCTCTTCTATTGCTGATTTCTTCAAGATCATTCAAGTTCTTTTAAGATTTGTTGACTTTCAAGTTTCGAGGCCATCTGAATATAAAATTCTCTTTGTTCCATTCAATTTACCGGTAAGTTATCTTTTGTAAAATCATAAATTTTTATCTCTTATCAAAATCCCTCAATCAATTTCAATGATTGAGGGAGTTTTGGTGGTTAAGTTGATTCCGACCCACTTAAGGGCATAATAGTCAAATCCTTTGACTGTTTGATTTCTCTATCTTTTGTTCAAAACTAGCTTACAGGCCAGAATACTTTTTTATTTACCATGAAATTTTGAGTGTACTGGTCAGAACCCGAATCCTGACTTTAAGTTCGGATTCTGAACAGTAACAGCTCGTTTAAATCTTACAAATTGTCACACCTCAACCTACCGTGAAAATGCTGGGGCGCGGACTGTTGGTTCAAAGCTCACAAGACACTGTCATGCAACATTTATATGATAATATTTAATTTATTTTTTTGATTTCAACCAAGTACACAAGTCTCCACAATTACAAATATAACAAAACAAATAATGTAATATCAACATGTCTTTTTATTTATAATCTAAAGTCTTTTTTAAATTATCTTCAACCTTCACTTAAACCCCAAAGAATAACCTGCAATATTCGTTCAAAATAGATATGTTTGTCAACTTGAGGTTGAGTAATTAATCACCAACCTTGACACTAACTATAACATATAATAAAAACTGTAAATCAATATTGTGAGTATCAACAATTAAATAATGAGCAAATAATTGGTGTCGTTTGACCATTGACTTGCGAATTGGGCTTTGGCTACTAAGACGAAAGAAATAATAATAATGGTCTTGGTTAACCATTGCCTTGCGAATCGGGCTTTGGCTAATAAGACGGTACCAATGCGTTATGCTAGAATCAATGATGGACCTCTCCGAATGCTAGAATTAAACACATAAGCAAGTAAGGAAATAGCTAATAAGCATTTAATTGATCAACAACACGATAATCATGGTTTACTAGTATGGATAATATGTAGTATGAAAATATATATAAGTACGCATAAAATCCCCAAAAAGGTTTTAAAAGCAGTAAATAGGAGAATGATTACTCACCTTAATGATTGGTGAACTAAGCAATAAAATAAGAATAATAAACGAATCCCGGGCCTTTAACGCGCTGACTGATCCGATATGAACTGACTTGGAACTGTGAGAAATTAAACTATAATTAAAAATGAGAATATAGTCGCTGGAAACAGATTAATTGGATATGTAAAACTCAAGTTATGAGATTTTTAATATTTAAGTGAGATGGTACTGTTCAGAATCCAAACTTTGAGTCGGATGTTTGGTTCAGACCAGTACACTCAAAATTTCATGGTGAACAAAAAAGTCTTCTGGCCCGAAAGTTAGTTTTGACCAGAAGATAGAGAAATCGAATAGTTAAAGGATTTGACTATTATGCCCTCAAACGAGCCAGGATCAAATTGGTCACCGAGACTCCCTCAATCCCAAAATTTATTGAGGCTTTTGTGAAGTGAATGAAAACATACAAAAACACATAGGACAACTAACCCAAACAATGATTAGAACCAGGAGAAGGGGTCTTGAACACCAAAGTCAAACTAAAGCTTAAAGTTCTTGAAGAAACTTGAAGGTACCGACAATGGAGAAAAGGATTTCATGATATGCAGAGGTGGTGGCTGAGTTACAGAAAATTTAGGGTTTAGGGATGTATCATGATTATACACCAAAATCGTTTATTAGGAAAATAGTTCATTTAAGGAAACCAAAGAAGCATATTATGACAAAACCTGGTTAACTAACCTAAAGATTTTGTCTACAACAACAAGAAAATGATGTTAGACCTGTTATAACGTTATAGGACTTATCTTGGGGCTTAAGTTTCGTAAGTTAGGTTAAAATAGGCTTGATTTAGCATTAAAAACGAATAAGTAAGTCAAACGAAAATACAAACTGATACAGATAGTATTGGGACCAGGATTCTTGATCCTTGTGGATCAGCTATTTATGGAATCTATTTCCAGCACTAAGGATCCTCAATGGTCAAAGGATCCTCAACAGTTGATTTCAAATATATTTTTATCTTTTTTGTAGGTATTTGAACGTGTCTACCAGTTATCTTATTTTCACGGAACGACTTTTACTTATTCTTTTCAGCTCGCCTACCACGGAGCAACGGCTATGAAGGATTAGTGGACGATGGTGGCCAAGATTATAGGAAGTTAGTTAGTAGACGTTATAATTCTTTGTATTTTATATAGTGAATTACAGCTGATCACAAGACACAACACATAACATACTGAAAATCCTACTATCAACACTTTGTACTCACGATCAGCTATAATCTCACCTCTTGTAATCTTTTCAAATTCAATGTAATCGGTAGTGATATTTTTCACTACCCGAGGTTTTTATGCCGGCGGGATACTAGTTACCAAGGCTTTTTCCTCATAAATTTTGGTGTTCATTTTTCATAATAGTTACTTTGATCATATTTGTTCATACAAGCACCAATCCTCACATACGAATTTGGTTACTTGATCCTTAGATCGATTTTTGACCAAGAAAGAAAGTTTGAAGGATCAGTTTCCTTTGGGAGTGATGAGAATGGAGGAAAAATTGCTGGAAGAGACACTCTTACAAATGGCAAAGTATCTTTTGAGAATGTGCTGCATGTTGAAGGACTACAATATAATTTACTAAGCATTTCTCAAGTATGTGATAAAGGATATAAGGTTGCCTTCAATGATGAACATCGCTTAATCCTGAAGCCTGAATTTGTCATTCCACCAGAAATGATAATGATGATGGCTCGAAGAAATAGGAACCTTTATGAGCAGAGAATGAAAAACGCAATCTCTAGAGGTGGCTCATGCTTTGTTTCTAAAGCCACTGATAATGAAACAAAACTGTGGCATAGGAAGATATGCCATGTCAATCTCAAAAACATGAATAAACTGGTGAAAGGTGAGCATGTTGTGGGATTTCCTACTAGAGAGTTCAAATTAGAAGAAAAATGCTCCTCATGTCTCAAAGGAAAATAACATAAATCCTCACATAAGAGAAAACTGATAAATTCAATTAATGAGGTGTTGGAATTACTTCACATGGATCTGTTTGGTCCTGTAAGTGTTCCAAGCATTGGGAAGAAGAGATTCTGCTTGGTGATAACTGATGATCTTTCCAGGTTTACATGGGTCTTCTTTATGGGAAATAAGGAAGAGACTCCAGAATTAATCAAGGCTTATGTACTGAAAATGGAAAATCAGCTTGAGAAGAAGGTGAAAGTAATTAGAAATGACAATGGATCAGAATTCAAGAATGGAATAATGGAAGAATTCTGCACTTCTAAAGGAATCTTTCAACAATATAGTGCTACTAGAACCCCTGAGCAGAATGGTGTTGCAGAAAGAAGAAACAGAACACTAATTGAAGCTACAAGAACTATGACAGCTGATGTAAACTTACCTGTGACATTCTGGGCAGAAGTTATCAACACTGCATGCTATGTGTAGAACATGGATCTTTTGAACAAAACTCACAACAAGACTCCATATGAGATAATCTTTAAAAGAAAGCCTTATGTGAAGTTCTTGAAGCCATTTGGATGTAAATGCTCACTGCTGAACACAAAGGACTATCTTAACAAATTCCAGTCAAAATCTTTGGATTGTTTCTTTGTAGGCTATTCATCTCAATCAAAGGCTTACAGAGTTTATGCCAAGGAGCACATGGTGGTCATCGAGTCCTCAGATATAATCTTCAATGAAAATCATTTTAATAATGTAGAAGGACCCAAGTGGCTGTTTGATCTGGAAAAGATGATTAAATCATTCAAGATCTACAATAAAGACATGGATGACAGCATGTTTAGAACAAGTATTGAAGTGAAACGGAAACAAAAGCAAATTTATCTGGACAAGCTGTGGTCATACGTTGCATCAGGAGAGAAAGGATTCAACTTTGAGAGAAGCAACAGCAGACCAAATGGAATAAAGGTCAGTGATCAAGAAGATGCAATTGAAGTATCCAATGAAGGTTCAAGTGAAATGGAAAGTGAACCAATACAGAGTCAACAAAAGAGTCACCCAGAAGAGAAAAACAGATTTGAGGACAGATTCTAGTCATTGTTTGATTCTCTTCAGATTGGAAGTAATGAAACATCTACATCTACATATACTCTAAATCAAGTGACTCCTGAATCTGAAGAACAACCTCAGAATGAAACTTCTGATGTAAATATGACAAATCTTGAATCAGAAGTAACAGCAAATCAAATTGTTCAGACTATCTCTATTGAAAGAAATCATCCTGCAGAAAACATTATTGGTGACCTGCATGAAAGAGTGACAAGAAGTTCTTCTGAAAGGATAAACATATGTCTCTATGCTAGTTTTCTATCCCAAGTTGAGCCAAATAACATAAATCTAGCTTTAAAAGACAACAGCTGGGTGGAAGCCATGCAGGAGGAGTTAGCTCAGTTCAGGGACTTACATGTTTGGGATTTTTTTGACAAACCTAGAGGAAAATATGCAATTGGCACCAAGTGGGTATTCAGAAACAAGAAAGATGAAAGAGGCATTGTCATCAAGAACAAAGCAAGGCTGGTGGCTCTAGGGTGCTTATATGAAGAGGGAGTAGACTTTGTAGAAGTGTTTGCCCATGTTGCAAGATTAGAAGCCATCAGAATCTTCCTAGCATATGCAACATCCATAAACATCAAATTCTATCAATTGGATGTCAAGTCTGCATTTCTGAATGGGAAGATTGATGAAGAAGTTTATGTGACTCAACCACCAGGATTTGAAGATCCAATTCATCCAAACAATGTGTACAAGCTGAGCAAAGCATTGTGTGGACTACATCAAGCTCCTAGAGCTTGGTATGATGAGCTGTCTAATCACCTGTTGAATAATGGTTTCTGCCGTGGAGCTATTGACAAGACACTGTTTTACAAAAGATGGAAGAAAGATCTACTGCTTGTACAAGTGTATGTTGATGATATCATATTTGGTTCAACAAATGAACATATTTGTAAAGACTTTGAACAAGTGATGAAGTCAAAATACAAAATGAGTTCTATGGGAGAAATGAACTTCTTCCATGGATTGCAAGTACAGCAGAAGGAAGATGGCATCTTCATCAATCAATCCAAGTATGTTCAAGAAATATTGAACAAATTCAAGTGCCAAGACTACAAGACAGTGTCCACTCCAATGGACACGCATCAGAAAATGGTAGTATATGAAAAGGGGGAGCCTATTGATCAACAAGATTATAGGGCCAAGATCGGATCATTGATGTATTTAACAGCTTCAAGGCCAGATATCATGTATGTAGTTTGTGTATGTGTATATGCATGATTTTAAGCAAACCCCAAGGTGTCTCACATGTTAGCTGTGAAGAGGATCTTCAGATACTTGAAAGGAAAACCAGACTTGGGTTTATGGTATCCAAAGAACAGCTCCTTTGACCTAACTGCTTTTACTGCCAGTGACTATGATGGCTGCAACATGAGCAGGAAGTCTATCTCAGGAGGATGCCAATTTTTAGGGAATAGGCTGGTGTCATGGCAATGCAAGAAGCAGACCACAGTGTCAAGCTCAACTGCTGAGGCTGAGTACATTGCTGCATCTACCTACTGTGCACAGGTTCTATGGATCCAAAACCAACTGCTGGACTATGGTCTGAATTTATTACTCACTCCTATTTACATTGATAACACTGCTTCCATGTTCATAATTAATAATCCAGTCCAACATTCAAAAACTAAGCATATAGAAATTAGGCATCATTTCATTAGAGACTGCAATGAAAAAGGGCTAATAGAAATGAAAAGGGTAGATACAACTGACAATTTGGCTGATTTATTCACCAAACAATTAGACAAAACCAGGTTTCATTTTCTATTAAAATTCCTAGGAATGATTAATTCTGATGAAGTCTAATTGATGAAATATGCTTATGTGAGTTGCTAATTGACTATCTGCTTATTACTCACTGTTTTTGATTGCATGATTAGGTGAGACACTCAAAATGACAATCTGCTGAATGATCACCTCATGTTTGTTTAACTGTGTGACACATGCTTACTGACTATGCTTTTGTGTGTCTAATGTGTGTGCATGCTTATAGACTGATTGTGTGATGATTTAATGATATTATGTGTGAGAATAATGACTATATTTTGCTGTAGACATGCATGTATTTAAGTCTAAAGGTTGAGATGTTTGAATCAAGTTTATTTGAAATGATCAATGCTAGATAGACTTGTTTCAAATGTGAATGAGTTTGCTTACATGAACAAATCATTCATCCTGGATGAATGTGAGTATTTTAGGTTTGAAATTTGTTTATTTTGAGTGATTTAAATGCTTCGAGTATGAATCTATGCTTGAAATTGTCTTTGTTGCTCTTCGAGCATAGACAATACGTCTTGAAAAACTTTTCTAAGTATTTCGAGCATAGATGACATGCTTCTAATTTTCGAGCACAGACACATGTATTGAAAAACTTTTTAAATATTTCGAGCACATGTCTGTTGCTCGAGCACAAAGTTAAGTCTAGAATATTTTTCTAAGTACTTCGAGCACATGCATTGAAATGATAGACATTGACTTGCTCGACGAGATTCATATGTGCTCGAGTGAAATATTATTCACGACCATATGAGTTTGCTGATTGTGTGAATTTTAAATGCTGTGTGTAAGTCATATGTTCCTGAACGACATATTGTTTTTCAAAATCAAGTGAAAAATGATGTTTTTCATAGAAAGTGATTTTTGAAACAATTAATATGATTTTGACTTAACATACAGTTTTTGGTGAACTCATAAGGGAAATGACGAGATTATTCAGTTGTAAGCTTTATAGAAACTTGGAAAAGTTTGTGATAGAAATAGAATCCAACCTTTGGGAAATGATTGAAGACTAATTGATTAAACTAACGCATTGATTGTAGGCTTATCAGACCAAAATTCAGTCATTGACATTGTTTGATAACTTTCTATGGTAATTATTTGTCTAAGTGATATAAACATAATGAAACTGCTAGGTTTGATGTGGGGATACATTTGAAAATCAAAACATTTCTCTTACACATCTCTTCAAATGAAGGGCAGAAAGGTAATTATCTGGTTATACACAAGCCTGTTGATGTTGTTAGTCCCGGTGCTGATCGATACGAGATCCGCACGAGGTCTAGGAGTGCGGAATCCTCCTAGACTCGTTTATTGGTGTAAAGACGAAGAACACAAACACGTACACGATCAAATACACAAACAAATACAAGAATGGATAATCAAATCTGCAGATTCATATATAAAATAATCACGTTACATACCGTAACATAAACAGAAACACGACTGACCCGAGGTGAGCTCTACCTCGGGTCGTCTCACACGACTCTCACTCTCTTGCTCTCTCTTGACACTCAAACTGTAACACACACTCTCTGAATTACTGGATTCACTCTCTATAACCTAACACGACACATGTATATATAGACAATCTTCACGGGCTTGGGCTTCAGTAGGCGAAGTTGTTCATAACTTCGCCTAGGGCGAAGTTGTGATAACTTCGCCTAAGGCAGAAGTTGTTACAACTTCGCCTAGGCGAAGTTGTGCTAACTTCGCCTGTGACGATCCGCTGGTCAGAATTGCATAGCGACGGTCACAGAATGCACCAACAGTCTCCCCTTTGACCGTTGCTCTCAATTCTAACAAACACGAAAGATCATCTGTTACAAAACATGCACTAACAGATGTATTGGTCACCAAAACTTTTTAAATGAATAATTGAGCAGTAAGTAATGTATGCTACTATATAAAAAAGTTATATATATATATATATATGCTACATATGAAATTATATATTTATAAAACTATTCAGACTTAAAGGGGCACCAAGAGAACTACAGGGGTAGGGCATTAAAATAAGCCCTAAACACCCTGAATGTAAGGCATGTAAGTCCGGATGGCATGTAAGTCCAATGTTCAACCTTAAAGTTTACTTTTGAATAATCAGCTAAAATATACAAAATTATTTTGACCAATGCATCAGGGGGTTGAAGTCAATTTGGGGTGACCTGGAGAAAGCTAAATAAGCCTTGAGAAGAGATTAGGGATAAACTAGATCTAAAGTGTCGATCATACAAACTTTGGCACTTAATTGAACCCTAAAAATATCACTGAAAACAATAACAATCATGAAAAGTTCATCTACACTGTTAAACTGAACTAGGTCACATAATGCCAACCATGAAGTGTTGTGAAAGTAATTAAACAGTATGATCCCATGTTGAGATCTTTCATAAAATGTTTTGTTTGAAATATTAACTGAAATCTGATCTCTTAGTTCACCTTAAACTAAATGCTTATGTCAACTCAAAGTCTAAAATTTTATACTCAACGAGTTTTGAAGGTTTAAGCAAAATGTTTGGTGTGTGTGACAATGTGTGTTAACTGTATAGACATGTTTTACTTTACAAACTCTGAACTGTTTTGACAAAACTGTTTTTGAGAATGTTTTATATGTTAGATGTGTTCTCTAAGTGTTTCGAGCATGCTTCTGTGCCTGATATTGACAAACTGTTGCTCCTAGAGCACAATGATATGTAGTGAAATATTTTCTAAGTCATTTCGAGCACAGATCATGATTCTCGAGCACATAATTATGTGCTATGAATTTCTCTAAGTAATTCGAGCACAGATTCTTGTTTTCTTCGCATGTGTATGTTTCGAGCACAGATTTTGTCTTGATATATCTCTCTAAGTGTTCTCGAGCATGAGTTGTCTTTTTCGAGCATGTTTGTAATTCAAGCACAAGCTAAGTTGTGATAGATCTTTCTAAGTATTGTCGAGCATGAGAGTATGCTAGATGTTTAAGCTTGGACTAACGAGCACGAAATTGGAATGTTAGATTCTGCTAAGTAGTTCAAGCATTGACTAGACACTTAGGTTTGACTTGTCGAACATAGGTAACCAAAGAATATCTTTCTAAGTATGTTCGAGTAGGGTTGATGATTTGGATGTGTTTCGGGTACAATTGGGTGACTGAATGTTTTCTAAGTATTTTCGAGTATGATCTGTGTGAAAGTTGATGAAAATTTGGTTAAGGCAAATACTCGAGCACAGGTCTATCTCAAGCAGACCAGGAATCAACTGATAAATATGCTAAGTTTGCTTTCGAGCATACTTATGATAGAACTTTTGAGTTTATTGGGAGCCAGAAAATTTGGATATATGCTCGAGCAAGGATGGTACATTCAATTTCAAATTCAAATTAAATGACATCTAGCGTGCACTAGACGACAAATCTATGGTGTACTGTCCAAACGTTAGGTATAAAAGGGGGACTTAGAAAATTTTATAAACATTTTCATTTCCCTCTCAACCTAAATCCTCACTACCTCCTTGCTCGTGCGTCTCTAGCTGCTCGAAATCTTTCGATTGTACTTAATTGTTGTTCGATAGTAGCCATTAGCTCTGTTTCGACCTTGGTAAGATATTTATTATCATCATCGTGTCTCCCGAGTATCAAAATTAGGGTTTCTATTGAATGACTCACTAACTGTTTGTTTGATTTGTGTAGGTTCGCAAACTACTACGGAACAGGTTACTGAAGACGAATTTTCTTCTTTAACTAACTTGCCGCTATTGATTCTGTTTTCATGGGCACTGATTATTTCTCTATTTTGCATAACTGATGGCCAAGAAGTTCGAACCTAAACATAACATGTGCGCCCGATTGGAGGTCGACAATGAAAATAGAGAGTTGGAATTTATCATCAACTTTCTCAACAACTCTAATTTAAGGGTGGCGCTGACTGAAAATCCAACAATATACAGGAATCACATCACCGATTTCTGGAGTTCAGCTACATGTAGATGACATCAATGGGAGGAGAATTGTAGCTTCAATGATGAATCAAAATATTGAGATAACTGAAGCCTCCATACGAGAAGCACTGCACCTCAATGACAATCATCAACAGCAGCTTCTTTATTCTACCCAAGGATTGTTGAATATTTTCCAAGAATTGCTCGGTTATCAGGGTGGTATACATGAGAGTCAATTCCAAAAGGGAAGCTTTCCATTGACCTATAGATTTTTGATACATCATGTCATTCAATCCCTATCTCCAAGAAGAGGAAGGTGGGCGTTATTAAGCATAGAAATTGCATCCATGACAGTAGCATTTTGTTTAGACAACCATTCAATTTTTCAAGTTTCATATTCAATGGTTTGGTCGAAAATGCTGAGAAAGAAGTGCATCAAAGATTTCTAATGTATCCAAGATTCCTGTAAATTTTGATTAATCAATCCTTGCAAGGGCTGAATCTGACAGGAGAACGTTTGAGGATGCAAGATCCAGATATTTACAAGAGAATCAAAGGAGCAAGGAGTCAATTTAATGAGAATGCTGAATGGGAGATCCTACCTTGGGTGCTTGATCCGAATATTGAAGCAATGGAAGTACCAACTTCACCTGTACATAGTGAGGATGAGGAGGAGGAGGATGAGAGTGAGGAAGATTCTGATAGTGATGATGATGATTAGCATAATGATGATGATGATGATGATGATGATGATGATGATGGTGCAGAAGGGGAAGTTATTATTGTTGAGCCGCATGCAGAACAAGTAATAGATGAGCCTGCTGTGGCACAACTGGCCAATGAAGCTTACAATGTAGAGGAACCAGCTAGGTTCCAATGGGATGGCAACTGAACACTTAGATGATGATACATTTGTTGCAAACGTAGTCTCCAATGTGACTGACACCATTCAACAGATAACTCCACCTGAGTCACCTGACCCCGTTGAAGACATTGCTGACACATCCTCTCTTGGATCAGAACCTGCCCATGATACAGCTCAATCATCCCCTGCCACAACAGAACCAATAAATTCCATTCCTGAACCCAATCAAGACACAACATTCCCAACACCACCTATTTCACCAATCCAAGAACCAATTACTTGCTCTCCACCCATGTCACCACCAGATCAATATATTCAACAATCACATATTCCTACACCACCAGCTTCACCTTTACATGAACCTACTCAAGCTACAAATCTCTATTACGCTGTGCCCATCCCCTGATTCATCTTCACCTGAACCACTATCTGAACCTGACTTTCGACTCACTCAAGAGACACCACCTTCAAGCCCAAATGTCTATACTCTCATAAATGAAAATGCTGATTTGGAACTTGAGAATATAATGTTGAAGGAATAAATGCTTTTCTAGAGAAGAAGAACCTGGCCCTAGAGCAAGCTCTGCAGCAAGCTTTACTCAGGATTCAAACCCTGGAGCAGTCTGAGGTTGAGAAGACCTCAGATGCACCAAAACAAGGGGAGAATATCAATCAAGAAGCAGATGCTCTAAAACTGTTAAATGAACATTATGATGAGGCCAGTGAATAAGAAGCTGAAGTGGGAACCTACAATGCTCTGGAAATGATAAATGAAGAATATATAGGAGATGCATTGGATGGGGGGGAGTCAGAAGATATAGAAGAGACCCCTGAGCAGATTTAAAAAAGAAAACTGAAGGGAAAGGGGGTCGCTCTGACAGAAGAAGATCTACAACCAAAAGCTGCTCAAAGAATAATCTCAGAAAAGGTATACTTGAGAGGAATGAGGTGAATGACCCTGACATAGCTGAGGTAGAATCTGTGTAGACAGTGACTAGATTGATGAATGAAGACAGGGAGAAAATGAAAGTGGTGGAAGAAAAGGAAGAAATTGAACAGGAAGTATTAGAGGCACTAATTGCCATGAAGAAGAAATAAGAACAAGAAGAAAAATTGAAAAAGGTTGCTGATGAGGCTATAGGGGCAGGTATGGAGGAATTGAAAAGCAAACAATCTGAAGAACAAACTCCAATAGCACAAACTCATGATGAGCTCGAGCATGCACAGCCTGAGCCTGAACCTGAAACTTGACTGAATTTGGTCTGGGTGTTAGAGAAGAACCCGAAAAGGATGAAGGACCAAAAATGCCGTGGAACACATATGTAAAATTCATTGCTCAACTGGTCATGCTCAGAACTTACTATGACATTCTCCTGAATCCAGATGAGTATGCACCAGAGACTGTGGCAGCGGCAAAAAGGGCTCAAGCAGCAGAACGAGAAGAACACTGGAAAGCTAGCCAGCTCCTCATAAAAGATAAACCATAGCCAAAAATTAATGAAGTTATTGATGATGAGCCTCAAATTACAGAACCCAGAGTTGAAGAAGTCATTGATGATGAACTTGCCAAAGTTACTGATGAACCAATGGTAATTGAACCAGTTGAAACTGAGCTAGAGCCTGAGGTTAGGGGGTCTATGAAAAGAAAAGAAACATCATAAAATGAGACCCCTAAAGCCAAGAGACAAAAGTCTTTGAGGAAAGTCTATAAGAGAAGGGAAACACAACCCAAGATTGTTGAAGGGCCACGGATAATTCAAACCGAAGAACCCATGATCAGAGCCCTGTTCAATCTTGATGAACACATGGAACTTAATGAAGAGGAAGAAAGAGAAATGAGGGCCGAAGAAAAAGAAATGGAAGATGAAGCCTATATCTTAAGCCTCAAATATGATCTGAAATACCTGCCAAGGATGTCTAAAGAAAACTTTACAAAAGGGACTGAAGGCTGGAGAAGCGGAGAATCAAAATGGGACTTTATGCTGAGAGACGGACATAGACCTGCCTATCTCAGTCTGCAATCATTCGACACGTTTGATAGAATGTACAAGAATGCTCTTATGGATGATGTTGCAGACTATGTAGACAAAGTGAAAAAGAGAAAGGATGAAGGAAAGAATGTGTTTAAAGAGGCCGAGAGAAGTAAGAAAAGACTTGAAAATGAGGCTCGAGATGAGAGAAATTGTGAAGAGATAAAAAGCAAACACAAAGATATTAAGTTTCTGCAATTACATGGATTCAATTACAACTCTCTAATTGACCTATCTCTTGAAGAATTGAAGAAGAAAGTAAAAATGGTCAAGGACTCCCATAAAGACACCAAGTGCACTGAAGATTGTAAAAGGGAGAGAAAATTAAGAATGCAGTTACAGAAGGAAAGGGAAGAGACCGAGAAGAAAAAGGCAAAGGTAGTTGAATGGTTCAATGACCCCCAAAGAGTGGAGACACTGAAAGACATTGTAATGAGAAAGGGGATGACAGAAGCTGAGTTTGATAGCATGCCTCATGATCAATTACTTGACATATATCATAGAGAGCAAAGGCTATTTCTGGAAACTGAAAGAGAAGTATTGGCGGCCAAGTTGAGAAAACAAGAAGAAGAAAGCTGAAATGATAAGCATTCTCTGTAAAAGAGGTGCAAATTTGGGAAAACTCTTGATGCAGACTGATGAGACTATCCGAAGTTGGTTTGAAGAGTCGGATATTTGCAAAGGGAGATTGGAATATTCTCAACCTCCTCAAGAAATCAGCTAAGTATGGACTACGAGCAAGCTTGGATCATCGAGCATGGTTTACTACCTCGAGCATGGTCTTCTAGAAGTTATTTCAGTGAATTCTTTCAAGTGTTGAGGGCTTCGATCAAGCTACACCTCAACGAGCACGAGTGTTCTTCTGTCAAGTACGAATTTCCAATCGAGCAAACGACTTGATCAATCGAGTTTCAGCCAAGTGATCTGAGCACAAGTGATCCGAGCACATTGGTGTTGAGCATGGATGCAATAAGAAGATGTCATATGCTCTAAGTATAGACTTTGAGCATGGTTCAGTCCCGAGCAAGATTCACATCCGAGCATGCTGAAGATTGCTAAATCAGTTACAAGGCATGATTGAAGACATCAAGAAGAATATGCTTGCTCGATGGACAAATTAGAGCAAAGCGATTAGTCAAGAAGAATGAAGCTTGCTAGAGGAGAATATTTTCTATCAGAAAATATTCTAAGTAAAGTATGCTCGAAGACTCTCATCGAGCATACAGTGTATATTGAGTCTGCTCGAGCTAGATAAATCATGCTCGAAGACTACGACACTCGTATTTTATTTGTCATTCATTATGTAATAATTAAGGGATTCTAGAAGGAATGTCAGGGTCTATAAATAGGGTCCTAGGTTTACAATTACTGGATGCGGGGATAGGCACAAAATACGAGAGCACAAACATTCCAAGGAATATTATTTTTGTCTCCTCGTACCGCCGCCGCCTTCACGAAATCCTAGCCATTCCTTTCACTATTAAATTAAATGATATATTCAATGCAGTGAATCTTTGTCTTTGATATTTTTCTTACTGATTATCGATTGTTGTTTTGTTTATAGTCATTTCACACCTTCGTTCCCATCTGTTGAATATCTTGATTCCGTTGAGATATTCAATAGGCCTTTGGGTATATTAGATCTGTGTATTCTTGTCAACCTTTTGAAGGTTTGCACCAGATTTATGGTCCTGACAAACTCATTGTTAACTTGGTTGGCTTCTAATATTGAATCAACAAAGGCACTTAGTTCCTGAATCTTCATCTTTCTTGCTAAGAGGAGCCCTGCAATCAAAGCCTCATATTCAGCCTCAATGTTAGTGCATGGAAACTCTACTCGGAGCGCGTAATTATATTCGTTCCTTGGGGTCTGTGATTATAAGACCAGTTCCGGAACCTTCTATACTTGAGGCTCCATCGGTATAGAGTGTCCATTTTCCTAGAGGGATGGTAGGTTCACCTCCTTCAAGCTCATTTACTTACATGGGCTGGTCTTATGTTTCAACTAGGAAGTCGGCTAGAATTTGACCTTTGATTGACTTCCTAGCTTCATACATTATGTTATGGTCACCCAAAATGATAGCCCATTTGACTAACCTTTCAGAGATCTCTTGGTTTTTCCAAAATCAACCTTAAGGGCTTATTGGTGATCACCTTCATCTGATGAGCCTGGAAGTATCGCCTCAGCCTCTTGGTTGTGTGAACGAG
Source organism: Bidens hawaiensis (assembly GCF_021521415.1). NCBI lineage: Eukaryota > Viridiplantae > Streptophyta > Magnoliopsida > Asterales > Asteraceae > Bidens > Bidens hawaiensis. Next base: position 108,106 of record NW_027493738.1, on the reverse strand, counting down.
GGCTAGAATGAGCTTCTCAATAGGCATGTAATTGATCTCATCTTCCTTTAGCGCTCTGCTGATGAAATATACTAGGACCTGGACCTTGTCTCGTTCAACCACAAGCATAGAGCTGATAGCTTCCTTTGAACCTCTTTCTTAGCCTTTGGAGAATGCAAGTCAAGAACCGCTTGTACCTTACTCGGGTTAGCTTTTATGCTTTGCTTATCGATTAGGGGTCCCAAGAATTTACCTTATTCGAAACCAAATGAACACTTAATTAGATTGAGCTTCATGTTGATGCTCCGTATGGTTTCAAAGGTTTCTTCAATGTCGTTGATCATTGTTTCTTCTCTTTTGCTCTTGATGACCAGGTTGTGGACATAAGATTCCATATTTCAACCGATTTATTCAGAGAAGGTGTTGTCAATCAGACGCTGGTATGTAGCCCTAACATTCTTTAATCCGAAGGGCATCTTCTTGTAACAAAAAATCCCCTTGTCAGTGTGAAATGCTGTTTTTTCTTCATTTTTGACCTTAATTAAAATCCGATGGTACCCCTGGTCTGCATCTAGGAAGCGTCTGTATTGGAAGCTGGTGAGGGAGTCTACATTCCAGTCAATTTCCGGTAAGGGGTAGCTATGTTGGAGTTATGGACATGTTCGGGTAAGTCAATACGGCCAACCGGGTTATGATCCATGAGAGTTGCACCGTGAGGTAACGAATCATAAACCCGCTTATGTTAGTTAGCCGGGTTAGACACTTTAACGAGATAAGATTACATGGAACGGGCTTTGGAGCAAGAGGTGGACTTATTGGCCCATTGGGTTTATAACTAATTAGATTAGTTAAACCTAATTAAAATATAAATACATGATATTTTATAACCTAAAGACTAAGCCTAATACAAGTCCATCTCCTCTCTTCCTCCACCCTAGTCGCCGGCCACCTGCAGCACTGCCGCTGATTCACCGAAGGTGCCTGACCAGACGCCGCCGCCTGTCCGCTGCTGCCTGCCAGTGCCACCGCCGCCTGCTGCCGCTGACCAGTCGCTGTCCGCCACCGCCACCTCCAGCCATTGCCGCACAACACCACCGCTGTCGGGTTGCCGTCGTGCACCGCCACCGTTGGTTGTTGATCTCGTTCTGTCACCTAGCTCGGTTCGTTGGCCTTTGGTGTCTCAACCGGTTATTTATTAACCAAGGTAAACTTAATATATTTTTAGTTTATAATTATATATTTAGTGTTTAACTACAACTCGTATTGTCTGTAACCGGATCCTGTTCGGTTTTGTTACGGTGTTGATTAATTGTATACTTTCCGCTGCGTATAATTATTAATTAATGAGATTAATTATTATTAACTACGTTTATTGAATCGGTTTTAATAAACAAAATTTTAACTGATCACCACTGAAACCCAGTAGTGGTATAAGAGCCTTAACATACGAGTCGAATCCGGTATTTTCACCGGTTCTACATCACAAACTTCAAGGTAGTTGACGTTTTTGATTTAGATAAATTATTAGGGCAATTTTAGTTTGGTTAAAATTTTTTTAGTTTATTTGAACAAAATTATTTCCCGACTTTTTTTTTGTTGAATATGTAAATATGGCCCAACCTTGTTTGTTTGGTTGAATGATTTTTTTATTTTGGCCATATGGATGGTTCAAAAGTTGTATTTAGTATTCGATTTTAGTTTATGGTTTTTTGGCTACCTTGATGGTTGAAAATTGTTATAGATAGGGTTTAGTTTTTCATTACTTGTATTAGTGTAATTTTGTAATGATGAAGACCCGAAGGAAAATCGAAGACGATCTCATGGAGTTCTTGAAGTCAGTGGGAGTTACCAAAGATGACGGGATGCTCCAAGAGTTCATCCTTGTGGTTGTTTTGTGTTGTGACCCCTTGACCCGATTGATCTTGCTAATAGGCTCTAGCAAGGTTAATCACTAATCTTGGCCATTTAAGATTTACATATTCTTATTTGCTATTGTGTTTGCTTGCTTGATTATAATAGGTTATAATACCACCAACCTAATACCAAATATTTTAAAATAAATTAACCAATTAAGTTTTGCAAAATTGAACTAAATTTAATTTTCCATAACTAATAACTTAATAGGTAAAACTATTAACTTAAAATTGGTTAGAATTATCGCGAAAAACGTAGTTTTAATCGGATATATAAAACTAAGTGTCCTGAGAGATGAAATGGTTCATCAAGTTGTCTAGATCAATAAAGTAAAAATTGACTTTTGCTATATTCGGTAATATTTAAAATAATCCCAATTCAAATCAATAGTCTATGCCGTCCTACTATAAGTCACACTTGAGGCATACTGCGAAACTTCAAGTTTTTGGAGCTATAGCACCGCACTTGATTTCTAGCCTATCCTTTCAAGGTAAAAGGGTTTCGTCGACACATCCGGCCCTTTTACAAGTGACTATACTAGGGAGACTATTACTTTACTCTCCTGTTACATGCTACAGCTGTCCGGAGACTAAGGTGGGCATAGATGAGGCTAACGTATCTACTTAGACAAATGTTGTCTTAATAGGCCTCATAAACGAGAGTTGTGCTCTATTCACAATTGGCAATCGTTGTCTGTTTGCCTAACCACTTACTAATGTTGTGTGCTATAGCTACCATTAGTAATTGGTAGCCAGATTCTCAAATTCCTATTTACTAATGTTATTAGGTCATTAATAATAGGATTAAAACATCGAAAATACTAATTAAAATTTACTTTTGCTTATTTAAACAGATGTCTACCGATAATAACTCCTAATTCACCCTCAAGGCTATCCTTGAGAAAGAAAAGTTGAATGGCACCAACTTTCTTCAGTGGCACCGCAACTTGGGACTTGTTCTCAATATGGCAAAGAAGCACTATGTTCTTGATGGACCTGTTCCAACCGAGCCTTAAAACAATACTGCTGATGACAAGCATATGGATGACTCGGCTGAAGTCGCCTGTATCATGCTAGCCACCATGTCTTACGAGCTTGCTAAAGACTTGGAAAATTTTGGTGCCTATGAGATGCTTGAGCAACTCAAGGGCATGTTCCAGAAATAAGCCCGTCAGGAACGCTATGACACCATGAAACAGTTCATCAGCTGCAGAATGGAACAGGGATCACCTGTTAGTGCGCATGTCGTCAAGATGAAGGGGTACATCGAACAACTAAGGAAACTTGATTATCCCCTGTCAGATGAAATGGCAGCGGATTTCATCCTAAACTCTTTTCCTAGCTCTTACGACCAGTTCGTAATGAATTTCAATATGAACGGCTAGGTGAAGACAGTGCCAAAGCTTCATGGAATGCTCCAGACGGCTGAGATGAATATTCCCGCTAAAAACAATCAAGTTCTTATGGTTCGATCTGCTGGTGTCGTCAAGCCTAAACCCAAGAACCGGGGTCATAACTATAAAGGCAAGAAGAAGGTTACTGTTGCTACCAGGTCTGCCACCAACACTAACAAAGGTGTTGCAAAGGTACCGCCGCCGCCTCCTGAGGAGCGCCAGTGCTACAAGTGCAACAAAATGGGAAACTGGAAACGTAACTGTCCCGACTACCTTGCTGAGCTGAAAAGGCAGAGGACCAATGGTGAAAGCTCCTCTAAAGGTATTTCTATTTACGTTATTGAACTTTTCAGTGTCTCTAGCAACACATGGGTATTTGATACCGGATGTGGTTACCACATCGTTAATGTCTTGTAGGAGCCTGAAAACTGGAAGAAGCTGAAACAAGGCAGCATGGAACTCATCGTTGGTGATGGGAAGAGAGTCCCAGTTCTTGCAACTAGCACATATCGGTTTACTTGTTCATCTGGCCTTGTAGTTACTTTGAATAACTGTTTGTTTGCACCTGGTTTGACCATAATTATTATTTCAGTTTCTTTACTATTTGAACAAGGATTTAAGTACGTTTTTAATAGTATTGCTATTTCTGCCTACTTGAATGATATCTTTTATTTTGAGGTTAAACCTCGAAATGGTATTTATGAGGTTGATGTTCAAATAAACAATAATGTAAATAATCTTTCTAAATATATTAGATCTGGCATGAATGATACATTTCTATGGCATTGCTGACTTGGCCACATAAGCAAGGCACGAGTCAAGAGACTTCAATCCGAAGAGATTCTTGAATCCACAGGACCGGTCTCTTTTGATGACTGCGAATATTGTTGAGTTGGCAAACTCACCAGATGCTCCTGTACTCATAAGAATGAACGAGGAAAGGATTTGCTGGGAATTATACATACTGATGTATGCGGTCCTTTCAGAACCACGTCTAGGAATCATGAAAGATACTTTGTTTCTTTTATTGATGATTACATTCGATATGCTTATGTGTATCTTATGAAACACAAGCATGAAACTTTTGAAAAATTCAAAGAGTTTCAAAACGAAGTACAAAACCAACTCGGGCAAACTATTAAAATGCTTCGATCAGATCCAGGTGGAGAGTATCTCAACTCTAAATTCATACATCCCCTGAAAGAGCGTGGAATTGTTTCAAAGCTCACTACACCCAGCAGGTGAGTTTTGAAAAAGTTGTTCCATAGTGTACTCTCCTTCTCTGTTAGGAGTGATGGGTGAAGCTATGAGGCTTACCCTTTCTCGAGGAGAGTTCATGTTTTCATGTTCTTCGCCTTGTGAGCTGCTAAGTCCTTGAGCGCTTCTTCTCGATGGAGAAGGTGTGCTCTTGTTTGATAGCCAGGCATATGGGAGAGTGTGACTTCAGTTTCCTCGGTATAATCTAACCTTATTCTCACCCCTTTAGCTCGCTCCTCCCGAGCAAAATTGTTCATCAGCTACCTAAGCTGGAGGAAGTTTCTTTTAACACCCTCTGGCGCCTTATCTATTATCTCAACCGGAAGTAAAAAATCAATCCTCAGAGAGAAGATTTCACTTCTAATTGACGGTGGTGTTTGCAACTCAAAAGATTGTGACGACGTGGCTGTTGGCCTGCTCGTCTCCGGTGAACTACAGCCTATATTTTCCTCCTGGGAGGAGTTATCAAGAGACCGATCATCTTTTGGAGGAACACTCTTGCCGCAATTACACTTTTCAGCCATAAAAGGATAATACTTGAGAACAATGGAGCTAGAACTATCGGAATCTCTGTTCTAAGTAGCGCAGCCCCACGGTGGGCACCACTTGTTGCTACAACAATGTAGCTAACAACAAGAATATGGCAATCCAAGAGTATATCTGAACCAGAGCTTCCATACCTGCTAAGATTAAAAAAAACACGACCGGTTAGTCTCATCGTAGGAGGGGTCTCTACGATCAACCCCTGGTGTGAGAATCAGTGATATGATATGATTATAGGGTTGTAGGAATATAAAGAGAGAGTTAAGAGAGGACGGGATGAAGATAGAATGAGAATACCTTTGGTGAAGTGTTCTTTATATAGGCAGTCGGAAGCTTCCCTGGGGGGAAGCTGAAGCTTCTTAAGGGGAAAAGGTCAGCTTTCCTTTCAGCTTATGTAGGCTGGGTGTATGCTATTTCCATATTGTTAGAGCATAATGCCTATTGCTAGGGTCTTAGATGTATTAGATATGATTGTATAGGGCTTAAATTGTCAAATGTATGATTTGTATTGAGTTTAACGCATAAGTCCACAAGCACCGCATATGTTATGCGGCGCATAACATATTCGCCGTATAACTTATACAGCCTTGAGGTCTTACATGTTGTTTCCTATAAATAGGGGACTTATGCGTTATTATGTAGACTTTTGGTGCATGTTAGAGTGAGAGAGTAGAGAGAAAAAGTTTCAATAGAGTCATATCTTGTAATCTTTGAAGTTATCAATGAAATGATGCTTAACGTTTACTTGTTTGGTTCAATCTCATTGGCTTCCGCACTTTGAGACACAAGCTGTAACATCTAGAGATCCTAATTATTATCAAAATCAGCTCATCATCATCTTTCAAGTGGTATTAGAGAATTATGGCTCGTTACTAGCTTGAACTTTACAAGTTTTCAAAGGTTTTCTCTCTATCTACCAATTCAATCGTCAAAAGTTCTCCAGACTTTCACAAGTTGTTCCTTACCTATCCGTGACAAATCCTTCCGAAATTCACTCAATTTCATCAACATTTGAACCTTCAAATTACCAAAATACCAAAAACATGTTTCTTCCCGTATATGTTTGTGTAACGTATAAGTTTTTCCCGTATAATATATACGGCGTATAACATATACGCTGCATATGTTATAATGTGAATAACATATACGTTCCTATACATATACGTTGACTACATAAGATATCCATTGACCTGTATTACATATCCGTTGACCATAGCTCATACATATCCGTTGACCATAGCTCATACCTCATACATATACGTTGACTCTCTTTGACCTAAGACTTATCCGTTGACTTTCTTTGACCAACATGGAAAATCTTAGTGCATTTGTGTCACAGCCTTCTGCATTGCTTCAAATCATAAACCTGGAAAATGAAATGGGGACATCCAACAAGCCTCACAAGCTTCTTTGAATGGAAGGTTATCCATCGTGGGCTAACAAGTTTGAAACTTATGTTCAAGCTTTGAACTATGAAACATGGACGGCTCTTGAGGAGGAATATATTATCCCGAAGAATAAGAATGGAAGCAACTATAGAATGTAACAAATTGCTGAGGCTGACAAAAATCTGTTTCTCAAAGAAAAAAAGATGTTAAATCTGTTTCAACAAGCCTTTAAAGCAGAAAATTTTCGATTACTACAACACAATGGCTCGTGCTACTCAATTGGGCAAGCTCTACTGAATAAGGACAGAGGAAACCCTGACATGAGGAAAAGTAAGATAGCACTACTGAAGAAAGAGTTTGATATCTTTACTCGGGTTGAAGGGGAAACATTTGCACAATTGGTTGAGCGATATTGCCAATTAGTTAATGAGATGAAAAGATTGGGCATTGACAAGCCTGATTATGAATACATCAATAAACTAGCTGATGCACTTCCCAAGAAATGGGGCACCTTCATAATGATCCAACAGTCAAATCCTGTTGCATATACCCGACTGAACCTTGCAAGATTTATTGAGAAGCTTGAAGCACACGAATTGGAGCTGAAGAAAAAGCAGAAAATGAAATCAATAGCAGTTTCACAGGATGTTGGGTTATATTTCAAAGGGTCACGATCTGCTACTTCTTCAAATCCTAAGATTCCCACAGCTTTTTGTGCAGAGCAAACTGGCTAAGCATGTATAACCAATGTTACTACTACTCCACATTACAGTAGTAGTTACTCAGGAACAATTCCAGTTTCTCAAGCTTCAAACACACTGGATTCTCATGTTATACAGTACAACATTGCTGTAAATATAAAGAATACGGGAAACATGACCAGTGATACTGTAAAGAAAAATATGGCATTTTTTGGATCAGTTTTAGAGTCTTAAGAGTGTTTGGTTGCTGGTCGTATTGGAAATTATAATATGACAAAAAAGGACTATGACCAAATTGATCAAGAGAAAATGGAAATGATTGATATACGGTGGTGCATGGAAAGTGTAATATGGAGAGCACAAAGGTTCAAAGAAAGCACTAGGAGGAATGTGCTAGATGGTTCGACATCAAAATTAGGTTTTGATAAATCTAAAGTGAGATGTTTTCGTTGTAAAGAAAAATGACACTTTAAAAGGGAATGCACAAGCAAGAATGCGGACGATAATGCTGCAAATCCTTTTGGGAGGGATTACTACAAGTAAGCAATTTATCATCGTTCCGAGGGAGAATCATCAAAAGGCAAGACACTGACTGAAGCATCAACGTCACAACAAAAGGCTGCTACAGCTCAAGTAGATGAGGGTTTGAATTGGAACTCGGTGTTCCAAGCAAATGTGGTTGAAATGGTTGATAAGGAAAAGCAAGAGGTTATGGTTGAAACAGTGATTAGGATAAGATTGAGAATGTTGTTAAGGACAACGTGGTTGAGGATGAACTGATTAATGATCAGGGTATGGACATGGGGATCAAGGATGAGAATGAAGAGTGTGACAAGGTTGTTGAAGAAGTTGATCAATATACGTCAGATGATGAACTTCCTCGAACATATGACAAACTTCACGAGGTTCCTTCTGACTACCTAATTTCATTATTTCCACCTGATATCATAGAAAGTTTTGCAGGTTGGTTTAATGAAGGAGAAGTACCTCATGGGAAGATTGACTTTGGAGATGAAGTTGCTGAAGTCAAAGATTCATGTGTTGAGGAGGAATCTGTTGAGATAAAAGAGGAGAGTGTTGAAAGTTTGGTGGAAGAAGTAACAGATGAAGATTCTGAAATTTCAAGTGAAGAATGTTCTCAAACGAATCAGGCACTCATGGCACATCAGGTGATTCTAAACTCAAATATTTGTGTTGAAATTAAAGAGTTAAAAAGACAGTATGATCAAGCGTTATTAGATCTTAATAACTCTAATGAGGCTTATATGAAATTGCAAAAATGTGAAAAGAATTTGTAGGCAAGTATTTAACAAAATCAAAAAACAATTTCCATGTTAAAGCATACAGTTGAAGATAAACAAATTGCCATTAACAGACACATTGATGAAAATGTAGCTCTCAAACTTGAGTTGCAAACACTCAAGATTGAGACACAAAGGGTAAACTTGAAATTGGTGAGTTATGATGCTTCATCGTATGTTCTTGATCACATTATGCCAAAAGCCAAGGTTGATGTGAATAAGAACATAACATCAAGCGTGGATTATCATGATGTGCCTTACCGATGTGGAATGCTTATATTCCAAACAAACCTAAGGGTTTAAAAAAGGCATTGAATGTGGAAATTGAGACTTCATTACATGATTCCACTAAGTCTGATAATGATAATTGTGTTGAAGCTGAAAAACTTGAAAGGTCTGAAAATGATAGTTCTGGTTGTGACATAACAACCAGAATCAAAGTTGCAGAATCAGTGTTGACTGAGAAAGTGTTGAAATTAAACGTTTTGAAAATGATAATAATCTGGGTACTAAAAGAGAAAATCAGGTTGACACGAAGAGATTTGCTAAGACAAGTTTCAATCACAAGCAATCTCATCGTGTTAAACCAAATATTATTGTCTTTGTGCATGGTAAAACCTCCGAATCTGAAAAGGAAGCTGTTTTTAGAAATCAAACAAACCGAGAGTTCTATCAACAAAAGGCCAAGCGTGAGCAATCTGAAAAAACATCTCAGGTTAACAAGTTTGTTAACCGGAGGCGTTGCTTCAATTGTAATGAAATTGGGCATGTGTTCTATGGATGTCCCAATCGATTTAAGAATGATCATGCTCCGTGTCAAAAACCATTCACCAAGAAACCTGGACTAGGTTATGTGATTGTGAAAAAACAGTTGGGTGTTTCTAAAACAGTAAAAATCTTAAAACGTGATGAGTCAGTTAAACATGAAAAGGTTGTTAAATCTGATGTTTCAAAATCAAAAGTTTCAAAGACAAGTCAAACATCCTTTTACGACAAAAGACAAGTTGCAGGTCAAAACGGGGTGGCAAAAACTGTTGTTAACCCACCAGAGGTTGCTAAGAAAAGTAAAACTGAATCTGAGACTCATGTATTCAGTGAAGATTTATTGTCTTGTGATTCAAATATAGATGATATTTGGTTGTTGTTTAACAAACTTTTAAGGCCCGTAAATTTTGGTTCCAAGAGTTAAAGCTTGTAAAGTATGTATTATTCTCGGGATTTAACCGACGTTTCTCGGGAGTCTTTACGTCATCTCGGTACGTTAAATTATCCAACCTTTCCTTTCAAGTTACCATATCCCTTAAACTTTGAGGGCTAATATGTGACATTTGTTTTATATCATAAAATAATGAAAAACCCTAACCCTAAACACCCTATGCGCAGCCGATCGGACTCAAGACCCCCCCTGCTCGAAAATCTTCTGTCCAGCAAGGTTTCAAACGTGAAAACTTCAATTCAAGGTCGGTTTTATGATTCCCCATGTCTTTTACACCTTAATTGATCATATTAACGCGCTTATTGGTTGTTAAGGTTGAGTTTTGATGATAACAGTTTACTGACAGATTCGTATATGTTTATTGTAGGGTCTGTAACGCAATGATAATCCATTGGTTTTGATCGATTCTTCTTTCCATGATGTTATACTTTGAGTCTGGTTTCCAGAAAGGTATATTATGTAATTTTTGGACAAGATTTGAATGGTTTTTATGAATTTATAAGATCGAGTGTCAGAGTGATGCGGGATGATGGATTCTGGTCTGCCTTCCCAACATCATAAATCTTTTTCAACGAGTCCAAATTAGTTGGTTCCACTTCTGGAACTTAATATTTTGAGTTAAGAATCAAACCCAATTGCAATCATTTAATTTGGTTTGGTAATGAATTTTATAAAAATAAAACCATTTTGTTGCGCACTTAAATAGCTGCACGTACCTTGCTGTGTGGGAGGAATTTTTATAATTTTTGTGTCCAATATAAAAATATACTAAAAATATTTTTATAAACCTAAGATATTTATTAAAGTCTGGTAAAAAATTTAATAATTTATTTCAAAGGTTATCCTGTGTAATTAAATGCATCTTCACGTTTTACTCGTTATTGATCGACACTCGGTTTGATGTACGGGCTTTTCAAAATTCATTTTTATAAGCTATGGGGCTGAATTGGTTGTCGGTTACTCCAACGGGTCGGTACAACGCGCAATTTCGTTTATTGAGTAGTTGGTGCGTCGTACTTACGAGTTACCGACCCATTTGACTCGTGTAGCGTCGTGTGGACTTGTTGGCTGTGATTTTATCATGTTGGGTCCACATGGGGCTGAGTTGAATGTTAATGGTCTAAATGACTCTTAAACGCGCGTATCGGTATCACCTAGTGCTTCCGGGGGGTAATTTGGGAATTCTTTATTCCCGGGAGTACCTAAGGGTCGATTTGGTGAATGTGAGACCTCGGGGGCTATTGTGAGTAAGTTTGATGAGGTCGAGGGTTTAGGTAACTCGAACCATGTTAGAACCTCTCGTAGGATAAACGAGTCATCTTGATGTCATTAGTATTGATTGAATGTAAACCGGCAGGTGTTTGAGTTTTGGGATTTCTTAGGGATTCTCTAGCTCGTGGTGAATCCGCGTCTTGTGTCAGGTGAGTTCATGATGCCTCTTTTTACTCTTTTTAAGTTTTGGGCTAGCATGCACACCTAAGTGTTTTTCTTTCTTGATGAAAGGTTTTAAACGATTTTATATAGGCTTGCTAGTATATGGTAGGCCTTGAGATGTTAAAAATATATATACATATATACATTATTGTTTGGCCTCTATTTGGCGGAGTTGTAGTCGTTTCGACTACGGATGTTGCGTATGCCTACTTTGTGTTTGCATGCGTTGATGTTACGTGTTTGGGTTGTACGTTTGCTCGACCCTGAATGTTATACATGGATGTTATATATATATACATATATATATATATATATATATATATATTGCTATATATATAGGGATGTACTTGAAAGGATGTTTATATATATATATATATATATATATATATATCTTTGGTATATGTATGTATGAGAATGTTTAGTCTTCGGTAACGATGACTTACTGGATGCACTCTTTTTACTTTAAAAAAAAACTTTTGGTATGTCTACCATATTTGTTATTACTGATAGTATTTACTTAAAACTTGAACTCACTCAGCTCAATCTGACTTTGTGTGCATGTTAGTGTGAGTTTCAGGTTAGGGAGAGGATGCCTTATCACTTGGACGTGCTTGAAGCTACTTGGACGGTTAAGGGCATACGTGGATGGAAGAATGTACTTTGAACAATTTGATTTTAAATAGTTTTATGAATTACCTTTAAAATTGGTTTTGGGCAAAATTCCCAGGTTTTAGGGAACTTATCTTACAATTTATGTTTTCCGTTGAATTTACACTCTGAGACGTTTGTTTTAATGGAAGAAACCGTTTTCAAGTTTAATTATTTTAATAAGTGTTTTGTATGAATACCAACTATGGGGTTCCCGGGGTTCGGGGCCTTACAAATTTCAAAAAACCCAAGACCAAGAAGGCTTGGGTTTCCTTGTTTCACTAAACTGTTAACTGTATGTGTAGGGGCTTCCAAGATCTCATGATTCTCATTGGATAATGGATAGTGGAGCCTCTAGGCACATTACGGGTACTCTCTACTTGCTGGATGATGTCAAATCAATAAGAGGAGGGTATGTCGGTTTTGCGGGAAATCAAGGGGGACAAATCATTGGGGAAGGAACATTGACAAATGGGAAAGTTACTTTTGAGAATGTCAACTACATTTCAGAATTTGAGAACAATTTGCTAAGCATATCATATATTTGTGATAAAAACTTCTCTACACATTTCAATGACCGAGAGTGTTTACTTTTGAAACCGGGTTTCAAAATTCATGAAGAGTGGATTCTTATGCGGGCTCCTCGAGAAAATGATCTTTATGTCATGAATATGAGTACTGCATCAACAGCGTCCGGATCTGCTCAATGTTTCATTTCTAGGGTATCAGAACGAGAGTCAGTGTTATGGCATTGAAGAATGGGACATATCAGTGTGAGGAAGATGAATCATCTGATTCATAAGAACTTGGTGGAAGGAGTGAATGTGAGAAATTTTCAGTTAAATAAAGAGTGTGTGGACTGTAAAAAAGGAAAACAAACAAAGGAACCACATCGAAGAAAATTGTCAACTCCATCAACTTACCATTCGAAAATCTCCATATGAATCTATTTTGTCCAGTGAATATCAAAAGTATCACAGGATAACTTTATTGTCTTGTGGTTACCGATGATTATTCGAGATTTTCGTGGGTAATGTTATTGGAATCCAAGGATGAGACATAGATTCCCTAATGATCTTATTCAAGAAGTTGGAGAAATTGTACAATCTACCGATTCGGCGAATAAGAAGTGACAATGGGACGGAATTCAAGAACAACAAAATGCTTGAGTACTGTAATGACCGGAGGATTCTTTTTGAATTCAGTGCACCGTACACTCCACAACAAAATGGGGTCGCTGAACGAAAGAATCGAACCTTGATTGAAACGGCGCGAACTCTTCTTTCTGATTCAAAATTACCAGTAAATATTTGGTCTGAAGTATTAGCGGCAACTTGTTATACACTTAACAGGGTGCTTACAGTCAAGAAATTTGGCAAGATGTGTTTTGAGCTACTAAATCATAGAAAACCTAATTTGAAGTGGATTGAACTGTTTGGATCAATGTGTACTGTTCTTGAACCGAGTGGCAAATTTGGTCCCAAATTTGTTGAAGGATTCTTCGCGGGGTATGCTAGTCCACTAAGACGTGTATACATTCCTAGCCTCCACAAGATTGTCTAAGTCAAAAATGTTTATTGTCAAAGAAATACTCGTACCGTTCAACAACCAGGGGATTCTAGGCCGTTTGATTACGAAATCCTTTGGGAGAGTTTCCAAACTTCCTGAAAAGATTCTTTCTAATGAGAATTTACCGATGTTATATAATCAACAGTTGTCAGAAGAATATGTACCAAGTTGTACCAGATGTACCAGACCATGTTCAATTTGATGACATACAAGAGACTACTCCTATTTTGTATGACAATGGTGAATCAGATGAGGAGATTATCGAAGCTATCTCTCCAACCATCATTGCTACTGAAGAGAATGTAAATAGTCTCCATCTGAAGTGTCAGTGTCTATAGAGGTGGTGCCAAGAACTTTATCCTACCATTCTAAGGATAACATCATAGGAGATTTGAATGCTGGAGTTCAAACGAGACGTCTAATCGATCAAAATCTCCAGTGTTTCTACTCAAAGGTATCTCCTTTACAAAATCAATTCTCATTCAAGTGTTTTATTTCACAGATCGAACCTAAAACATACAAAGAAGCCCTGATCGAGGAGAGCTGGTCAATGCGATGCAAGAGGATCTTTTGCAATTTGAGAAGCTCGGGGTCTGGAAATTGGCTGATTTGGCCGAGGATAAGAAGCAGATAAACACAAAATGGGTATTCAAGTGTTTAAAGGATGAGAATGGAATCATTGTCAGAACAAAGCAAGACTCGTTGTTCTGGGTTTTAACCAGAGGGAGATCGACTACAACGAGGTTTATACACCAGTTGCAAGGCTAGAAGCTATTCGGATATTTCTGGCGTTTGCTTCTTGGAAATGTTTCAAAGTTTATTAGTTGGATGTGAAGTTAGCATTTCTTAATGGGAAGATTAGTGAAGAAGTCTACGTGGGACAGCCACCGGGGTTTGTTGATCCGATCCAAAAGAACAAAGTGTACCTCCTTGATAAAGCCATATACGGTCTCCATCAGGCCCCGAGAGCCTGGTATGAGACGTTGTCCCAACATCTTTTGGACAACGGGTTTATCGGAGGAACCGTCGACTGTACACTTGTGACATTTGTGACAAAACCAGATTCACCTTAGTACTTACAAACTCAAATATGCGTTAAACCGCTTATTGCGTAATGAACAAACGAATAACCGAACGGGTCTTGTTATGACCCGGATATCCCGGGAGGCATCTATAAGTGATTTATGTCTATTATAAGCCAACATATTGATATTAAGGCCTTTTTATGATAGCAACTAGTTAAACGAAAACATTCTCGTTTAACTACCCGCTATGGATTTTAACGCGAAAGATAGTTACAAAACAACCATTGTATCATCCGTTAAGCCGAAAAAAACTTACAAAACAGTTAGTGGGAATGTTTTAAGCAATCCATGAAAATATTTTGGAGTTTTACAAACAAATACTATGTTTTTATAAAGTAACAAGAAATTGGCCGAAAAACACGCGTTGGGTACTGTTTGTCCTACCCAATAAATTTTTCGCGCCAAAACTAAAGCCAAAATAAATTTGGACTCGAGATTTAACGCCCGGACACGCAAAATGAGGCAGTGGGCCAGAAAATTGGGCCCAAGGGGGCCTAAATTCCTCACATACGCTAGTTAAGGGGGAGTTGTCACACCCCGACTAGCACAATCCGGAAGCGTAAAACGGGAATGTAACAGACACCTCTGATATCAACACATTGTTTATAAATAAACATTACAAACTAATTTACAATATATTTCATTTCTTTGTTCTATCGTTGTTTTCCAGTCTAGGTGATATAAACAAAACTAGTTCATTAATTATACATTCTTACTACTAACATCCTTTCCTCTATTCACATAGCCTCAACCACACACTTCAGGTAAGTAACAGATCATCAAGTTACTCCGATTTAGGTACACCTGAAAAGCAGTTTAAAACGGGTCAACTACTAGAGTTGGTGAGTTTCACGAGTTTCAAGAAATCAGTAATGAGTATTCACAAGTCAACACTTGTAATCATGAAATAAGTATGTATGTATGTAAATGATGTATGTGATGTAATTATGCTAAGCTACAGTGAAACCTGGACTGTTCGTGCTGCGTGCCTCCATTTCCCACGCTCAATCAACCACTGTGGCCCCTTTCCGCCCACAACATGCCCCGGTAGCTATGTCTAACACTACATAGCTGGTTCGTAAAAATTATGGTCAGGTGAAAACGGTTTTGATGTCTCGGCAAACCGTGCCGGCTCCGTTTGGGTTTGTCAAACCAATAGTACTATTCACAAGCCACCGGCTCGAAGTTAATCACTGTGATCGTGGGGACTTTCATGTGTTAGCACTTAGATAATTCACATCAGTACATGTTTCAGGTATGTATATGTAATCAAACATGCTTTTCACCCCAAAAGTTCGTAAAACAGTTTAAAAGTGGGGTCATGAAACTCACAGTTTAGTAGATATTCGGTACTGTATCAGCTCGTGGTTTGTTCGGTCCGCTATCAGTAGTTCCTATAATCAATATTATAATAATATTAATATTTTAATATTATTATAATCTCAATTCTAATCTGGGCTGTATAACTAATCTGGGTGTAGCTGGAACGCCCAGAAAGTGGCAATAGGCTTAGGTTGTGATGTTGTTCAATGTCTAATACTTAAAACTGGACTTGGCTCAGATTCCCGTTTTCCCAGCTGGGCCAAGTTGTTCGTTTACGCGTTCAGAAAACAGTTATGGGAAAATAAGCTTGGGTAAATGTATTGGTTAATAAAATGATTAAGTTATAAAGAAAGATCACTTACTGGGGTCCCGGATTAGCCACGGGGCCCATTTCCGTTTATACAGTTTGATTTGAGAATAAACGCGCACAATCCACCCGGATTGTCCAGGTTTCTCATAGAAAAGTTCATTTTTACTTAATTAATCCAAAAATATGATTTTTGATCACTCTTGGTGTTTTGATATTCCCGCAGGTTCGTTAGACGCGAACTTGCTGGTTGTTATAAAAATTGAATTTATTTAATATTCAAATTAGCATAATTAATTAACCGTTAATTATTAAATTATGAAAATTTAGCCACTTATCAATTAAAATATTTAGATTTTAATAAAAATATTTCTGGAATTTATTTACTGATCTATTAATTTATAAAAATTCATTTTATCAGCTATATTTCGCCTGAAAATCGTCCGTTTACCCCAAACAATTTCCAAAAATTCCACAAAACTTCCTGAATACTCAAATCATGTCCCAAAACAACCTGTATCAATTCCAGAATGTAAAAAGCTCGTGCAATATTCTTTTCGGCCCAAATTCGGCTGTAAAAATTCACACGAACGCATATAAATTCATATGTGATCAAAATACATCAAATCTGAGTTCCAAGAAAAATTTCATAATTTTTGAAGTATTTTAGCTATTTTTCCCAAATAAACGTCCCAATTCGGTAATAAATTCGCCAAATATTATCGGATGGTCAAAAAGTTACCAAATTTGAAAAGGGACTTATTGACATGGTCCCTGATGTCCCTGAAAAATTTCAAGTCCTAAAAATATTCACATCACAACCTTAACCTAAATAGCCCGTAAGCGAGTGTTTCGGCATTACCTTAGCGGATTTGGCTCGTTTCCGACTTTTTAATCAAGTTTTCAGGTTCTTGTGCTTCTAAGCAAGCTAGGTACAAGTCCTATATCACAAAACAAGCAATATTTCATCAACCTAACAGCCCTTAAGTTAGGGTTTCGGCTAGTGTACAAAAACGAACTTTTGAACCGTAAAAACGTCGGTTCAACCCTTTAATCCGTGTTTATGGCCAAAAAAACTATCAAAACAGGTTCCTTACCATGTGTATGATCAAAACATGTTTATGGACCATTTTTAGAATTTTTACACGGTTAGGAATGATTTTTAGTAACCAAGACATGTTTTTATGGTATTAAACAAGTTTAAACAAGTTCAAAAGCTACTTATTTAAGCTCTTACCTTAGGTTTTCTTGCTGTTTTTGGCTGGAACAGAGTTTATGTCTAGATTTTTCAAGAAAATGAGGCCAAAATATCTTGTATCTAGTTTAAATATGAAAGAACCAAAAGGGAGGGGGGGGGGTTTGCTGTTGCGATCGGAGGTCCATGGGCCCACTTTGGGCCCATTTTGGCCCAAGTTTCTGATTTCTCAAGCCCAAACACGAAAAGCCCGGTCCAAATTTAATTTGGGTTCGGTTTTTGGTGTGAAAAACTTATCGGGTGCGTTAAACAGCGCGAAAACAAGTGTTTTTCGGCTAGTTTTGTGTAAAATTATAAAAACATACTATACGTTTGTAAAAATCAAAAATATTTTCACGGATCGCTTAAAACATTTCAAATAAGTGTTTGGTAAGTCTTTTTCGGCTTAACGGATGATACAATGCTTGGTTTGTAACTATCTTTTGCGTTTAAATCTATAGCGGGTAGTTAAACGAGCATGTTTTCGTTTAACTTGTTTGCTATCAAACTAAGACCATATTTCTAATATTTTAGCTTGAATAGATCGTATATCACTTATAGATGCCCCCCCGAGATATCTGGGTCATAACCCGACCCGTTCGGTTAATCGTTCGTTTGTTACACAAAACGCGTTTATTTGCTTAATCGGTAAATACGTACTGAGGTGTACCTTGTTTTGGCTCAAATGTCACAGGAGTGCACCTCCTTTGTTTTTTATAACATGTTTATGTTTCTAAAAGGTTCATTAGCCAAAATATTTTTCAAAGTAACCTGTTCCATATGAGTTCCCATCATTTCCAGCCAAAACTCTCATGGTAAGCATCATTTGATCATGTTAAAAATTGAATTAAACATGTTTTAATACATAAAAGTATGGTTTGATTAGAAAAATTCATTCTAACCATGCAAAACCCCTGAATATGGTTCATAAACATGTTTTGATCATACACATGTTTAGGAATCATAATCATACTCTTTTTAGCCATAAACACAGATTTGACGGTTTAAACGAAGTTTTTACGGTTCAAAAGTTCGATTTAAAGCCCAAAACGAAACCCTAGCTTCCAAGGCTTTTATGTTGATGATATATGTTTGGTTTGTGATATAGGACCTGTAATTAGCTTATATAGAAGCACGAGAACCCGAAACTTGATTAAGAGAGCGAAAACGAACAATAATCGCAAAGCTCATGAAATTTTGCAGCGAGATCAGGGACCATATTATTGAGTCCCTGTCCAAATTTGGAAATTTTTTGACCATCCGAGGATATTTGGCGAATTTATGACTGATTTGGAGCGTTTATTCGGAAAAAATAGTTAAAATGCTTGGAAATTTATGAAATTTTGTGGGGAACTCAGATTTAATGTATTATAATCACATATGAAAGTTTGGGTCATTTGGAAAATCCTAGGTATGTTTTGTGCATTTGCGTTTATTCGGATTTTCATAGTCGTTTTTTACTCGAATATGATATTTGGCATCATTTTTAGCTTATGGAATTGATACAGGTTATTTTGGGAAGTGTTTTGGTCACTCAGGAATTTTGGTGGATTTATCGGAAATCATTTGGTATAAACGGATGATTTTCGGGCTAAATATAGCGTATAAAATGATTTTTTTATAAATTTATAAATCAGTAATAATTCCAGAAATATTTTTATAAAAACCTACATATTTTACTTTATAAGTGTCTAAATTTTCATGATCTAATGATTAACAGATAATTAATTATACTAATTTGAAGATTAAACAAATTCAATTCTGATGAAAATCGGCAAGTTCGTGATTAACGAACCTGATGGAATATCAGGACATCAAGAACGATCAAAAAGCATATTTTTGGATTAATTATGTTCAAAAGAACTTTTTGTGAGAAATCCGGACAATTTGGATAGATTGTGCGCGTTTTTTTTCAAATCAAGCTGAATAAACGGAAACGAGCCTAGTAGCGAATTCATACCCCTAATTTGTGATCTTTCTTTATAACTTAATCATTTTATCAACCAACATGTTTACCCAAGTTTACATCTCCATAACTATTTTCCAAACGCGTAAACGGGCTACTTGGCTCAGCTGGTAAAATGGGGAAACTTAGCCAAGTTCGATTTTAAACATCAAACATTGAACAACATCATATCTAATCCTATTGACACTTTCTGGGTGTTACAGCCCCACCCAGACTAGCTATACAGCCCAGCTTGGTTTAAATATTATATTAATATTAATATATTAATATTATTATAATAATGACTATAGAGACTAAGCGATAGCAAGGGAAACGAACCCCGAGTTGACCTCGCACTGAGTGCCTACAAAACTGTGAGTTTCATGACCCCACACTTTAAACTGTTTTACGAACTTTTGGGGTGAAAAGCAAGTTTATATGCATTATCTATCTGAAAACGGTTCAGAACGTAAAATACCTGAACCTTCATATATGAAAAGTCCCTACAAATATAATGATAAACTAGGTGCTGATGAAAGGTGATTATTATCGTGATTGATATATTAAATGGAAATACTATGAATGCCAAAACATAATGAAATCATACGTGACAACTTGTTTATACAAATACGCTATATAATGCTAAACACAACAGGTTGGGGAAATAACGTGGTCTATGATGATCTTGGGGATAATGTGGTCTGTAATGGCCATGGGGATAACGTGGTCTGTGATGATCATGGGACTATAGGGAGCCACAATAGTAATAAACTAAAGTTGAGTATGGCCTATGAGCCAAGTTCTGCTGCAACTTATAAACTAAAGTTGAGTATGGCCTATGAGCCAAGTTCTAGTGCAACTTATTAAACGAACTAACTTGATTATGACATGAGTGTCAAGAAAATATTGTGATTACATATGTTGTGGGTGTTAGGCTACAATAAATGGTTTATGCTTCTATATATGTTGTTGGGCTTTCTTTTGTAAACTGAAAAGGGTTTTCGATGGGCTTGTGATTGTTTTGGGCTTAAGTATGATATATATCTATAAATACCATGCATTTCACCATGTAAAGGGTTGGTCATTTGTTAGTATTGAAGCCGGACAGTGTAACTCTTAAGGGCTTAAGCACCCGACTATTATATAATAGTGTGTTTTGAAGCCTTTCTTGTGTGTTCTTGTTGCTATTATCATTCACGTATTGAATCAGCACGTTGTTATTTTCCGCATTTCATCGTGCATTTGGTGTCACATTGCAAGATCCTCCGACACGTGACTTACAATTGGTATCAGAGCCTATAGACCTATTCTAGGCTCGGTTGTGATATCAAGATTCAATTATTGGGTTCTTGGTTGATGTTTTGGTGTGTTTTCTGGAATTACAAGTGTGGTGGCTGTTG
The DNA here is from genome assembly GCF_021521415.1 of Bidens hawaiensis. NCBI lineage: Eukaryota > Viridiplantae > Streptophyta > Magnoliopsida > Asterales > Asteraceae > Bidens > Bidens hawaiensis. The sequence goes on along the minus strand of NW_027493738.1, from coordinate 87,469 downwards.
AAGTTGTGTTCATTGGAACTCTTCTGACTATTTTGAACACAAGATTGACCAAAATCAAAACTGGAATTCAAATCCCTGATTTTTAGGGATTTGAGGTTGTTTCCTTATCTAAAAACATTTCAAAAGTGCTTCTCGGGAAGACTTGATCGTTTTCGGCCAATTGTTCTCGGCCAAGATTGAGGGTCCTCAGGATAGTTCACTGGTTCTCTGGCTCTCTGGTTGACTCAGCAGTTGTCGGGTCATTATTCGGGTTCTCGGGTAACTAATTTGGTTCTCGGATAGACGGGTTAGTTCTTGGATCATCAATTGGGTTCTCGGGTCAAGTATTTGGTTTTCGGGTCAAGTATCTTGTTCTCGGGTCAGTCTTTGGGTTCTCTGTTTAAAAACTTTGGGTTTTTTTTTGGTGTGTAATCATGGATCAATCCATCAACGCATCCGTTAATTCAGCACTTCACCAAGAGCTAGACTCCATTATGGGAACTGCTACCCGTGTGCCCCGTCTGATGAAGCACGAAGACTTTTATGAATGGAAATTCAGGTTTGAAAAGTATGTCAAAATGAAAGATGCTAAGGTGTGGAGGAGCATAGTTAGAGGTCCTCAACCGATCACATATGAAACAGCCGAAGGAGAGATTGCTGTCAAGCCTATTGAATTGTATGTCGATGCTGACTATGACAAGGTAGAAGAAGATTAGAGGGCACTTGCCACTCTTACTATGGCCCTGTCACCTGAGATTGCTCAAGGATTTCGCGAGTTGCAATCAGCAAAGGCCTTATGGGAGGCATTGATAGAGGTCTATGAGGGAAACGAAGACATGAAGCATAGTCGTCAGGACTTGCTACGCCAAAATTTTAATATGTTCAATCATGTTCTGGGTGAGTCCTTGGAAAGTCAGCTGCAAAGATTCGTCACACTTGTAACCGATATGAGATCAGCCAACATACACTTAACTCTCATTGAAACCAACAAGAAGTTGATCAACTCTCTGCCACAAGGATGGGATATGAACGTTGCTGTTACCAAGAAGACAAAGATCTTTCTAGACTAACCTTATCTGAGGTGATCGCTATCATCAAGTCATGTGATATAGATGACAAACAGCGAGCAATCAACCATGCAAATTTGTATACTGCTGCTGGATACGCCGCATCATCAAACAATGCACTTATATCACGAGACAACTTCTCCATGTTCAAGTCCTCTAAGGGTGTGTACTCGCAGCCGCAACAGCCAAATGGAAGTTTTTCCATGTTCTAATCAACTCAAAGCCAATTCACTCCCCCTAATCCCCTTTGGCTAATTTAACCAGGCCGAGAATCAAGACACCCGTTGAGTCAAAATTTAGCCCACTTTCTTTGAGGAATAAATCCCGATTGAAAATTGATTTCTTAAAGATATTAGTTTCAACATGAGTAAATATGAGGTAAATAAAAATAAAGTTAAATTAAAAAATAAAATAGAAAAAAACTAAACATAAAAACAAAATTAATTTACCATTCCAGCCTTCAGAGCATTTAACATATATTGGGATCAAATGTCAGAAACAAGGCTCGTCTTGTTGTTCGTGGATTTCGTCAGGTAGAAGGGTTGGATTACACAGAAGTTTACGCTCCCGTAGCTCGACTTGAGGCAATTCGTATATTCTTGGAATATGCATCCTATATAGAATTTACTGTCTATCAAATGGATGTCAAGACCGCCTTTCTGTATGGGGAAGTAAAGGAAGAAATCTATGTGGATCAGCCACCAGGCTTCAGAAGTTCTAAGTATCCTGATCACGTCTACAATCTAGACAAAGCTCTCTATGGTCTTCACCAAGCCCCTCGGGCGTGGTATGCTACGTTAACTGCTCACTTGTTGGAACATGGTTACAAGTGTGGAACCATTGATTAGACACTGTTTCTGAAGACAGTTGGAAATGACCTTATCCTTGTTCAAATCTATGTGGATGACATCATTTTCGGTTCTACTAGCACCACTCTGTGTACTGAATTTGAGGGGGTTATGAAGAAGAGGTTTGAGATAAGTTCACTTGGAGAGATGACGACATTTTTGGGTCTACAGGTTCGTCAGAGAGCAACAGGGATTTTACTGCATCAAGGGAAATATGTCGAAGACATTCTAGCAAAGTTCGAGTTCCAAGATTCCAAATCAGCAGCGACTCCCATGGCGGAAAGACCACTTCTTTCTTCTAATGCTGAAGGGAAATCCGTAGATCAAACATACTATCGATCGATGATCGGATCCCTTATGTATCTCATTGCTAGTCATCTCGACATCATGTTTGCTGTCTGTCAATGCGCGCGTTTCCAGGCTAACCCTAAACTCTCTCATTTAATTGTTGTTAAACGTATTTTTCGTTATCTGAAAGGGCAACCGAAGCTTGGTCTTTGGTATCCCAAAACCTCAAAATTTGATTTGTATGCTTTTGCTGACAGCAATTATGGAGGTGATGATATTGACAGAAAATCTACATCTGCGGGATGTCAGTATTTGGGTGATCTCCTGATTTCGTGGTAATGCAAGAAACAACAGACGGTGTCTACTTCTACAGCCGAGGCTGAGTATGTGGCTGCTTCCGTATGCTGCTCACAGGTTATCTGGATGCAACATTAACTGCTGGATTACGGTTTGGAATTTCTTGACACTCCCATCTTTTGTGATAATGATGCATGCTATTGCAATTGTTAAAAATCCTGTTCAGCATTCCAAAACCAAGCACATTGACATCAAAGTCCATTTTATTCATGATTGTTACGACCGGAAACTGATTCATCTTAAACAAGTCCATATTGATAATAACGTGGCGGACTTATTTACTAAACCGGTCGGACAGCCAGGTTCAATGTGCTTGTGGGATTTCTTAAGATGCTTCGTTTTGATGATTGAGTCTTACGTGAGGTAAATTTGTACATAAAAGTTTTTCGGTTTTCGATAAAATTTTTGCACAAATTTAGGGGGAGAAAATTAAAAATATTCAAAAAGAGTGTGTGTGTGTGCTTAAAAAAATAAAAAATAAAAAAAAACATTTTTCTTAGCATGCTTAAAATTATGTCGGTCATTTAAGTCTGAAGGACATGTATCTTTACGTGTTTGGTCCTGTAGTTTACTCGTAGACAAACGGGATAGCCATTCACCTCAAGGCTGAAAGTGACCAGGGCGGCTGAGTTCTAAACTGGTTTTTAGTTATTGTTTTAACATCGGGAAGTGATATAAATATTCAGTTACAAGCCCCATGAAAAGGCTTAAAATGCTTTCAATGAAAATATGATCCAACCTTTGGAAAATGATAGGAAAATCGACTTTGTGTGTCTAACGTGTGAAGTTATTATTAAGCTAAAAAGGCTTTTGATAAGTCATTGATGTGTATGGTAGCTTTCCATGATAAGTAAAAGTTTGAAGTGATATAAACTAAATCTGCTAAACTTATTATGGAGGGTCATTTTGAAGATGTTTGCATGTCCCTAGATACATCTCTCCGAATGATAGGCGGAAAATCAATTACTCAGTCATACACGAGCCCGTTAGCGTCTTGATCACCAAAATTATTATATTTTCATTTGAAGTTAAAAAAAAAATAAAATTTATATGAAAATTATTGTCATTCAAGTTTGTTTTCCAAAAGCTTAATGGGGTCCTAGGGAGGCATTCAAGTAAGTCCTAAACACCTTAAATGTAAGGCTTGTAAGTACGGATGGCGTGTAAGTCCAACGTTCAACCTTAAAGCTTAAAAAAAATTTTTGGTATAAAGAAAATTATTTGATCAAGCACTAGGGGGTTGGAGTCAAATTGGGGTGATCTGGTGAAGGCCTAATATGCTTTGAGAAGAGATAAGGGATATCTTAAGTCCATAAATGATGTCCATATAAGCTTTATGCCTAATTGAATCTAATCATATCACTGGCGCAATGAAAGTCATGCTAAGTTCCAAATACCTGCCATCAACCTTTTCACTATGTCAAAATAACGCTGAAAATAGATCATTGTGAAAGTATCTTAATCGATATGATTCCATGTTAGGAACTTTTCTTAAAGTTTTGTCCCGCGTGAAAAACTGAAATCTGATCCCGAAATTGTTAAAAACTGCTTAAAGCCTGATCGTTGTATAAATCTTGATGTATGTGTTTTGTTTTATTTTACTTCATATTATTTTTTATTTTATTTTGCGTCTCGGTTTTGTCTCATGGTTACTCTCGTTAAGACGAACATCTTAAGGCATCATTTTTATTAATCTTGAACTGAAGGATGGTCATGTGTGGCCTGGTTGGTATGTGCATGGGTCTGGCCTATATGGACTTGTCCGTCTTGGATATGAGCATATGTGTGTTCTAAGCCAAATTATGTTCTTGGCCCAATGCGTTTTCGACCCAAATCTTATCACAATTGAAGTTTAAGAGACTTAATTCAGATTTTGAATTATTATTATCATCATAATTATTCAAATCCTATATCTCCTCTGCAAACACATTAGCAGAACCTTTCATCAAAGGACAATCATTACATACACATTGTGTATGTCATCTAAATCATCAAGGTATGAGAAACAAAATCAATTAAACTATTCACGATGAACCCTAAATCGGGTTTATGGTATCTTGGACACTACACACTTTGTTGGATACATGTTTAGGATATATTGAATGGCGATTTTGGTTGGTTTGGGTGTATTTGTGGTTTGACTGGTTTTGACGGTTTGATTAAGTTGCAGGTTTCATGGTGTTCGTGTGAGGAAGACGACACTGTTTATGGAAACCCTTGGTTTCTATAAACAGAGATCTCCATGTTCTCGGGGTTCTTGTTGACCGAGAACGGCTGGTCAATCAGAGATCTCTAGTTTCATCAGAGATCCCATGAGTTATCGGGCAAGGTTGACCGAGAATTCATGGTCAACCAAAGAACTCTGAGTTAATCAGAGATCTCTGGGTTCTTAATCTTGGTTGCCCGAGAATAATATGCTCTCGGGTACTTAATATAATATTGATAGAGAACATGGTTCTGAACCGAGATCTTCATTAAAATATAAGAAAATGACAATTTCTTAACAAACTTTCACCACTCGTTACTTTTGATCCTCAAATTGTTTTTACATGCTCAAAACTAATCAAATTCTTGATCATATGTGGTGTTTCTGTCATCAAGCATCTAACTTGACTCGTTTATTGCAGATATGGCCGATCAAGCACTGTTGAAAACAGCTGACTCTCACAATGCAGGTGGTTGTATGTTTGATCCCCCTCCTTCTCACCAGGAGTTCAAGTCAATGATTATCCTGTTATATGCAAGAAGATGGTCTCGGATTTTTGGAATCATGCTTCCATCAACCAGAGGGGATCAGGGGGAGCAACGGTGATTGAATCAAACATTTAGAAGGTTACGGTGGTTATCTCTGAGGCCATCATCCGCGAAGTACTTCTATTTGGTGATCAACCTGATCGCCCTACAGAATACCCAGTGGATGCGGTCACAGAGATCGTCTCTCGGATGAGCTACGAACATGCTTTCCCTCCCGCCATCAAGAAGCTATTCCATCCGTACTAGCGTTTCCTCATTCATACCTTCTTCACATGCATATCCGGAAGAAAGGGAGGGTCTGATGAAATAAGTCATACACAGATGTCCGCGGAGGTTGCTTTGATCATGGATTGGGATTACAACTACTTCAAATTCATTTTCAATGAGATGATGAGCAACCTCAAGGGGAAGAAGAAGGAGATGTTCCTCAAGTATCCGAGGTTTCTGTAGAGACGCTCAAGGAAGGGAACGAAGATTACATACCAGGTGAGATCTGTAGAGACGCTCGGTTTGAAGAGTTTGGGTCCTACTACTTTTGGACCGATGAAACAATCAAGGAAGGGAACGAAGATTACATACCAGGGAATCCATCCCTTGGTAAAATTCGAGAGATTTGCTGATCTTGAAGTTGCAGCTGCACCAATCGTTGCTGAGGAGCACGTGACTCCGGTTCGAAGACCAGCTGCACCGACCTTCGAACTATCCTCTGATGATGAACCAGACAGTCCTCTGCCGTCCACGGCGAGAACTGAATCTCATGTACCTCCTGAAACACCTGTACCAACATCCGCTTAGATCGAAGAAATCAAAGCAAAGCTCCAGTCGACTGCATTGAAACCTCCTCAATCAGTCACTGTGACACATGAAGAAGAGCTAGAAGAGGAAGCAGACACCGGTCTCGTACCTCTTAAAAGAAGGAAGAGAGATCCTAGACCGGGTTTCCTGATAAATAAGGCTTCAACTACAACAACAACACCAACAAAAAACAACAACACAACCAGCAACACCAACAACAGCTCCAACTATATCTGTTGCATCAACACTACCAGTTCAATCACCACCGCCAACTCAATCTCCACCACCTGAGCCAGTTATTCAACCTCTGGTGGTACCAAGTCCTGTTCTTGATCCACAACCTTCTCAAGATCAGTTATTTGATGATATCTTTCCAGATTTTGATTTTAAAACTCATGTTGAATCCATTTCTGGACCCTCGGGACCATTCGATCCGGTTGGTCAAGGGAGTTCCAGTGCGTCAGAGAAGGTGACCGAAATTCTTGCCATGCAAGACAAATTTCTGCAAGACAAGGGAAAGGGCATAGCATTAGAGCAAGCACCAGTTGATATACATGCAACATCGGGTTTTTGAATTGGAGCAAGACTCGGCTGTCAAAGATGTCTGAATTCAAGAGCTAAAAGCAAGCAACTCAGACAAGGATTCCTAGATTAAAGAGCTTCAAGCTAGTATGGGAGGCCTCACTGCCCTTTACTATGATCTCCAACAAAGGCTTGTGAGTAAATTTGGAGATGAATTCAAAATTCCTGACGAAACCGAGAACGTTCAAACAGCTCAAGATGAGTTTCGTCCAGCTTCAGACATCGAGACTTCTGAGGGTCTACAACGATATATGTCTGCTCCACCTAGAACCGCCGAACAACAACAAAGACTTATACGGAAAACTCTGATTCGCAAAAACTCAAATCAGAATGTAACTTCGTCTGATCATCCGGAGAAGTTTATTGTTGAGCTTCAAAAGGGGTTCTCTGATAAATACGGCGATCGTTATGGGATTGTGTCATGGGGATTTGATGTTGAAAAACATATGTTGTGGGTTAAAAGGAAGTCTGGAGGACTCGAGTATTACAACAAGATGAAGGATTTCGGTTCGTGGACAAGGGTGGACTTAAGTGAATTGATCAAGGCACCTTTCCATAACCCAAGTAACGAGTCAAAGGCCACTAACTTCTGGATGTACTTGAGCAAACAAGTTAAGAAAGGGCTTCCTTCGATGCCTACTGCTGAATCTTTTGTGAAGAAGGCCAAGGGTGTTCTCGATTCGCGCATTGGAAAGACGATGATGAATGTAATTTGGCCACCCACCAAGAAAGCTACTTCAATTCCTCTGAACTCAAGACTATATGATGGTGTTCTTGAAGGCATGAAGTTTTGGACTTATGACGGTGAGACCGCAACAGTTATCATTTGTTTAAAGAAGGGATCGTTTAGATTTGTTAATCCACGAGACTTACTTCGCTTTGGTGAACAAGACATCAAGACGCTTAGTGGTTTTCAAATCACTGCTGAGCCCCTGTATGAACCTGCTGCCAAAGAATACACACGTATGGTGGGATCGATAATACGTACAAAATTGTTGGCTGGAGCTTATAGAGAGGCTGATAAAGTAACTGATGCAGAGATACTCGAACATGAAGACTAGTCAAGCAATAAACCAAGGGGGAGAATGTTGGGCTACAATAAATGGTTTATGCTTCTATATATGCTGTTGGGCTTTCTTTTGTAAACCGAAAAGGGTTTTCAATGGGCTTGTGATTGTGTTGGGCTTAAGTATGATATATGTCTATAAATACCATGCATTTCACCATGTAAAGGGTTGGTCATTTGTTAGTATTGAAGCCGTGACATTGTGTAACTCTTAAGGGCTTAAGCACCCGACTATTATATAATAGTGTGTTTTGAAGCCTTTCTTGTGTGTTCTTGTTGCTATAATCATTCACGTATTGAATCAGCACGCTGTTATTTTCCGTATTTCATCATGCATTTGGTATCACATTGCAAGATCCTCCGACACGGGACTTACTGTGGGCGGAAAGGGGGCCACGATGATTGGTGATACATGATAAATACTACATTTGTGTATATATATAAATATATAAATATAAATATTCGTGTCTATACATTATGTGAATAGATGTAGGAAATACTGTGAAAAAGAGGGAGAGAGGAGAGCCTTGGGGGTATGCTCACTTATGCATTTTTGTTTAGATTCTCGAGTGTAGAAAATACTAATTTTTTGTGTATATACTGTGTCATGTTTAAGTTTACGTGGAACTATTGTGGGCGGAATGGGGCCATAGTGGTTAAATTTACGGGGAACCGTTGTGAGCGGAAGGGGGGGCACAATGGTTGATATTACGCGGAAAACGAAGGCACGTATTACGAACGAACAGTCACAATTTTATCGTAATTTCAAATTTTATTACAAACTTATACACATATATATGTGCATACGAAGATACAGATATACATATATAAACGTAATTACATTTTCTTACATACGCACATACCTACAATCTATGACTGTGTGGTACGCAGAACTGATTTCGTTAAAACTTATGAAACTCACCAACTATTTGTAGTTGACCTATCTTAACGTGCTTTACAGGTATTCAGAAACGTGGAGTAAAGTGCTTTTGTGCTATCTGTTTGAGTTGTGATCGATGCTATGTAATCTGGTTCAACTATTCAAGTTAAAAGTGAAGCAGTAGACGGACTAGTTTGATTGTGACTCCTAGTTTGTAAAAGAAGTTAGAACAATGTAAACTATTGTAAATTAGTTAGTAATGTTTCTTTATGAACAATGTATTTGATACCAGTTGTATCTATTACATTACCGTTTTATGCTTCCGCAAACCGCTTAACGGGGTGTGACAACACTCATCACCAAATTTGTTGATGGACATCTACTGATTGTGCCGATATACGTCGATGATTTCATTTTTGGGTCGACAAACGATGTTCTGTGCAAGCATTTTGAAGAAGTAATGAAAAAGTAGTTTGAAATAAGTGCAATGGGGGAGATGAAATTCTTTCTTGGACTTCAAGTAATACAAATGTCAGATGGTATCTTCATCCATCAGACCAAATATGTCAATGACGTATTGGCGAAGTTCAACATGACTGATGCATCGGCAATCAGTACTCCTCTATCATTGAATCATGGTATTGGTGCTAATCCTAACGGGGAGAAGGTTGACCAAACTTTATAACGATCCATGATAGGCTCGTTGATGTATCTTACTGCTTCTCGGCCAGACATCATGTATGCTACCTGTTTGTGTGCCCGATATCAATCGAATCCAAAGGTTTCACATCTCATGATCGTCAAAAGAATTCTACGCTATCTCAAGGGATGTCCGGGGGTCGGTCTCTGGTATCCAAAAGACGATGAGTTTGTGTTGAGAGCATATTCTGATTCAGATTATGAAAGCTATAAGCTGAATGCCAAATCTACAACGGCAGGGTGTGAACTCTTCGGCAAGCGTCTTGTCACCTGGCAATGCAAGAAACAAACCACGGTTTCGTTGTCTACCTTTGAAGCTAAGTATGTAGCTGCCTCCAGTTGCTGTTCTCAGGTTCTTTGGATACAACAACAGATGCGGGGCTACAGTTTGAATTTTCTTACTCCTATCTTCGTAGATAATAATGCAGCTATTTCCATAACTAAGAATTCGGTTAACCACTCTAAAACTAAGCATATTGAGATACGGTATCACTTCATTCGTGATTGCTACGAAAAGAAGTTGATTACCTTAGACAAATTCACACCGATGAACAAAAAGCTGATCTTTTCACCAAAGCTTTTGATAAGTCACGATTTCAATGCTTATTAAAACTTAATGGTTTAAAATTTTTGGACGGTGTTGATAAGAGGGTTACCGAGATAACAAGTGTGTTGGATACCTTGTGAACCCAAACATCAGAGTCAAATTTTCTTTTGTAAATAAATTTTTTGTATAGTTTTTGATTTTAGGGGGGGGGGGGGATTTCAAAGAAAACCAAAAACATTAAAAAAATTGAAAAGCCAAAAACATTTTAAAATAAAAAATGGCAAAAACATTAAAAAGGTTGCTCCTTAGAAAATGAAATGACCTGGAATGTTGATGTAGATGACACCAAGGATCTCTAGATGTTACAGCCTATTACTCAATGTGCGGAATCCATTGAGAATGAACACAATCAAGTAAACATGAAGCTCCCCATATTCATTGATAAATTGAAAGATTACAAGATATGACACTTTGGCTACTTTCTCTCTCTCTCTCTCTCTCTCTCTCTCTCTCTCTAACAATGACCAAAAGTCTACTTATTAACGCATAAGTCCCCTATTTATAGGAAACAATTTGGAAAACGATATGGGTGTATATGATATATGGCGCATATGTTATGCGTCGCATAACATATGCGTTCCATATGACTTAAGCGTTAATCTCAACATACGAAACATACATTTGACAATTTAAGCCCTATACAATCATATCTAAGACCTCTAAGACCCAAGCAATAGACATTATGTTCTAACAAACTCACCCTTGGATGTTGCTAGGTCTTCGATCTTCAATCCTTCATTCCAAACACTTTTTTTCGATACTCCGTCCTCATATCCTCCCATGAATGTTTAGTTGAGGGTTTCTGATTAGTAGGAATCGATACTCCAATGCATTTGAATTGTTTTTCAATGAAGCAATCCTCATAGTTTCCTTTATCTCCTCCTCTCTTTCCTTCTCTTTTTGTGCTTCCTCTTCACCCATATCAAACCGTTTACGTTTCCATACCTCACCAGAATGAATTTTATACTTATAACAGATCTTGATCACTTTCTAGTATTGCATAGTAGATGCCTGATGTTTATCATGAGAAACCTAAATCTTGCACTTATGTAACGTCTCTATGTGCTTCTCTGAGCAGTTCACAAGCCACATGGGGTCCATCACATCTATTACGTCCCACACACCATCTTGATTTAATGCGATATGAGCCTCTCCCCTGTTTTAATCATAGTACACCAACGAAAATATACATGAAAGTCTTGCTCCATAGGGTACATAGGAATCACCTTTAGAGTTTCTGGCTGTTTATATCTACATGTCTTCACAAGGTCATCAGTTTCAGGACCTTTCTTTACTTTTGATATATGAAGATATGGAGTTTGAGGAGTCCAGCTTCTGAATCTGCATTTGGCTTGTCGTTTAATAAACTCCCAAATCTCTTTCACCGGCCCACATTTTGGACAATTTAACACTTCTTTCTCTACTATGTCCACCACATCCATCCACGGTAAAGATTTTAATTCACATAGACTCTCAAAATATTGTACGCCATACGTTTTTCTTAAAGCAATCTTTCTGATCTTTGGCAAATATGTAATACTTACAACCTTCCCAAGCTTAGCTTCTTTTCCTTTCTTGTAATCCTTGACAGGATTCAAGTAAATACGTTTTGGTTCAATCTTTTTCCTCTCAAACCAGTCCTCTTGCTCCTGACTATTTACTTCAGCTTCTTCTGTAGTCTTATCTTTATCAGAAGGTACAGGATTTCCTTGATGATTAAATTCCTGACTTATTGTAACACCCGTTAATTTCTAGTTTAAAGATTTAAAGCTTGTAAAATATGTATATTTCTCGGGAGTTGTCCAGCATTTCTCGGGGCTCCTTCGCGTCATTCCTGTAAATTAAACTAACTAACTTTTTCAACAAGTTGCTACTTATTTCCATTTGGAGGGGCTATAGTGTAAGATTTTTATATCATAAACAAAAAAAAACCCTAACCCCTCCCTCATATGTCCGATCGGCTGCCTCCATCAGCCCCAAACCCTGCGATTTTTCTTTTTCCGGCCAAGTCGTGAGCGTAAAACATCAATTAAAGGTTAGTCTAACGTCCATGCAAGTCTTTTTCTCCATTAAACCCGTTATCGAACACGTTAGGGTTGAGTTTTGATGATAACAGTTTGCTGACAGATTCGTATACGTATATTATAGGGTCTGTAATGCGATTGTTTTTGATCGATTCTTGTTTCCATGATGTTCTACTTTGAGTCTAGTTTCAAGAAAGGTATAATATGTACTTTTTGGATGAGATTTAAATGGTTTTTATGATTTTATAAGATCGAGTGTCAAAGCTGATTCGGGATGACGGATTCTGGTTTGTCTTCCTGACATCATAAGTCTTTTTTGACAAGTCCAAATTTATTGGTTCCACTTCTGGAAGTTAGTATTTTGAGTTAGGAACCAAACCCACTTGGAATCTTTTAATTTGGTTTGGTAATGAATTTTATAAAAATAAAACCATTTTGTTGCGCACCGAAATAGCTGCACGTACCTTGCTGTGTTGGAGGAATTTTTATAATTTTTGTGTCCACTAGAAAAATATAATAAAAATATTTTTATAAACCTAAGGCTTTTATTAAAGTCTGGTAAAAATTTAATAATTTATTTCAAAGTTTATCCTATGTAATTAAATGCATCTTCGCATGCTAAAATCTGTATGTTTTACTTGTTATTGATCGATAGGTTCGTTTTAGGCTTAACCGGTGGATGTTCAATTGTGTTCTTCTCGAGGCTATTTGAAGTGGGTTTTTGCACCGAAATCTTCCTAGGTATTTCTAGTATAACATACTTAAGTATCGTTTTCATTGGTGTTCGTTAGATTGGTCAACTAGTTGTAGCTTGATTGTTAGTGTTCGGTTGGTTAGAATTGTAGTTTGGTGCGTTTAACGCGAGAGTTGAAGTGATTAACGACCAATTTAGCTCGGGGACACTCGGTTTGATGTACGGGCTGTTCAAAATTCATTTGTATAAGTTATGGGGCTGAATTGGTTGTCGGTTACTCCAACGGGTCGGTACAACGCGCAATTGTGTTTATTGAATAGTTGGTGCGTGGTACTTGCGGGTTACCGACCCATTTGACTCGTGTGGCGTCGTGTGGTCTTTTTGGCTGTGATTTTATCATAATGGGTCCACACGGGGCTGAATTGGATTTTAACGGCCTAAACGACTCCTAAACGCGCGTGTTAGTGTCACCTAGTGCTCCCGGGGGGCAAATTGGGAATTCTTTATTCCCGGGAGTACATAAGGGTCGTTTTAGTGAATGTGAGACCTTGGGGGCTGTTGTGATTAAGTTTGATGAGGTTGAGGGTTTAGGTAACTCGAACCATGTTAGGACGTCTCTTAGGATAAACGAGTCATCTTGATGTCATTAGTATAGATTGAATGTAAACCGACAGGTGTTTGAGTTTTGGGATTTCTTAGGGATTCTCTAGCTCGTGGTGAATCCGCGTCTTGTGTTAGGTGAGTTCATGATGCCCCTTTTTACTCTTTTAAGTTTTGGGCTAGCATGCACACCTAAACGATTTTTCCTGATGAAACGTTTAAACTATTTTATATAGGCTTGCTAGTATACAGATGGCCTTGGGATGTTATAGTATGTGTATATATATATATATATATATATATATATAAATTATTGTATGGCCTATATTTGGCGATGTTGTAGTCGTTTCGACTACTGATGTTACGTATGCCTACTTTGTGTTTGCATGCGTTGATGAGATGTTACGTGTTTGGGTTGTACGTTTGCTCGACCCTGATGTTATTACTTGGATGTTATATATATATTTATATATATATAGGGATGTACTTATAAGGATGTTTATATATATATGTATGTATGTATATATATATATGTATGTATGAAAATGATTATTTATCAATGATGATGGTTTAACTAATGTATTCTTTTTACTTTAAAACTTTTGGAATGAATATCATGATTATTATTTACTGATGTTATTTATTCAAAACTTGAACTCACTCAGCTCAAGCTGACTTTGTGTGCATGTTAGTGTGAGTTTCAGGTTAGGAAGAGGATGCCTTATCGCTTGGACGTGCACGAAGCTACTTGGACGGTGAAGGGCATACATGGATGGAATATTTTATTTTTGAACATTTTAATTTAAAAAGTTTTATAAATATAATTGAATTGGTTTTGGGCAATATTCCCGGAATTTTGGGAACTTATTTTATTATTTATGTTTTCCGCTGAAATATACTCTGAGATGGTTATTTTAATGAAATGAATTGTTTTTAAGTTTAAATATTTTTACGAGTGTTTTGAATGAATACCAACTGTGGGGTTCCCGGGGTTCGGGGCCTTACACTTATCATGCCAATTTCCTCATCAAGATGTTCATCAAATTCAGGAAACACATGATCTGTTGCATTTACATGTATCACTGGTACTTTCTCCAATTCTTCCTCTGAAATATGTTCATTCACAAGAACATTATCATCAATTGAACCCAGATCTTTTTCAAAATCGAAATCAAACTCTTCTTCAGTTATATTTAGCATTCTAGCTAGATCAACTCGTGTCACCTCGATGTCTCCTTCTTCCAATTCTTCTCCAGTAGATGAAAATCTTACAAGAGGCTTACATGCAATTGGATCAATATCAAGTATCTCATTCTCATCAGCATTACCACCTGCTTGAGTAGATTCTTGAATAGGTTCATTTTCAACTACTGGTTCAACCACAGATTCAACATTTACACTTGTACTAGACCCAACCAACACACCCAAACCACTACCAGCACTTGGATTATCTTGATCATGATCATTGATGTGCTAAAAGTAGTCTAATAACTATTAACTAAATTACGCTAATCTAGACACTAAGTAATAAATTTTAGACTCTTAAACTTAACTAAACTACTAACCGGCAAGTGAACCGATCGCCTCTAGTAGAGCTAAGTAAGTCCGGATATCAAACCCACAAGACTCTTTAAATTACGTAAACTAGCTAAATTAGACTCAACTACAGACGCGACTATTTATTTATATTATTTTTGGGGGTTTTACTAATAAACTAATTTTAAACTAATTTAAACTAATTAATAAAACTAAAGACGACTAAACTTAGGACTTGGATTTAATTCAGATGATGATGAGATAACTACCTAGGCTAGAATCCCCAAAGTTTCAGTTATCACTTAATCGGGAAATGTTTGTTATGGAACTGGGATCATAGAATATTCACCTAAGAGAAAACTCGAACAGGACCCTTGACCCTTCTCAAGAAGACACCTATGGATTTTTATTAAGCTCTTGAAAACACCAACTTTAATATTAAACTTCCTTACGGTTATCTAATTAATTATGAACGAGTACCTTTATACGAAATCCTACCCTACGGCGCGGAAATCAAAGGCAATCTAATAAATTCATTCGACATTCGTAGACAAAGCTGAAAAATCAAACCTAGACGGACTCCTTACGAAAAAACTAAATCTAGCAATCTTAATCAACCAAGACCTATCAAATAACCTATCACCTTACAACTTTTTAGGTTAGCAGCACACTTTTATTTATTTGATTAATAATATTGTTTCTATGATCTTATTATAAATCAATCATAAACTAGTCAAGAACACACAGTAAATGACCTAACAGAATCCTATGACAGACGATCACCAAAGACTCTGTGAAACAATAAAATTCACTAAATAAAACCAAGCACACATATGCATCAAGTAAATAATATTAAACTCTTTACTGATTCATAAAACCATAATGAAAAGCAAATCCCAAATAAAATAAAACGTCAATCAAAGGTTCATCATAAGCCTAGGCAGTTTAGGGGTTTAGCCAACAACCATACTCAAGAACAAAACAAATCAATAAGTTTCAAATAATAAATTAATGACGAAAATAATATATTTAAACCAATAATAATGATGCTTGAATGAGTAGGTGCTGAACCCAAACGCTTTTTGCTCGATCCAATGACTTTTTCTCTTCACGGTAGTAGGGCTCTCCCTCTCTAATAATTTCGGACATCAAACAGTAGCCGTCCCTCTAATATAATCGTAGGGTTTTTCCTTCCTTTCGTCACACCCTCTATAATAAGAATATATCATCTTTTTATATTATGTGATTGCCGACCCATGCATTTTACGTCTCACAACCCTCTTTTTTTTATTTCCTTCTTAACGGCCCAACTCATTAATGAGTCAAGGCCCTTTCAACCTGTTAATATTTAAAATAAACAATATGATAAGTTTCATCAATAATATATTAATAATTAAGTTTGTGTACATTTCCCTAATTTCTTGATTCGTACATCTTAAAAAACAAAAACGTCACATGAAAAATTTATTATTATGTATTTAATTTCCAAGCTTTTCTTATGCTCACATTATTATTATTATTATGAAATACGTTTTTTTATTTTCTTTTTTTAAAGATACTATTAATTAGTTAATTATAAAAAATTAGTAATATATAGTATATATTCGACGCTTCATTCATCGGTCTCAAGTTTAGCAAAAGTGCTTCATTTTAACTCAATGTCTCTAGAAACCATTAAACTCACATGTGAACCAAATTTGCTCAAAAGCGCTTAAAAGTAGAGAATATTTATTTAATAATATGTATAATTGAGACCACATCAATCATCATGAGATGGAGAATTTCCATAATCTAACAATTCTTCTTCTTCTTTATCATCCTCTTCCTCTGGCTCAGTTTCTGCAATAACCTGTTCAATCACTGGTTCAGCGATTTGTTCAAAGATTGGTTCAATTACTGACTGTTCTATCACAACTTGCTCTGGTTCATGCATAAATCCTGATGATGACCCACCAACTTATGGAATATCAAAATGAACAGTTGGTTCATCAACTTTCCCTTTACCTTTTGCCTTAACCCGGTCTTGGTCATATCGTACTTTGAAATTACTTTCTTCAGTCAGTGCTTCACCACCATATACTCTAGTGAACACTTTATCTTCTGACCTCCAAGTTCTTTAACAACATTGATTCCTAATTTGTCTTCCAATATGGTAAAGTATCTCATATGAAGATTCAACAAATTAGCCAGATGTTTTCTCCTTATCTCGCCATCTTCAATAATCTGTCTTTGTTCAGCATTTTCTTTTCTTAGTCTTTCATTCTCAACAACTAGACTATCAATTCTTATTCCTTGTTCAGTAACAGTAGCTTTTAATGAATCAAGATCTTTGAAAGTAGGAAAATCTCCAAAATAGCTTGCATCTAGAGACGGTAAGCTAAAATTAGGAACTTTATCTGTAGGTTTTGGTGAAACTTTTGGCACTTGTTCTTGTGGAGATGGTTTCACCACTGGTGTCTTCAATAGATTATCATCTCTGCCCAAGTCCACAACTGGTTTTTCCACAACAAATGCAGGATTGATCAGAGTCACTGTAACCTCTGGTTCTTCACTATCAGGTTCATCAATCAACTTTAACTTTGGTGAAGCAGCTCTCTTTGATTTTGTCACACCCCGTTAAGCGAATTGCGGAAGCGTAAAACGGAAATGCAACAGATACAACTGGTATCAAATACATTGTTCATAAAAAAACATTACTAACTAATTTACAATATATTACATCGTTCTAACATCTTTTACAAACTAGGTGATACAATTAAACCTGTTCTTCAATCACTTTACTTCTAACTCAAATGCCCACGACATCAATCACCAATCAGACACGTAACGCACAGGAAATTACTTCTCATATCTGATTACCTGAAAAGCATGTTAAAACAGGTCAACTATGAATAGTTGGTGAGTTTCATAAGTTTTAACGAAATCAGTTCTGCGCACCATACAGTCATAGTTTGTATGTACGCGCGTATGTAAAAATATGTATTTACGGTTATATAAATATGTACAGCCATATCCTTGTGTGTGCATATGCACACATGTAAGTTTATAATATAAATTCGAAATTTCGGTAAAATCGTGATTGTTTGTTCGTACTACATGTTTCCAATTTCCGTGTTTAACCAACCACTGTGGACCCCCTTTCTCCCACAACGGTTCCACATAAACTCAACCACTGTGGCCCCCCTTCCGCCCACAATGGTTCCGCATTAACATCAACCACTGTGGTCCCCCTTCCACCCACAATGATTCCATGTAAACTCAAACATTATATAGTGTACACGCAAATAATTAGTATATTCTACACATAGTATTTCCTACGGCTAATCACATAGCATGTATATAGACACATATACACATATAGTATTTATCACGTATCACCAAATACTGTGGCTCCCCATCCGCCCACAATACGCATAATCACATTATTTTCTTAACATTCATGTCATAATCAAGTTAGTTCGTTTAATAAGTTGCAGCAGAACTTGGCTCATAGGCCATACTCAACTTTAGTTTATAAGTTGCAGCAGAACTTGGCTCATAGGCCATACTCAACTTTAGTTTAGTAAGTTGCAGCAGAACTTGGCTCATAGGCCATATTCAACTTTAGTTTATAAGTTGCAGCAGAACTTGGCTCATAGGCCATACTCAACTTTAGTTTAGTAAGTTGTAGCAGAACTTGGCTCATAGGCCATACTCAACTTTAGTTTATAAGTTGCAGCAGAACTTGGCTCATAGGCCATACTCAACTTTAGTTTAGTAAGTTGCAGCAGAACTTGGCTCATAGGCCATACTCAACTTTAGTTTGTTACTATTGTGGCCCCCCTTCTGCCCACAACAGCCCCATAATCATCACAGACCACGTTATCCCCATGGCCATTGCAGACCACGTTGTCTCCCAAATTAGTTATGTTTAACATTACATAGCGTGTTTGTATAAACATGTTGTCACGTGTAATTTCATTATGTTTTGCAATTCGTATTATCTCCACTCAATATATCAATCAACGATAATAATCATCTTTCATCAGCACGTAGTCAATCATTATGTTTGTACGGACTTTTCATATATAAATGTTCAGATATTTTATATCCTGATCTGTGTTTAGATAAATAACGTGTATAAACATGCTTTCCACCCCAAAAGTTCGTAAAATAGTTTAAAGAGTGGGGTCATGAAACTCACGGTTTTGTAGGCACTCAGTGCGAGATCAGCACGGGGTTCATTTCCCTTGCTATCACTTAGTCCCTATAGTCCATATTATAATAATATTAATATTTTAATATTATTATAATCTCAGTATTAAACTGGGCTGTATAACTAATCTGGGTATAGCTGGTATGCCCAGAAAGTGGTAATAGGCTTAGGCTGTGATGTTGTTCAATGTCAAATACTTAAAACTGAACTTGGCTCAGATTCCCGTTTTCCCAGCTGGGCCAAGTTGTTCGTTTACACGTTCAGAAAACAGTTACGGGAAAATAAGCTTGGGTAAATGTATTGGTTAATAAAATGATTAAGTTATAAAGAAGAATCACATACTGGGGTACCGGATTAGCCTCGGGGTCCGTTTCCGTTTATTCAGTTTGATTTAAGAAGAAACGCGCACAATCCACCCGGATTGTCCAGGTTTCTCATAGAAAAGTTCGTTTTTACTTAACTAATCCGAAAATATGATTTTTGATCACTCTTGGTGTTTTGATATTCCCGCAGGTTCGCTAGTTGCGAACTTGCCGGTTTTTATAAAAACTGAATTTGTTTAATCTTTAAATTAGCATAATTAATTAACCGTTAATCATTAATTTATGAAAATTTAACCACTTATCAATTAAAATATGTAGATTTTTATAAAAATATTTCTGGAATTATTTACTGATTTATTAATTTATAAAAATTCATTTTGTCAGCTATATTTCGCCTGAAAATCGTCCGTTTACACCAAACAATTTCCAAAAATTCCACAAAAATTCATGAATGCTCAAATCATGTCCCAAAACAATCTATATCAATTCCAGAATGTAAAAAGCTTGTTCAATATTCGGCTATAAAAATTCGTACGAACGCATATGTACAAAACACCTTTACACTTCTCCAAATGATCTAAAAATTCATATGTGATCAAAATACATCAAATCTGAGTTCCCAGAAAAATTTCATAATTTTTGAAGTATTTTAGCTATTTTTCCCAAATAAATGTCCCAATTCGGTAATAAATTCGCCAAATAATCTCGGATGGTCGAAAATTACCAAATTTTAACAGGGACTTATTGAAATGGTCCCTGATGTCCCTGAAAAATTTCAATTCCTAACAATATGCACATCACAACCTTAACCTTAATAGCCCGTAAGCGAGTGTTTCGGTATTACCTTAGCGGGTTTGGCTCGTTTCCGACTTTTTAATCAAGTTTTCAGGTTCTTGTGCTTCTAAGAAAGCTAGGTACAAGTCCTATATCACAAAACAAGCAATTTTTCATCAACATAACAGCCCTTAACTTAGGGTTTCGGCTAGTGCACAAAAACGAACTTTTGAACCGTAAAAACGCCGTTTCAACCCTTTCATCCGTGTTTATGGCCAAAAAAACTATCAAAACAGGTTCCTTACCGTGTTTATGATCAAAACATGTTTATGGACCATTTTTAGGATTTTTACACGGTTAGGAATGATTTTTAGTAACCAAGACATGTTTTTATGGTATTAAACGAGTTTAAACAAGTACAAAAGCTACTTATTTAAGCTCCTTACCTTAGGGTTTGAAGGTTTTCTGGCTGGAGCAGAACTTGTGTCCAGAATTCTCATGAAAAAGATATCACAAAATATCTTAGAACTTGTTTAAATATGAAAAGGGTTTAAGGGGGGGAAAGTCTTCTTTGGCGGGCTGTGCTCGTTGGGTCCCCTTTTGGGCCCATTTGGCCCACTTTTCTCGATTTACGTGCCCGAACGTGAAATGCCGAGTCCAAATTTATTTCGGGTTCGGTTTCTGGTGACAAAAATATATCGGGTGCGACAAACGGAGCGAAAACGAGTGTTTTTCGGCTAGTTTTGTGTAAAATTATAAAAACATACTATATGTTTGTAAAAATCAAAAATATTTTCACGGATCGCTTAAAACATTTCAAGTAAGTTTTTGGTAAGTCTTTTTTTGGCTTAACGGATGATACAATGCTTGGTTTGTAACTATCTTTCGCGTTTAAGTCTATAGCGGGTAGTTAAACGAGCATGTTTTCGTTTAACTTGTTTGCTATCGAACTAAGGCCATATTACTAATATTTTAGCTTGCATAGATCGTATATCACTTATAGATGGCACCCCGGGATATCCAGACCATAACCAGACCCGTTTGGTTATTCGTTTGTTCGTTACGCAATAAGCGGTTAAACGCTTATTCGAGTTTGTAAGTACTAAGGTGTACTCGGTTTTGCCACGGATGTCACAGATTTCTTCTTGATACGAACCACCTTTTACTTTACAGTTTTCTTCACAACACCTTCTAGAATATATGTGTCATCCTGTTCATCAGTAGTCTTTCGTTTCTTAGAACTCTCAGCCCTTTTTTCAAACTTATCCCTTGGATTGGCTAGTCTCATTCTCTGGCTTTCGGAATCAAACTCTGATCCTCAGGATCTTTCT
This sequence comes from Bidens hawaiensis, assembly GCF_021521415.1. Taxonomy (NCBI): domain Eukaryota; kingdom Viridiplantae; phylum Streptophyta; class Magnoliopsida; order Asterales; family Asteraceae; genus Bidens; species Bidens hawaiensis. Next base: position 66,070 of record NW_027493738.1, on the reverse strand, counting down.
CAGATGTTGCAGAATAGACCTCTTCTTGTGTGACTGGAGTAACGGCCTCTTTCTTCACAATTTTTTGCTTCTTTTTCTTGGGTGCAACAAATTCACCTTCTAAGTTAGATTCAATCTTGATAAAACGTTTTCCCACGGGTTTAAAATCCAAGATTAACCTTTCTTCTTCAGCTCGTTCAGAGTCACGTCCATCATTCCTCCATTTGTTATCTGTAGGAGCCACATAATCAGGGTTCTTAAAATGTCCATATAAACCTCTAAATTTAGGAATATCAGCTTCTTTCACATTCTTGTATGAAGCTTGTTTAGCCAGATTGTTCCCAGTAACATGATCTAGAAAGATCTTATGCCCTTCCTTCTTGACTTTAGGAAATATCTCTTCAACAAACATCTGAACAAACCTTGGAAACTGTAACCATTGATCATCACCAAAGTTCATTTTCAAGGTGTCTAGAATCATCAGGGAGAAATTGTACTTTAGATTCAGACACAGAGCAGCCATGGTACTCATTTGGTAATCAAGAATATCATCATATCCACCCTTCCGATGTCCCAAGAAATGAACCACCACATGTACTAAATACTTGTATGGTCGAGACAACGTGGTCCTCTTGAATGCTAACTTGTTCAGTGAATCTCTATAACCCATTCTGAGCATACAACCTTTCACCATCTTCTCATCTAGATCAACTGGATATGTCGATTCATCTCCGAATTCCAAGACCTTTCTAATCAAATCTTCATTCACTATGATCTTCTGCCCTTGAACTGTGGCCTGAATATCCGTACCAAACACCTTGGTAGTACTCCAAAACTTAGTCACAATATTCTTATAAGGATATGCTGAATATGTAATGGCCTTATAGATTCTGGATCTTTTCAAGAATTGCATGATCACCTTAAACTTTGCCACTTTAGAATCGATCCTCTTCGTTCAAATAAGCACAGACGTTGTGCTTTGGATCAGTAATCTTTGTTTTCTTACCCATCTCAAAATACAAAACAAATATACATGTTATACATGAACTTTAATCATCAACAAATAAGTTTGATCAGTGTATAAGTCCTTGTCCACGTATATGTTCTATAAAATGGATACCTCAGTTTTAACGGATATGACAATCATAACGTATATGATGAATGTAACGTATAAGTATCATACATTGACCAAAGTCAACGTATATGTTACACTCAGCGCATATGTTATTACCAACGTATATGTACTTAAACGCATATGTATGAATAAGCGTATATGTCATTATTGCCATGGTCAACGTATAACTTATACATCGTATATGTCATAACATATACGGCGTATACATCATTGTTTTGACCAAAATCAATATATTCACATTTGAACACCAATTTGATTCACCGACTAACATATCATTATCGTTAAAGTCTGTATATTGTAACTGTGAAATCAATTTTTTCAAAACTTTTTGTTAAGCTAGTCAAAACTTAGAATAAGAGCACGAATATGTCTGTTTATACAAATCTAACTCAATTAACCTAATAAAGTCCAATTGCTGACAACCATATTAATCGTCATGGCAACGCGATTCTATTGTGATGATTAATTGGTGTAAATCATGTTTATCTTTTTCATATTTGACTTATACGTGGTCTCAGTAACTATTCATATTTAGATCTGTTCACAAAACTCAGTTATCTTACCTTTCAGATTGAGTTGGTGTGCGAATCACCAAAACAAATATCCAAAGTCAAAATAACGGCAAGAAATTGAGTAATGTGATGAAATATTGCAGAGAGAGATTCAAGCAAAAACAACGTATAAGTTGGAGATATGTGACGCATAGCTTACTTATATACTATCTGACTTATGCGGCGTATTAATTGAAGAACTTATACGGCGTTTAGAGAGCCAGATATGGATCTAGATCTAGGATGACATCGTGTACTTTGTTGATCAGGTATACGATTAGATTGATTACTGTTATGTGTCTGTACTGTGTGTGTTGAGAGGTAAATTGGGCAGAGTAACGACACGGAAGGATAAAATAACAGGACTGAATTACATTAACGATAACTTTAAAGGTTTATATAGGGGATGACCACATTCGTTAGTTAATACTTAAAGAATGTGTCATTCGTTACATTAAATCCTAACGAATGAGTCTTTCGTTCGTTATACATTATAATCAGCAAATGCCCCCACATTCGTCATCTCATTCATTAATCTTGGTTAACGAATGAGCTTACATTATACGAATGTGATACATTCGTTATGGGGTAATGAATGTATCTTACATTAGAGCGAATGGTATATTTACAAAATAGCCCTTACATTATCAACTAAATAAAATAATAAACTAATAAATACATAGACGTCCAAAACGTGTATCAACAAACTCCCCCTCGTCTCGAGCTCTTTATTCTTTATTTCTGGAACATCTTTGTCTTCCAGTCCATGCAGTTGTGAATCTTGAATGCATAAGAGAGTAGAACAACTCTATGAAACGACATTGCAAGATCATAGTCGCTTACATTAGCAAATCTGTTCTAACTATGAAATAACGCGTCGTTGTTAGACTCAGATAAGTTAACTAGTCACATTGGATTGATCACACGAATAATCCTTGTGTTAGATCCCGTGCCCAATACTATAACCGCTTCACCAGTCTGATTGTCGTAATACCATCTATTGCACGTAGTGAACATACTCTGAGGAAATATCTTCATCGGTGCTCTCTTCATAGTCTCTGGCAGCTTCACCTGTAAAATCATCTTTTTCCAGCCAATGCGAGGATCGATTTCATCTATATATTTGTGTTTCGGCGCTTGCTGCTTCAAGAATTTAAAACCATATTGGGTTTCATGAAGCAGATGAGCATAGAACCACTCAGCCCATTGATCTTTACCTCGATTAACCAACGGTCTGTTGGCTAGTGTTCTAATATCCCATCTCGGCATAGATAATATGTCGTGTGGACGCTTGATGTAATAAATGCCATGTTCCCACTTCACGATATATACCCTAAGCTCTGAAACAAACTGCCAAGCGATCAAATCACCCTTCACATCTTTTACCATCTTGTACTTCTTCATTTGGTATGCAGATGCTCGAAACTTGGCTAATCTGACTTCCTCTTGTTCATGATACCAAAAGGCCTTGATCATCTTATTCATCCTTTTCACATCATGCTCAAACATACCATCTAAAGCACATTTGCGTTTCTTTTCTTAAGCAGATAGGTGACTTGTCGCGGCTTCTCTATTCCATCTATCCCTCTCTTCTCTTAAACGTTGTTCTGCTGATTCAAAATGTTCGGTTGTAAAGAATGGAATACCTGAATCATTGTTGCCGTCTGTATAGAACTCAGATACTCCTCAGCAGTTACGTCTTCTATCTCAACTTCCTCATACTTAGGGACATTCCCACGTGGAATGCCTGGATTAACACTTTCCTCAAAATCAATATCAATCTCCACTGTCTTCTCAAGTTCCTTAACCTCTTCCTTATTCAGATCCAGAAGTAGGGCAATTTGTTCTTTAGTCAACGAATGATCAACAAACTCACCTTCTTCGATCTCATCAGCATTCACCATATTGTATACAATCCGGCCCATACCAACAAATAAAAGCATATTAGCCAGTATAACGTCAATCGGTTTGGCTCTCGTATAATCCTTATACGGAATGATCTGCATATTATTCCCCTCAGACCCACCACCAGTACTCATTTCAGCCTTATTACCTACCGACGGTGTAGAACTACCTCCCGGTTGCTAATCAACACCACCTTCTCCATCCTGATCATCTTCATCATTCCTCAATTTCTTCAACTCGTCATCTTTGCACGTGAGTTGAAGGATGATCTCGTCTTGCTTATTGATTCTCTCCCCCTGACCAGCAACTAGGGCTTTTAATTCCCTGTTTTCACGCTGAATAAACTGAATATGCCTAAACATATTCCTCTGTGCTAACTCATAAGATGCTCTGTTTGCTTGCGTCTGAGTCTGTTGTAGATGAAACAGATTCATCATATGAAACCATTGAGCCTGAGGAGACATACCATAAAAGTTCAGACGGATCGGTTGCATCGGACCTGAGGATGATTGAACGCCATGAATGAATGCTTAGGTCGTTGCAACGAAGTCGGTGTAGCAGGAGTAACAGGAGTAGTCGTTGATGGCTCGGCATACGTGCCAAAACAGTCTGCAACACATCACCAAAGAACGGATCCGGTCTAGAAGTAGTCATCAACGTCATAGACGAAGGTATTGGAGAAACTGGCATCTAAACAGGAGTCGGAGATCGAGTTATCATAGGAACAAGAGATCTTGGAATACTCTGAGGCATAGGAGATGTAGGAATAGGAGCTAAAATAGATACGGGTGGAGACGATCTTTCAAACGGTTGAGTTGGCATCTCGATACCCGAACCACGTCTCACCCTTTGCTTCTTCGGTTTCTCTCCCTTTTTCACCATAGGTTCTTCTCCCTTACGCTTACGCTTCTGCTCATACCTCCATCACCACCTTCATGCTCAGAATCTGAATCATCATGAGCCTAACGATCATTAGGTGGCGCTTAATAATCAATATTGGCAAGATGGCCAATCATCCTGAATACATTCACCATGGTAAGATTGTAATCGTCTCATAGTATCCGCATTCATGTGGTCCAGCTTCAAAACATCATCTGGATCTTTAACCAAAGTAGGCTGTAAATCATTAATCATAAGCTGCAAGAATCTTGGATACATCAGAAACTTGTGACAGCTTGTGAGATTCTCCTTCAAGTGATAATAAACCAATTCAGAGAAATTGAATGGTTTGTTTAACACCAAAGCAACAAAGGCTGATTGCAGCATAACTCGACATTCATCAAAACCTCCTTTACGTCCACCGAGAAAATGTATCAATACATGAAGCAAATACTTGTACTGCTCGCACAAGTTTGCTTTGTTATACATCGACTTGCCCAAATCTCCATTGTATCTAACCCTTCCGAACAACCCACGTATCAGACTTTTAGCGAACTCACATCTATCATCCACCGTATCCACAAAACCCAAAATATCTCTAATAACCCCCCACATCTATCACAACACGTTTTTCTTCTATCACTGCTTCTATCTGGTTCTCGGCTTCGTTAAACCTAGCAGTATCTTAAAAGGCCCGTATAATGCTTTGGTAAACCAAAGTCTGGTAGAGATAGCCCTGTAGATCTTGGAACGTATGAAGAAGTTTATCGTTCCTCCAAAAATAGGAGAGTCTTCAAAATTAGTATCTAGGAAGGAACAGATGTTGTGGCTTTATTCCACGACAATAGAACTGGAGCTTGTTCATGTTCATCAGCCTGTACTTGAGCATGAGCCTCAGGTTGTTGTTTAGGATTAGCCTCTGGATTTTGCTCTAGAGCAGGGTTTTGAATGATCTCGTCAGCCATTTCTGTTTAATCAAGAATTAAAAATCAATAAAATATTCAAAAATTTCATATTGATTAACGAATAAGCATCTCATTCGTTATACAAGAGTATACGAATGAGACATTCGTTATACACTTAATGGTTTACATTCTTTACTTACAAGGAATCATACTTATACGTTAATTCATTCGTTATAATAACGAATCTAATCTTATTATTTTAACGACTCAAGACTAATTCGTTACACTTAACGAAATAAGTTTTATTCCTTTAATGAATTTTGACTTATTTGTTAAAATACATAACGAATAATCATATTCGCTAAAGAAATAACAAATAAACACATTCGTTAACATAACGAATTTGTGATACGTTAAATTTGGACAATCAAGAGTCAAAATTCAAGATTCTTTGACTTCAACAAGTCAATGACATTGAACACTGTCAATCAACCCATTGAATATACGCTAATTCCACAATCAAATGTCATGACACTAATCGGAAACTAGATTATTACAGTTAATCGTTGATTATAGGTCAAAATTTTCATCAAAAAGTTAGTTTATAAGTTATTAACTGTTCGGTTTATAATCGATTAACAAATCAATCAATTAACCCCTAACAATCCGATGAACTTCCATACAAATCATATCGTTGAGATCGCCATTACATGTAGAACAAGAATATGTCAATTAATGGAGGTAATATGCAGGTAACAGATTTTGGAAAAAATTTGCAAGAGTTTCGATAGGAAGCGATGAAATAGTGAATAGGCGAATGAAGAGTCATTCATTTGTATCGGGATTATAAACTCCAATAATTTCACGCATACCGAGGTCATTCGTTCAAATTTGAACGAACGAATGGCCTCATTTGTTAAATTAAAATAACTTATTCGTTACGGAGTTAAACGAATTAGATCTTCATTCGTTAACAAATTAACGAATGATGTCATATTCGTCAACCTTATAACGAATCATAGTGTCATTCGTGAAAATCTTAACGAATGATACATTATTAATACCATTCGTTAACTGTTTATACGAATGTCTTTCATTTGTTATGTACAACGGAAGCGAATGACTGCTCATAACGAATGTGATCATTCGTTATAGATATAATAATGAAAGGCTTAACATTCGTTAAACCAATGTTAACGAATCACCAAATATCCTTAGCGAATTAGACAAAATCTCATTAATGATTTAAATAATCATTAAAAACCAATTAGGGTTTTAGAATGAATTAAATAATCAATTAAAAACCAAATAGGTTTAAAATTGCATATATTAAAATACCCGATCAACCAATGATCAGTAATGTTCAAATTAAACGGATTTTTACATTAAAAACCAACTAATACCAGTTGTAAATACGTTACGCACGATTAACTTAAACTTCGGGACAATAAACTTTTCTTTTTGTTTCGGATTATTCGCTAGCTCGGAAAATAAAAAATAAAGCAGAAAAATAAAATCCTTTTGGATTTTTGAAAATTTAAAAATACAAACAATGTAAAGCTGTAAACAATTAAGCAGTACATTTTTTTGTGAGTTCGAGTAGGGAATCATTTTGATCATGTTTTCCTTCCATCACAGTTTTATTTTCGGCTTTTATTATGTTGGTCAGATTTATGATAAGGAAGATTGGAATCTTCTTAACCTCCTCAGAAAACGGCTAAGTATGGACTTCGAGCAAGCCTAGACGATCGAGCATGGTTTTACTACTTCGAGCATGGTCTTCAGAACCTTAAATGGTTAATTCTTCTAAGTGTTAAGGCTTCGAGCAAGCTACACTTCAACGAGCAAGAGTATTCTTCTATCGAGCATGGATTGCCAATCGAGAAAACAGCTTGATCATACAAGTTTTAACCAAGTGTTACGGGCACAGGATGATCGAGCACATGGGGACGAGCATGGATGCAATAAGAAGATGTCAAGTGATTAAAGCAAGGACTTCAAGCACAGTTCAGTTCCCGAGCAAGATTTACATCCGAGCATGATAAAGATTGCTGAATAAGAAAAGCTGAAGACGTCAAGAAGAATGAGCTTGCTCGATGGATTGGTTCGAGCAAAGCAAGGACTAATCAAGAAGAATGAAGTTTACTGGAAGGGAATATCTTCACTAAAGATATTCTAAGTAAAGTATGCTCGAGGACAGTCAACGAGCATACCCTAGCATCGTGAGCTTGCTCGAGCAAGATTGTTATCTTGCTCGAGGACTCAACACTTGTATTATTTTTTATTTCATTTTGTAATGATTAGGAACTTCTAGAAGGAATGTCAGGGTCTATAAATAGGGGTCCTAGGATACCTTTTAAGACACGGATTTCCAGACGGAATATAGGCTGGCACGTACTGAATATGAAAATCATTCCAAAGAATATACGCGCTTGTAGCACCAACGGGAAACCTTTCAATCAAGAATCAACAGCCTATTGTTGAGGAACCATCAGAAACAAGCTCATCTTGCAGTAGCCAATCAAGATTCAATGTTCAGCTGATTGAAGATGATACACCAACTCCAGCAAATGGGCAGAATACATTCATGCAGCACAACCCAACTCAAGGAACAGACTACCAAGCCTTGTTCTCTATGTTCACTGAGTCATACTATGCCTTTGTGGCCAAGAATCTGAGAAATACAAGCATTGTGCAAGAAGATCTAGAACAAATAGATGCTGATGATTTAGAAGATATCGACATTAAATGGAAAGCAACTATGCTAGCAGTGAGGAGCAATAGATTGTATAACAGGACAGGTAGAACAAGCTTCAATGGTCCAACTGAAAGAATTGGATTTGACAAATCGAAAGCCATCTGTTATAACTTTCAACAACCTGGACACTTTGCCAGAGAATGTAACATGCCAAGGCAAGCTGGAAATTAATTGAATCAAAATCAATTTTACCAGAACCAGAATCAAAATTTCCAGCAGCAAAGGAATCAGATTACCAACCAGAACCCCTACCATAATCCAAACAGACTCCAACAGCAAACATTTCAACCTCAGAGAAACAACCAAATGCAGGCTCACAGAAACCAGAACAGAAACAAATCAGAATAATGTGAACCAGCAGAGAGACCAAGGAAATGTTGCTGTTACCAGGGTGCCACAGGATGGGGAATTTGATTGGAGCAATCATGCTGCTGAAATAGAGAGGGCAAATGTTGCATTTATGGCAAAAGTGCATGACCAGGCTGAATCTTCAAATACTCAGGTACAATCTAATGTCTCAATTTCTGATCTTCTTATCACTATTGATCAACTTAATCAGGAGATTGGAAAATGGAAAACTGAGTGTGGGAGGAACAAAGCCTTCTTGAATGTTTATGAAACAAGTGAAGCAATATATGAAAGTCAAATCAAAGGACTTGAAGATGACTGTATGATGGCAAACCAGACCCAATCAAGAATGACAATTGAAATTGAAGGGTTGAAGAAGATATATGCAGAAGAGAAAATGAAGAATGCTGAATTGCTACTTCAAATGGATTTCTTGAAGAACCATGTTTCTACTGGCAATATCGTGGGTTATGTTGATAAAATGACAAATGAAGAGAAGTATAAAAAGGTGTCACCACCTATTTGTGACAGCTACCCACTGAAAGTAGACAAGGAGAGTAGAAGTGAATACATTGAACAATTCAAAAAGTTTTTGATGATAAGAATGAGTTTGTGAAGCAGTATGCTGATGTGTATGTGGACAAGAATGGAGAATTTGCAGTGAAGAAGGGTTAGGAGCCAGAAAATGAGAAGAAGGACAAATTGGTAGGTGAAAACAAGAAGTGGAGTGAGTACTCCAGTGAAGACAGTAATTGCAGTTGTGAAAGCTCTAAGTCATCTAAGGGCAAAAAAAAGAAAGGATCAAGCAAAAAGAAAAGTGAAAAGATTCCTCTTCTTCCAAAGATGACTCCAAAGATGAAAAGGCATTATGATAAAATGAGAATAGAACATGTGGTATTTGACATCTATGCTAGACCACAAACAGAGATCAAGAAAAGAACAGAAGAAACTGTGAAATCTACTTATGATCAGTCACATCCACCAATTTACCCAATTTTCTCTAACCATGAGTTATTTGATATTGGGGATGTTGATTATGTGCCAATAAGAAGATATTCAAGAGAAGAAGAAGGAAGCTCATTAAGAACGCCCTCCAAGCTGAAGAAAATAGTGTTTGTCAAAGAAAAGTATCCACAGACAATTGACATCAGTGGGCCAATCAAGATGGATTTCTCCAACACGTTGTGTCTAAAGACCTCTTTAGGCTTTAACTTTCCCAAACCCAGTGACACAATCAAAGACAAAACAATTGCTTGAAGATATGGGAAGCTATGCCAAGGTCTGGTGCAAGAAGTGTGATGTATATGGTCATCACACTGATTCTTGCTGGATTCTTGAGGACACCTTTGAAATTCCTGATGTGGTGAGTGGATTTGATATGAAGAGTTACAAAGAGATGTATCAGAATTAATTGAGTGGAAATAGAAAACCATCTGGTTGTGTGGAACAAAAAGAGATTCTTTAAAGAAAACTCAAGACCATTCTGAAAATCAAAGTAAATGAGAAAAAGCCACAAAAAGATGAGAAGAACAAAAGGTCAACTGATAAGGGAGATTGTTGGGTCGGATTTATGATAAGGAAGATTGGAATCTTCTCAACCTCATTAGAAAACGGCTAAGTATGGACTTCAAGCAAGCCTAGATGATCGAGCATGGTTTTACTACTTCGAGCAAGGTCTTCAGAACCTTAAATGGTTAATTCTTCTAATTGTTAAGGCTTCGAGCAAGCTACACTTCAACGAGCAAGAGTATTCTTCTATCGAGCATGGATTGATCATACAAGTTTTAACCAAGTGTTACAAGCACAGGATGATCAAGCACATGGGGACAAGCATGGATACAATAAGAAGATGTCAAGTGATCAAAGCAAGGACTTCGAGCATAGTTCAGTTCCCGAGCAAGATTTACATCCGAGCATGATAAAGATTGCTGAATAAGAAAAGCTGAAGAAGTCAAGAAGAATGAGCTTGCTCGATGGATTGGTTAGAGCAAAGCAAGGACTAGTCAAGAACAATGAAGTTTACTGGAAGGGAATATCTATGCTCGAGGACAGCCAACGAGCATACCTAGCATAGTGAGCTTGCTTGAGCAAGATTGTTATCTTGCTTGAGGACTCAACACTTGTATTATTTTGTATTTCATTATTTAATGATTAGGAACTTCTAGAAGGAATGTCAGGGTCTATAAATAGGGGTCCTAGGATACCTTTTAAGACATGGGTTTCAGACGGAATACAGGCTGGCACGAACTGAATACGAAAAACATTCCAAAGAATATTCTCTTTGTTTTCTGTTACAATCGCCGTCGCCGCCGTCAAACAAAACCCTAGACATTCCTTTCACTATTCTATTAATGATGTATTTATTACTGTGAATCTTTGTCTATTGAATGAGCTTTTATTGACCATTTATTACTGTTTTGTGTCCATTATTCACACCCCTTCGTTCCCACTTGTTGGATATCCTGATTCTGCCGGGATATTCAACACGGTCCTGACATATTAGGTAATCGAGTCGGTGTGTTCTTGTCAGCCTTTTAGGTAATCGAGTCGGTGTGTTCTTGTCAACCTTTCTAAGGTTTCACCCGACTCACGGTCCTGACATATTATGACTGATGTTAAGTCGATTATTGGTATAATTGTCCACCTAAATCTTCTAACAAATGTTTCAAAATGTTTAATTGGTTTAATTAGGCACGAATATAAGAAATTATTAGCACTAATCTTGATTCATGCTTAATTTGATTTTCTCCAAATCACCCAAACTTGACTTAAACCTAAGAATCAATTTTATTGAAAATGAGTGATTTTAAGAAACATAGTCCGTAATCCCCACTACAATATATATCCCTGTTATCAAGCAATACCCTAAGGTCCATTCCCATAGATGAGTATGCACGATTTCATCTGTCGGTTGCAGACATGTGTCCCTTGTGGTCCGTTTCTTAGTGGTAATAAGACGCGAGCTAGAGGACAATGTATGACTCACAGTGTGGTTTGATCAAGTCTGTAATTCATTTAGTGCATAAAGTACATTTTGCGATCAAGTTTAGAGACTTAAGCAGTTACACTGCGAGTTCGCTTTTTAAGCATTGTTTTAATATTCATCAAAATGAATACCAGATGTAAAACCGCATAAAGACCCAATGGAGTTAGGAACCTTAAAGCATCCCATCAATACAGGATTTAAAGCCATAAAACCATACATCATTGAAGCATTAACCACCAACTAGAAGCTTTTTCTTAAAATTGTTTTTCAAATTGATTAGAAGGCCTGAGTATGGCCAAATTATTACATTTCTGCCATCATTATCAAGACTTTTTCTAGAACTAATATTTATATATTCGACAATTTAAGTTTATATCACTTACTAGTTCTTACTTGTTTGTCAAAAGGCCTACCAATACATCAATGCAATTAAGCATACAATCTTTTATTTACTTACTTTTTACTGAACTTGGGAACAAATGACCAATGTACTATCATTTTCCCGGTTTGCTCGAGAACTCATTTAGAGGAGCATTTTCAATGTTTTTGTATTTTTTGATATTTGAATGTTTTTGGAGTTCTTAATTTTTCTATACAAACTGAAAACCACAATATTTTTGTATTTTTATATATTTTTCTCCCGCCCCCCCTAAAAACGACAAACAAAACAAAAATAAGAAAAATGGAAAGAAAATGATTCAACCGAGCTGTTGAATATCTGTTAATCTTTTTAAACCATTTATACCCAGCAAGTATTGAAACCGTGTTTTATCAAATGCCTTGGTATAAAAGTAAGCCTTTTGAAAATCCGTATGTATTTTTTCAATACCAAATAATTTCTTTTAAAAGCAATCATGTATAAAGTGATAATGGATTTCAATGTGTTTTGTTTTAGAATGTTGAACCAGATTTTTGGTGACATAAATAGCGGCCGAAATGTCAATATAAATAGGAGTAGTAAGAAACTTCAAACCGTAATCCCGTAGATGCTGCTGGATCTAGAGAACCTGTGAACAACAACTCAAGGCCGCCACATACTCTGCTTCGGCTGTTGAATTGAGACCGTTGTCTGCTTCTTACACTTCCAGGAAACAAGCCGGTTTCCTAAGAATTGACAACTCGCTGTTGTAGACTTGAAATTGATCTTGCATCCTCCATAGTCCGAATCAGTATAAGCCGTGAGATCAAACTTATCGTCCTTTGGGTACCACAACCCGATGTCGAGAATTCCCCTCAGATAATGTAAGATCCTCTTAACTGCCGCCAGATGAGTCACTCGGGGACTCAATTGGTACCTGGCACACAAACAAAAAACAAACATTATATCAGGACAAGATGCAATCAAATATGTAAGAGATCCCATCATAGCTCGATGCAGGGTTGGATCAACGATATCCTCAAATTCATCCGCTGATAAATTGTGACTCACGGGAAGAGGTGTCGAAGGGATTTTACCATCTGATATCTTGAATCGGTTCAAAACATCGTTCACATATTTTGTCTGATGAATGAATCTCCCGGAATCAGACTGGTGAACTTGCAATCCCAAGAAGAAGCTCATCTCTCCCATCGAACTTATCTCAAATTTGGTTTGCATCGTCTTCTCGAAATATTTGCACAAGCTGTAGTTTGTCAAACCGAAAATAATGTCGTCCACGTAACTTTGGACGAGGAGCAGATCTTCACCAACATTCTTATTGAATAATGTGCCATTCACAGTTCTCCTCTTGAAGCCACTATCATGTAAATGGTTAGCCAACGTGTTGTACAATCTCGGGGCCTGGTGTAAACCATAAAGAGCTTTGTTTAAATGGTAAACACGCTCTGGATAGTCTGGATCCTCAAAGCCGGGAGGCTGCTTCACATACACTTCTTCATGAATCTTGCCGTTTAAGAATGCTGATTTAACATCCATTTGATACACTTTAAAGTTCTTGAAGGTTGCATAGGCAAGAAAGATACATATAGCTTCCAGTCGTGCCACAGGTGCATATAATTCAGTGTAGTCAATGCCTTCTTGTTGATTGTAACCCAATACGACCAATCATGCCTTATTTCTCATGATTACCCCACGGTCGTCCTTTTTGCACTTAAAAACCCATTTTGTTGGTATATCTTTTGACGCAATCGGGTTTGTTAATCAGATCCCATACACCCAGTCGAACAAACTGTTGCAGTTCCTCCTGCATTGCCTCAACCCAAGATGGTTCCTTGAGTGCCATTGTGACACTTGTCGGTTCAATCATAGATAGAAAGCAGGTGTATCGTGAAGTAATTAGAATCCCCGATGAGTGCAAATCTGTATAAGCACCTAAAATCAGATCATCTGTAGGAGATAAGTTACACTCAACTACATCATCGCAAACATTAGCTAATTGATTACTCGTGCGAACACCATCGTTCACATTCCCAATTATCTGTTCCTGAGGATGGTTCGTGTGAATCCTTAAAGATGGATTCGCAGGCACAGTTACATTATCACCCAGATTGGTGATATTTTCCTCCGCTGTGTCTAAAGAGACACTGGAAGATACATCTTCAAATAGAATAGGCTCTCTAGTTTCTTGAGCTTCATCCAATGGAATTGAAGACGAATCTATAAAATTAGCATCATCAGAAAAGTCTGAAACATCGTGAGATGTCTCAGATACATTCGGAGAATCATTTACATCAACGGACGAAGAACCTAGAATAGGAAGACATCGTTCTTCTAAATAAGATCAAATAAAGTCTTCAGGTATCTCCTCAACTGTTGGTGTAAATGAATTAAATAGCCCATCATAATCAAACATCCAATCAGGACCTGCACAGAAGAGATATTGAAGATACGCTTCTTAGGAGAATTGTAGCCTAAAAAGTAACCCTCGAATGCCTTTTTGTCAAAAGGACACCCGAATGGTTCTAAATACTTTAAATTGGGTTTCAGTTATTTAGAAGTTTATAACTTTTTTTCTTCAACTTCTTTACCGTTAGCATGCGATTCAATGTAATAACATGCCGCATTCACAACTTTGTTCCGGAATTGAACGGGAAGCTTAGAATCAGCAAGCATTGTTCAAGCAGCTTCAATCAACGTCTGATTCTTCCGTTCAGGCACACCGTTCTGTTGAGGAACATACGGTGCACTAAATTCCCGATGTATTCCCTTTTGAATACAAAAGAATTCTAGAACATTGTTTTTAAATTCTGTCTCATTATCACTCCGAATACGTCACACTTTCAATTTGTAAAGTGATTCGATCTTTGTAATAAGGTTCTGAATTAAAACAGGTGTCTGATCTTTTGAACCCATAAATAAAACCCAAGAATATCTTGAGAAGTCATCGGTGACAAACAGGCAGTATAAATCACCCGCAATACTAGGACGATTCACTGGACCAAATAAATCCATACGAAGTCGTTCTAGTGTCGTGATAATCGAGTTGATCGATTTGCACGGATGTGACTTCGTTTTCTTTTTCCTTTTCTTGCATGCAACGCAATGATCATTAAGCCTAAAATGCTTAAGTGTCACACCATCCACCAAATCGTTTAAAATAAGGTAATTCATCTTTCGTGTGTGGATGTGCCCCATGCATCGATGCCATAGAATCGAGTCTCTCTCCATAGCTTTGGAGACAAAACACGTTTCTGAAAGTGAAACATTTACATTAACGCTCATATCGAGGACATAAAATCATTTAGCAACCATTTCTTTAGGAATCGTATATCCCGGTTGAAGGATAACACATTCCTTTCCTGTGAAAATCGTGGTGTATTTCTTATCACATATCTATGAGACACTCAGCAGATTATGATCCACTTTTTCACAGTAATTAACCTTCTCAAACTGTAACACCCGTTAATTCCGGATTCAAGAATTAAAGCTTGTAGAGTATGTATAACTCTCGGGACTTAACCGACGTTTCTCGGAAGCCTTTACGTTATCCCGGTATGTTAAAGAACCTAAATATTCCTTCCATTTTTCCTTACACTTCAATCTGGAGGGGCTAGAGTGTAAAATATTATGTTATAACACAACCTAACCCTAGCCCCCACCTCTTTCTGCGATCGGCAGGTAGGAGCAGCCCCAAGACCCACGATTTTCTTTTTTGCAGCCAATTCTAAGCCTTAGAACTTCAATTCAAGGTATGTACTACGATTCCCCAAGTCTTTTACACGTTGATTGATCCTTATATTGCGCGTATTGATCGAAAAACGTCGTGTTGTAGGCTAACCGGGTGGCTGCCCAATTGAGCTTTTCCGGGGCTGTTTCGAGTGAGGTTTTTGCATCAACATCCCACTAGGTATGACATGTACATCATATTATAATTTCATGGCCAATGGAGGTATTTAGGTCGGTCAATCGATTTTAGTTCGAAAACTAGGGTTTATCGGGCGTAGAATTGCAAATTGTTGAGTTTGATGCGTTAATTGATCGGGTGACCGACCGAATCAGTTTGTACAGCCCAAGGGGGATTTAAGGGCTGTGGAAAATTATTTTTTTGATGCTCGGGGCTGTTGGGGTTAGGGCTTCGTCAATCGAGTCGGCAGTGCGTAATTTCGTTTAAACGTTAAAGTAAGAGTTTTAAAAAGGAACCGTCAACCCTATCAACTCGGGTGCCATAATCTTGATGAATGAAAAGAGTTAAAATGGAATTTGATCCATTCGGGGCTGGTTCGTTAATAAATAGTTTTAAGGTTTATTGCACGCGCATTCGACCCGATTTGACTATCTTTGGGCCTTGGGCCAGTTGTTGGGCCTTGGGCCACGTATTGGGCCCTGGGCCAAGTTGTTGGGCCCTGGGCCAAGTATTGGGCATTGGGCCAAGTTGTTGGGCCCTGGGCCAAGTTGTTGGGCCTTGGGCCAAGTATTGGGCCTTGGGCCAAGTTGTTGGGCCTTGGGCCAAGTTGTTGGGCTTTGGGCCAGGTATTGGGCCTTGGGCCAAGTTGTTGGGCCTTGGGCCAAATGTTGGGCCTTGGGTGGCCCATTAGGCAAGAGTGTTCTTACGGTCTAGTTTAGTAACGCGTTGTGTATAATTTACAGGCCCTTGCTTGTGATTGTGAACTTAGGGATTTCCTAGCCCATTGCAGGTGTTCGATTGATTTCAGGTGAGTTCATGATGCCCTTTTTGGTCTTTTTACTTTTGGGCTAGCATGCACACCTAAGTGTTTTCTTACATGATGAAATGTTTTTAAACGAATTTATATAGGCATGCTAGTATATGGTAGGCATTGGGATGTTAAATATATATATATATATATATATATATATATATATATATATATATATATATATATGTATATACATTATTTCTTGGCCTATATCTGGCGATGTTGTAGTCGTTTCGACTACTGATGTTGTGCATGCCTACTTTGTGTTTGCATGCACTGATGTTACGCGTTTGGGTTGTACATTTGCTCGACCATGATGTTATACGTGGATGTTATATATATATATATACTGTGATATATATAGAGATGTAATTGAAATAATGTTTACATATGCCTTTTGCATATGTATGTATGAGGATGTTTAGTTCTTGGTAATGAGGACCTGATGGATGTACCCCTTTTTACTTTTAAAACTTTTGGTTTGACTATCTTATATATTACTACTGATGTCATTTACTTAAAACTTGAACTCATTCAGCTCAAGCTGACTTTGTGTGTATGTTAGTGTGAGTTTCAGGTTAGGAAGAGGATGCCTTATCGCTTGGACGTGCACGAAGCTACTAGGACGGTGAAGGGCATACGTGAACCGAAGTTTTACTATTAAACATTTATTCTTAAAAGTTTTTATTTAAAGATAACTATG
Source organism: Bidens hawaiensis (assembly GCF_021521415.1). Taxonomy (NCBI): domain Eukaryota; kingdom Viridiplantae; phylum Streptophyta; class Magnoliopsida; order Asterales; family Asteraceae; genus Bidens; species Bidens hawaiensis. Next base: position 48,827 of record NW_027493738.1, on the reverse strand, counting down.
TTGATTTTGGGCAAAATTCCCGGGTTTTGGAAACTTATTTTATTATTTATGTTTTCCGCTGAATTATACTCTGAGATGTTTGTTTTAATGGAAGAAACCGTTTTCTAGTTTAATTATTTTCTTAAGTGTTTTGTATGATTACCAACTGTGGGGTTTCCGGGGTTCGGGGCCTTACAAGTTGGTATCAGAGCCTTGGTTCGAGGGATCCAAGCATCCCCGAATGCTTGGACTCGAACAGTATGAAAAGAGACGCCCACCGCGAGTAGCTGCACGCCAAGAGGTAACTTTAGATTATTAGTCATTCCTTTAAGTTTAAAAGTTTCCAGTATGTGATTAATTGTTTAAGTGTTAGATAGAAGGCTAATGTGGATAGGGGCAGGGGGTGATTAGGACGGGCGGGTAAAGTAAACGACTAATTACACTTGATCAACTTCATTAGCAGTTTACCCTTACCTTACATGTTATAATTGCCACCTGTACCTGACCATATTAAAATTCTGTCTTTGTAGAGATAAGTCATGGTTAATACTCGAGCAGCTAAGAGAGGTGGTTCTAGTGTTCATGGTCGTAAAACCACGTGCCGAAGCCGAGAGTGAGATTCCTGCTTCCCAGCAGGACACCCCGATTCATGAGGAGGGGGATAACCTCGCCTTAGATCCTGCTATGCGAGCAGCTATCTTGGATGAGGTTTACCAGGTGCTTCATAGCGTCATTCCTGAGATCGTTTCTGAGACCGTTAGGGCCATGGAGGAGTCGCTGGTTGGTAAGGGTTCGGATAAGGGAAGGAAGAGTACGGAGGTACCGGACGTAGAGGAAGAGGAAGTGTATGTGCCGAGTGGGGATGAAGATGAGGTGCGGACTATTAGTGTATCTACTCGGGGTTGCTCGTATGGTGACTTTAAGAAGTGCGACCCCCCTTCTTTCGATGGTACTAAAGATGCATTGGCAGCACATCAGTGGGTGAGAGAGATGGAGGCTATTCTGAGGGTTAGTAAGTGCAAGGGGGGATGATATGGAGACTTATGCTACTGCCATCGTTTCGTTCCGAGGCACTATGTTGATGAGATAACTTGGCGCAAGCTATGGGTGATCGTTCGATTAAGAGGATGACGTGGGATGAGTTGAAGAAATTGGTTCTCGATCAGTTTTGTCCTCCGCATGAATTGGATAAGATAGAGCAGAATTCTTGACCTTGGAGGCTGGTACTATGTCGCATCGGGAGTATACCACCAAGTTTAACAAGATGGCTCGTTTATGTCCCGATTTGGTTACTCCCGAGACCAAGAGGATTAAGGAGTACGTGAAGGGGCTTCCTGTGGATATCCGTAGGGGTGTGTTGACTACCGACATGAACTCTTTTCACTCGGTGGTCACTCTAGCAGGTACGCTGTATGATCAAAGGGAGAAGTTTCCGCCGCCCGAGAATAGGAAGACATGGAACTCAAATTCGTACGGCAAGCGGCCCCGGGGAAGCAAATTTAATCCGTCTGAGAAAAGGGTAAAGACTGAGACTTCTGAGTTCAAAAGGGGTGCGGAGTTCGGTAATTGCAAGAAGTGCGGGAAGCCGCACAAAGAGGAATGTAGGATTGGGTCTGGCACTTGTTTTTGTTGTGATAAGGTAGGACACCCTCATTTCGAGTGTCCGACATTAACCTGTTTCCGTTGTAAGGGTTCGGGTCATTTGGCATCAAACTGTCCTTCCAGTAAGGCGGGGGGGTCCGGCAGGGGACTTCCTCGAGGGGGAAGATGGATGAGAAGCTGAAGGCCAGGGCTAGGGCTTTCAACATCTCTAAGAAGGAAGCGAAGGAGGATGCAGATGTCGTTTCAGGTACTTTTTCCTTATTTAGCTTTCATTCCACCGTAATAATTTCTTATTCCTTTGAAATCGTATGTGTTGATCGTGTAGCTAAGCAGTAGTATAATGTTGTCCTAGGTACCTTTCTACTTGATGAATTACAGGCGTCAGTCTTATTTGATTCGGGCGCCAGTAGAAGTTTTGTGTCTACCGCTTTCTGTTCCTCGTTGAACAAATCACCCGAGCGCGTAGTCGATGTGTTTGAGGTTGAGGTCACCGTAGGAAAATCTGTGTCCGTGTCTAGGGCTATTCAGGGTTGTTCCATCGAGTTGTCTGGGTATAGGTTTCCGGTGCAGTTGTATTTGATGCCGCTTGGCTGCTTTGACGTGGTGTTCGGGATTGATTGGCTCGCGAATGTTGATGCGCAGATCATTTGTGGTCAGAAACTCGTTCGTCTAAGGGCCCCGGATGGGACTCAAATTATGGTCTTCGGTGATCGGAATGTTGCGATGCCACATATTATATCCATGATTAAGGCGAGGAAGTTGATGCAGTGGGGGTGCGGGGCGTATCTGGCGTATGCTATGAATGTGAATACCGAGGTGGCTACCGTCGGTGATGTTCCTATTGTTCGGGATTTCCCGGATGTATTTCCAGATGATTTGTCAGATGTGCCGCCGGATCACGAGGTAGAGTTCCAGATAGACCTTGTACCGGGCACCAAACCCGTTGCTCGAGCTCCCTACCGCCTAGCGCCGAATGAAATGAAGGAGCTTATGGCTCAGTTGGAAGACTTGCTCGATAAGGGCTTTATTCGACCGAGTATCTCACCTTGGGGTGCCCCGGTCCTATTCGTTAAAAAAAGGACGGTAGCATGCGGATGTGCATTGACTATCGTGAATTAAGCAAGCTCACTGTCAAATATCGGTACCCTCTCCCAATGATCGGCAATTTATTTGATCAGCTCCAAAGAGCTAGTTGGTTCTCGAAGATCGACCTTAGGTCCGGGTATCATCAGCTGAAGATTCGGAAGGAAGATATTCCTAAGACTGCCTTCCGCACTCGTTATGGACATTACGAATTTCTGGTGATGTCTTTCGGTTTGACCAACGCACCAGCTGCGTTCATGGATCTTAGGAACCGGGTGTGTAGACCGATGCTCGATCGCTCGGTTATTGTGTTCATCGATGACATTCTTGTGTACTCTAAAAGTGAATCCGATCACGCCGGTCATCTCAGGGATGTGTTGGAGGCTCTGCGAAAGAACAAGTTGTATGCGAAATTTTCTAAGTGTTCCTTCTGGTTACGTGAGGTTCAATTCTTGGGCCATGTCATTAACCCGAGTGGTATTCTGGTTGACCCTGCAAAGGTGGAAGCCGTGAATGAATGGGAGTCTCCTAATTCTCCAACCGAAATCCGTAGTTTTCTGGGTTTGGCGGGGTATTACCGTCGCTTTATTCCCGGTTTTTCAAAAATTGCTTCTTCACTGACCAAGCTGACTAAGAAGAGTGTTAAGTTCGTATGGGGTACGGAACAGCAGGAGGCTTTTCTCGAGTTGAAGAACAGATTGACGCATGCCCCGATCATAGCTTTACCTGATGGAACCAATGATTTGGTGGTGTATTCTGATGCCTCTTACAGGGGCTTGGGTGTGTTTTGATGTAGCGAGGTCGAGTCATCGGTTATGCCTCACGGCAATTAAGGCCTCACGAGGCGAATTATCCTACCCACGATTTAGAATTGGCAGCAGTTGTGTTTGCGCTTAAGTTGTGGAAGCACTATTTGTACGGTGTTCCTTGCACTATTTACACCGATCATAAGAGCTTAAAGTATTTCTTCGAGCAAAAGGAACTAAATATGCGACAGCGTCAATGGTTGGAATTGATTAAGGACTACGACCTGGAGATCATGTACCATCCGGGTAAGGCTAACGTGGTGGCCGACGCGTTAAGCCGGAAGGAGAGACCAAAACCTATCCGTGTGAAATCCTACCAGCTTATTCTCAACCCCGACATTTTGAAACAAATAGCCAACGTTCAGAATGAAGCGTTGAAGGTGGACTGGATTATGGTAGAGCGTATCTGGGGTCAGGAAAAGTTGTTGGAAGACGTCGGTGATGGGTTGAATTATAAAGATGGGCGTTTATGGGTGCCGAGGTATGGAGGTTTCAGAAGTAGAATTTTAGATAAGGCGCACCAGTCGCGCTATTCCATTTATCCGGGCGCGACCAAGATGTACCAAGACTTGAAAAAGAATTATTGGTGGCCTGCGATGAAGTTTGAGGTGGCTCAGTATGTAAGTAAGTGTTTGACATGTCTGCAAGTTAAGGTCGAGCATCAGAAGCCGTTTGGGAAACTTCAGCCGTTGGAGATACCTGAATGGAAATGGGAGCATCTTACCATGGATTTCGTGACTAAACTGCCTCGTAATCCTAAGGGTAATTACGACACCATTTGGGTAATCGTGGACAGACTGACCAAGAGCGCTCACTTCTTGCCGATTTGAGAGACCTTTAATTCTAAGCAGTTGGCCGATGTGTTTATTCATGAGATCGTCTTTAGGCACGGGGTTCCGGTATCTATTGTTTCGGATAGGGATACGCGTTTCACCTCCAGATTTTGGAAAAGGTTTCACGAGGAAATGGGCACCAAACTCCTCATCAGTACTGCTTATCACCCGCAGACGGATGGTCAGTCCGAGAGGACCATTCAGACTCTCGAGGATATGTTGCGGGCTTGTGTTATCGATTTTGGTGGTAGTTGGGACCTTCACTTACCGTTGGTAGAGTTCTCGTATAATAACAGTTACCACCCCACGATTGGGATGCCACCGTTTGAGATGTTGTATGGTAGGAGGTGTAGGACTCCAGTCTGTTGGGGTTCATTGGTCAGAAGCAGTTGGGTAGTTTGGAGGTGGTCGAGGCTACGACTAAGAAACTCTTCAAGATTAAAGCATTTATGAAGGCCGCGCAGGATCGTCAGAAGTCTTATGCAGATAAGAGGCGAAGGCCTATTGTGTTTGAGGCGGGGATCGGGTTATGTTAAAAGTTTCTCCCTGGAAGGGGCATTATTCGTTTTCGTAACAGGGGGAAGCTCAGCCCGAGGTTTATTAGCCCGTTTCGTGTATTGGCCCGAGTCGATGAGGTAGCATATTGGCTGGAATTGCCCGAGGAGCTCGCGGTGATTCATCCTACTTTTCACGTGTCCCATCTGAGGAAATGCTTAGAGGATTAAGAGGCCTATGTGCCTCTCGATGATATTGAACTCGATAGTAAGCTGAACTACATTGAACAACCGATTGCTATTCTTGACCGTCAGGAGAGGCGTTTGAGAAATAAGGTGGTTAGAAAGGTGAAGGTGCAGTGGAAACACCGTAGGGGTTCTGAGGCCACTTGGGAGTCCGAAGACGAAATGATGAAGAATTATCCGCAAATGTTCCTGTCGCATCGGGATTTGGGGACGAATCCCATTGTAAGGGGGGGGGGGTGGACTTGTAACACCCGTTAATTCCGGTTTAAGAATTAAAGCTTGTAGAGTATGTATACCTCTCGGGAATTAACCGACGTTTCTCGGAAGCCTTTACGTTATCCCGGTACGTTAAAGAACCTAACTATTCCTTCCATTTTGCCTTACACTTCAATCTGGAAGGGCTAGAGTGTAAAATATTATGTTATAACACAATCTAACCCTAGCCCCCATCTCTTTCTGTGATTCATCCTACTTTTCACGTGTCCCATCTGAGGAAATGCTTAGAGGATTAAGAGGCCGATGTGCCTCTCGATGATATTGAACTCGATAGTAAGCTGAACTACGTTGAACAACCGATTGCTATTCTTGACCGTCAGGAGAGGCGTTTGAGAAATAAGGTGGTTAGAAAGGTGAAGGTGCAGTGGAAACACCGTAGGGGTTCTGAGGCCACTTGGGAGTCCGAAGACGAAATGATGAAGCATTATCCACAATTGTTCTTGTCACATCGGGATTCGGGGACGAATCCCATTGTAAGGGGGGTGGACTTGTAACACCCGTTAATTCCGGTTTCAAGAATTAAAGCTTATAGAGTATGTATAACTCTCGGGACTTAACTGACGTTTCTCGGAAGCCTTTACGTGATCCCGGTACATTAAAGAACCTAACTAATCCTTCCATTTTGCCTTACACTTCAATCTGGAGGGGCTAGAGTGTAAAATATTATGTTACACAACCTAACCCTAGCCCCCATCTCTTTCTGCGATCGGCAGGTAGGAGCAGCCCCAAGACCCACGATTTTCTTTTTTGCAGCCAATTCTAAGCCTTAGAACTTCAATTCAAGGTATGTACTACGATTCCCCAAGTCTTTTACACGTTGATTGATCCTTATATTGCGTGTATTGATCGAAAAACGTAGTGTTGTAGGCTAACCGGGTGGCTGCCCAATTGAGCTTTTCCGGGGCTGTTTCGAGTGAGGTTTTTGCATCAACATCCCGCTATGTATGACATGTACATCATATTATAATTTCATGGCCAATGGAGGTGTTTAGGTCGGTCAATCGATTTTAGTTCGAAAACTAGGGTTTATCGGGTGTAGAATGGCAAATTGTTGAGTTTGATGCGTTAATTGATCGGGTGACCGACCGAATCAGTTTGTACAGCCCTAGGGGGGTTTAAGAGCTGTGGAAAAATTATTTTTTTGATGCTCGGGGCTGTTGGTGTTAAGGTTCGTAAATCGAGTCGGCGGTGCGCGAAATTTCGTTTAAACGTTAAAGTAAGAGTTTTAAAAAGGAACCGTCAACCCTATCAACTCGGGTGACATAATCTTGATGAATGAAAAGAGTTAAAATGGAATTTGGTCCATTCGGGGCTGGTTCGTTAATAAATGGTTTTAAGGTTTATTGCACGCGCATTCGACCCGATTTGACTATCTTTGGGCCTTGGGCCAAGCGTTGGGCCTTGGCCAAGTTGTTGGGCTTTGGGCCAGGTGTTGGGCCTTTGGCCAAGTTGTTGGGCCTTGGGCCAAGTTGTTGGGCCTTGGGCCAAGTATTGGGCCTTGGGCAAAGTTGTTGGGCTTTGGGCCAAGATGTTGGTCCTTGGGCCAAGTTGTTGGGATCTGGGCCAAGTATTGAGCTTTGGGCCAAGTATTGGGCCTTGGGCCAGGTTGTTGGGCCTTGGGCCAGGTATTGGGCCTTGGGCCAAGTTGTTGGGCTTTGGGCCAAATTTTGGGCCTTGGGAGGCCCATTAGGCAAGAGTGTTCTTACGGTCTAGTTAAGTAACGTGTTGTGTATAATTTACAGGCCCTTACTTGTGATTGTGCACTTAGGGATTTCCTAGCCCGTTGCAGGTGTTCTATTGATTTCAGGTGAGTTCATGATGCCCTTTTTAGTCTTTTTACATTTGGGCTAGCATGCACACCTAAGTGTTTTCTTACATGATGAAATGTTTTTAAATGAACTTATATAGGCTTGCTAGTATATGGTAGGCCTTGGGATGTTAAATATATATATGTATATACATTATTTCTTGGCCTATATCTGGCGATGTTGTAGTCGTTTCGACTACTGATGTTGTGCATGCCTACTTTGTGTTTGCATGCACTAATGTTACGTGTTTAGGTTGTACGTTTGCTCGACCATGATGTAATACGTGGATGTTATATATTGTTACATTTGAGCCAAAACAAGGTACACCTCAGTACGTATTTACCGATTAAGCAAATAAACGCGTTTTGCGTAACAAACGAACGATTAACCGAACGGGTCGGGTTATGACCCAGATATCTCGGGGGGCCATCTATAAGTGATATACGATCTATGCAAGCTAAAATATTAGAAATATGGTCTTAGTTTGATAGCAAACAAGTTAAACGAAAACATGCTCGTTTAACTACCCACTATAGATTTAAACGCAAAAGATAGTTACAAACCAAGCATTGTATCATCCGTTAAGCAAAAAAAGGCTTACCAAACACTTATTTGAAATGTTTTAAGCGATCCGTGAAAATATTTTTGATTTTTACAAACGTATAGTATGTTTTTATAATTTTACACAAAACTAGCCGAAAAAGACTCGTTTTCGCGCTGTTTAACGCACCCGATAAGTTTTTCGCCCCAAAAACCGAACCCGAACTAAATTTGGACCGGGCTTTTCGTGTTTGGGCTTGAGAAATCAAAAACATGGGCCAAAATGGGCCCAAAGTGGGCCCATGATGGTCCGATCGCAGCAGCAGCCCCCCCCTTTTATTCTTTCACATTTAAACTAGATACAAGATATTTTCAACATTATTTCTTGAAAATTCTGGACATAAACTTCTTCTCCAGCCAAAAACTCAAGAAACCCTAAGGTAAACAACTTAAATAAGCTACTTTTACACTTGTTTAAACTTGTTTAATACCATAAAAACATGTCTTGGTTACTAAAAATCATTCCTAACCATGTAAAAATCCTAAAAATGGTCCATAAACATGTTTTGATCATACACATGGTAAGGAACCTGTTTTGATAGTTTTTTTTGGCCATAAACACGGATTAAAGGGTTGAAACGGCGTTTTTACGGTTCAAAAGTTCGTTTTTGTACACTAGCCGAAACCCTAACTTAAGGGCTGTTATCTTGATGAAATATTGCTTGGTTTGTGATATAGGACTTGTACCTAGCTTGCTTAGAAGCACAAGAACCTGGAAACTTGATTAAAAAGTCTGAAACGAACCAAACCCGCTAAGGTAATGCCGAAACACTCGCTTACGGGCTATTTAGGTTAAGGTTGTGATGTGCATATTTTTAGGGCTTGAATTTTGCAGCGACATCAGGGACCATGTCAATAAGTCCCTGTTCAAATTTTTGTAACTTTTCGACCATCCGAGAATATTTGGCGAATTTATTACCGAATTGGGACGTTTATTTGGGAAAAATAGCTAAAATACTTCAAAACTTATGAAATTTTTCTGGGAACTCATATTTGATGTATTTTGATCACATATGAATTTTGGGATCATTTGGAGAAGTTTAAAGGTGTTTTGTTTATTTTGGTTCGTGTGAATTTTTACAGCCGAATTTGGGCCGAAAAGAATATTGCACGAGCTTTTTACATTCTGGAATTAATACAGGTTGTTTTGGGACATGATTTGAGTATTCAGGAAATTTTGTGGAATATTTGGAAATTGTTTGGAGTAAACGGACGATTTTCAGGCGAAATATAGCTGATAAAATGAATTTTTATAAATTAATAAATCAGTAAATAAATTCCAGAAATATTTTTATTAAAATCTACATAGTTTAATTGATAAGTGGCTAAATTTTCATAATTTAGTGATTAACGGTTAATTAATTATGCTAATTTGAATATTAAACAAATTCAGTTTTTATAACAACGGCAAGTTCGCGTCTAACGAACCTGCAGGAATATCAAAACACCAAGAGTGATCAAAAATCATATTTTTGGATTAATTAAGTAAAAATGAACTTTTCTATCAGAAACCTGGACAATCCGGGTGGATTGTGCGCGTTTCTTCTCAAATCAAACTGTATAAACGGAAATGGGCCCCGTGGCTAATCCGGGACCCCAGTAAGTGATCTTTCTTTATAACTTAATCATTTTATTAACCAATACATTTACCCAAGCTTATTGTCCCATAACTGTTTTCTGAACGCGTAAACGAACAACTTGGCCCAGCTGGGAAAACGGGAATCTGAGCCAAGTCCAGTTTTAAGTATTAGACATTGAACAACATCACAACCTAAGCCTATTGCCACTTTCTGGGCGTTCCAGCTACACCCAGATTAGTTATACAGCCCAGATTAGTACTGAGATTATAATAATATTAAAATATTAATATTATTATAATATTGATTTCAGGAACTACTGATAGCGGACCGAACAAACCACGAGCTGATACAGTACCGAATATCTACTAAACCGTGAGTTTCATGACCCCACTTTTAAACTGTTTTACGAACTTTTGGGGTGAAAAGCATGTTTGATTATATCTATATACTTATCTGAAACATGTGATGATGTGAATTATCTAAGTGCTAACACACGAAAGTCCCCACGATCACAGTGATTAACTTCGAGCCGGTGGCTTGTGAATAGTACTATTGGTTTGACAAACCCAAACGGAGCCGGCACGGTTTGCCGAGACACCAAAACCGTTTGCACCTGACCATAATTTTTACTAACCTGCTATGTAGTGTTAGACATAGCTACCGGGGCATGTTGTGGGCGGAAATGGGCCACAGTGGTTGATTGAGCGTGGGAAATGGAGGCACGCAGCACGAACAGTCCAGGCTTCACTGTAGCTTAGCATAATTACATCACATACATCATTTACATACATACATACTTATTTCATGATTACAAGTGTTGACTTGTGAATACTCATTACTGATTTCTTGAAACTCGTGAAACTCACCAACTCTAGTAGTTGACCCATTTTAAACTGCTTTTTAGGTGTACCTAAATCGGAGTAATTTGATGATCTGTTACTTACCTGAAGTGTGTGGTTAAGGCTATGTGAATAGAGGCAAGGATGTTAGTAGTAAGAATGTATAATTAATGAACTAGTTTTGTTTATATCACCTAGACTGGAAAACAACGATAGAACAAAGAAATGTAATATATTGTAAATTAGTTTGTAATGTTTCTTTATAAACAATGTGTTGATATCAGAGGTGTTTGTTACATTCTCGTTTTACGCTTCCGTATTGTGCTAGTCGGGGTGTGACAGAAGTTGGTATAAGTGCCATTGGTTATAAAGGATTAGGTTATCCCTTAGGGTACCTAAAATATAACCGTAGGCTCGATTAACTCTGGGAAATAATTAAATAATAAATTAATATTATATACTGATGGATGTCGGGATGACCTTGTAGGGCAAGTGAGTTATTGTGGTCCGGAACATAATAACAGATTTGCTTGTACGAGGGAATTCAGGGAGAAGTCGCGGAACGTGTGGTTAGGTAAAAGTGGCAACATATGTGTATAAAAGGTAATGTGTAAGTATATATATATATATATATATATATGTAACGCTCATACGTGCTTATGTGGAACAAAGTGTATGAATATGTGTACGTACGATACTGTTGATGACGGTACATTTTACTATGAATATTATATTCATTTATATTCAATATTGATTTAAATAATAGTAATAATTAAAATTTTAATAAAACTAATATTATATTATGATATAATTAATATTAAAATTTGGTTTAATTAATTAATCTCCTCGACAATAGTTAGCGATAGCAATAGTTATTATTCTTATAACTAACCTTTGTGTAGAGTCATGTCAAGGAATAACGACTACGTACCGGAAGAAGAACCGGTAATATTTGTAAAGGAGGATCCCGAGGAAGAATCAGAGGAGGATCCAGAAGAGGAGGACCCAGAGGAGGAGCCGGAGGAGGAAGAGGAAGAGGTGGAAGAAGAAGTTATCTGTAGAGAGCTACCCAGGAATGTGCCTGATCTATCTGGCTACAGATGCGATAGTTATCCACGCAGGGATCAAGATGAAGTTAACAGTCAGTATCGTTCACCTGCTAGAGTAGCCAGATTACCCACTCCACCTATACACCAGTCGCCAACGAATTCAGCTACTGTGCGAGTCCGGCAGACTTCTCGTATTAGGGTAACCCCGATTGACCCTACCTCGATTCCATTCAGATCTAGCCATGACCGGGGAGGACCTTCACGCCCTAGGGTAGATACTTCATCTTCCCGTTCATTGAGTATACCTACCCCTCGTCCTGACCTCCCAAACGCAGGAAACAACTCTTGGATGGCTGTCCTGACTGACCGTGTGATAGACCACTCGATAGCCATAGCTAACATTAACAAGGAGAGGATGGACATGACCCAATACTTATCGACGTTACACCAGATAGTACTGAACTTGCAACAGTCAGATGCCTACCACCACTGGTGTTTGGATAGGGTGACAGTTCGGCTGTGGAACTGTTACTGGGTGATTACGGTGCTGTTATTTTTATGTTTGTGGTTAGCCTATCGTCTGTATGGATAGATGCGGAATATTATAATTATGTATACATGATCTTTTGATACCCCATGTATGTATATAGTAGAATGTTATGTTAATATGGGGCACAACTTTGTACATTATTACAAGCACTGACCCTTATAGGGTTAAGTCTAACAGTCACTTAGTGACAGATTTTGATATATATACATGCAAGCACTGGCCTTTATCAGGCTAAGTCTATGTACTTTTGATATTAATGTACAGAACAATTTGTGAAATGTCAATATGTTATCTGGTTTACCTGTACAACATTTATTGTGATTATTATTACACAGTGCCGTAGACTGGAATTAGTACTAATTGGCTTATATTTATTTGTCATTATAGAATGGCCCCAAAGAAAGCAAACCCTATGACTGAGGCAGAAATAGCCGAGATGATTGCTCGGCAAATGCAGGCAGTAATTCCGCTTATTGTAACACAAGTAACTGCCGGTGTAAACGCAAATATGCAAACAAACCAACAACAAAACAATAATGCTCCCCCACCTAATACAAATACCCCTACCAATGCAAATAATCCCCCACCGAACCCAAGCAATGACAATAACAACCCTAATCCCCCTCGAAGGGAATATTCGATCAAAAACTTTATGGCTTGTAAACCGATCGATTTCAAGGGCACTGAAGGGCCAAACGGGCTGATTAAATGGATCGAAAAAACTGAATCTGTCCTCAATATCAGCAATTGTCCACCCGAAAACATAGTCAAGTATGTTGTTTCTACTTTTACGGATCATGCTTTGATGTGGTGGAACACTAGGGTGCAGATAAAAGGTCAAGATACGGTGAATCGCATGACATGGGCTGAATTCAAAACACTGATGTTGGAACATTTCTGCCCAAGGAACGAAATTCAAAGATTAGAACACAAACTCTAGAGTTTGGAGATGAAAGGAGCGGATCATTTGGGATACACGAACCGCTTCAATGAATTGGCTCGCTTAGTACCATGGTTAGTAACTCCTGAAAATAAAGGAGTTGAATGTTATATTTGGGGTTTAGCCCCGGAAGTGAGGAGTTTGGTGAACTCTGTGGGTCACACTTCGTTTGAGAATGCTGTGACTCAAGCCGGCATTGTGACTTTTGACTTGGTAAGAAGTGGAGTGTTGAGAATGGCCGGGGAATCATCGGGTATGAAGCGAACTAATTATGGATCAGGGTCACAAGGAAGGCCAGCAAATAAACGTGCACACCCAACGATACAAAATTATGTCATGAGTAGTTCTGAGGTGAAACGAGACAGGTACAAGGGACCGTGGCCAAAATGTGATAAATGTAATTTTCATCATGTGGGTAAGTGTAGACCGATAATATGTCAAAGGTGTGGAAGGACTGGACACAATGGTGGTCCCAATTGCCAAATCGGTATGGAGATTGTAAACCGACCAGCCCAGACAACACAACCCCGTCGTCCCCAACTACCGAGACCACAACCGATTCGTCAGCAACCAGCCCAGCAAAACTCAACTGTAATGAATCGCTGTGCTTGTTTTGAATGTGGGAGCACGGAACACTTTAGAAGGGACTGCCCCAAGATGAATCGAGGAGCAGTCACCGGTCGAAACCAAGCATCGACTTCAAGTGCGTCTCGGGGACGCACGTTCATTATCGGGTCTGGAGAAGCACGACAAGACCCGAACGTAGTAACAGGTACATTTGCTGTTTCTGATCAATACGCTTCTGTGTTATTTGATACTGGTGCCGATAGAAGCTTTGTCTCCTCTAGTTTTGTGTCCCTGGGTAACATGCCAGTTAGTGAACTAACAAATCCCTATACTATAGGACTCGCTAACGGTAACTCTATAACTGTCAACCAAATAGTCCAAAACTGTTCCATTATTCTTAATAACTACCCATTCCTTATTGACCTACTCCCGGTAGAGTTAGGAAGTTTTGATGTAATCGTTAGCATGGACTGGTTAACCAAGTATAAGGCGGAGATTGTGTGTAACGAAAAGACAGTTAAAATTCCCTTTTCGAATGATGAGGTGATTATGGTACAGGGAGAGAAGTCTGGTTCGATTTTACCTCTCGTGTCTCATCTCAAGGTGTTGAAATGTTTACGCCAAGGTTGTATAGCTTTCCTGGCAAATGTGACTATAAAGAACCCTGATGAGAAACGCATAGAAGAAATTCCCGTTGTACGTGAATACCCCGATGTCTTTCCTGACGATTTACCCGGATTACCACCGAACCGGTAGGTTGAATTCCGTATTGACTTAATCCCAGGATCAGCCCCCATTGCTAAGGCACCTTACCGGTTGGCACCCTCTGAAATGCAAGAATTATCCAACCAATTGCAGGAGTTGCTAGATAAGGGTTTCATTCGTCCTAGTTATTCTCCTTGGGGAGCACCGGTATTATTTGTGAAGAAGAAAGATGGAAGTTTTAGAATGTGCATTGATTACCGGGAATTAAACAAAGTTACCATCAAAAACCGATACACTCTTCCACGAATAGATGATTTGTTTGACCAACTCCAAGGGGCAAACTATTTCTCGAAAATTGACCTTCGATCCGGTTACCATCAAGTTAAGATTCAAGAGGAAGACGTGTCTAAAACGGCGTTCCGAACTCATTATGGCCACTACGAATTCTTAGTTATGCCGTTCGGACTGACTAATGCCCCCGCAGTCTTCATGGACCTTATGAATCGAGTTTGTAAACCATACCTCGACAAATTCGTTATCGTGTTTATTGATGATATTTTGATATATTCGAAAACCAAGGAGGAACACGAGCAGCATTTACGAACTATCTTGGAGCTGTTGAAGCCAAAGGTTGTATGCCAAGCTGTCAAAATGTGAATTTTGGCTACAAGAAGTACAATTTCTAGGGCATGTTGTTAACCGACACGGTATCCATGTAGACCTGAGCAAGATTGAAGCCATCAAAAATTGGCAAGCCCCAAAGTCACCAAAAGAAATTCGCCAATTTTTGGGTTTAGCTAGGTATTATCGGCGTTTTATTGATAACTTTTCCAACATAGCCCAACCTTTAACTCTTTTGACTCAAAAAGATCGTACTTATGTTTGGGGAGAAGAACAAGAAGCGGCTTTTCAATTGCTGAAACATAAACTATGCCAAGCCCCGATACTGAGTCTTCCAGAGGGAACTGATGATCTGGTAGTTTATTGTGATGCGTCCCGGAAAGGTTTAGGGTGCATACTTATGCAAAGAAACAAAGTCATAGCACACGCTTCTCGACAATTAAAAGTGCACGAGAAGAATTATACCACCCATGATTTGGAACTGGGCGCGGTTATTTTCGCACTCAAGATCTGGAGGCACTATTTGTATGGCACCAAATGTACAGTATATACCGACCACAAAAGCCTACAACATATTTTTGACCAAAAAGAACTACATATGAGGCAGAGGAGATGGGTAGAATTGTTGAATGATTACGACTGTGAGATTCGATACCACCCGGGCAAGGCTAATATAGTAGCAGATGCTTTGAGCAGGAAAGACAGGATCAAACCACTACGGGTCCGAGCACTTGGAATGATCGTCCAAACCAGCCTCACCGAGCAAATTCGTATTGCTCAAAACGAAGCTCTGAAAGGAGATCACATGGAAAATGAAAACTTGCATGGAACCGAACAGAACTTTGAAGAAAGAACTAACGAAATTCTATACTACAAAAATCGAGTTTGGATTCCCACTTTCAGCAATCTGCGTGACTTGATCATGGACGAAGCCCATAAGTCCAAATACTCCATTCACCCTGGAACAGATAAGATGTACAAGGACTTGAAGGAGTATTATTGGTGGCCCGGCATGCAGAAGGATATAGCCACGTACGTCAGTAAATGTTTAACGTGTGCGAGAGTTAAGGCTGAATATCAAAAACCTTCGGGAATGCTGCACCAACCGGAAATACCACAATGGAAATGGGAACAAATTACCATGGATTTTGTAACACATCTCCCAAAAACCTCCCGAGGAAACGATGCAATATGGGTGATAGTTGACCGATTAACCAAGTCCGCACACTTCCTTCCAATCCGAACCACGTTCACAACCGAAAAACTTGCTCACATCTACATCAATGAAATCGTATCCCGACAAGGCGTACCCGTTTCAATTATTTCTGATCGCGATAGCCATTTCACCTCTCGTTTCTGGCAAGCAGTAGAAGAAGCTTTGGGAACCCGAATTGACCTAAGCACCGCCTACCATCCCCAAACCGACGGTCAATCTGAGTGAACCATTCAAACCTTAGAAGATTTGCTTCGCGCTTGTGTGCTAGACTTTGGTGGAAACTGGGATCAGCATCTTTCACTAGTCGAATTTTCGTACAACAATAGCTATCACAGTAGCATTCAAGCGGCACCGTATGAAGCGCTGTACGGACGGAAATGTAGATCACCCTTGTGTTGGGCTGAGGTTGGAGATACCCAAATTACACGATCTGACTTGATTCAAGAAACCACCGACAAAATCCGTAAAATCACAAGCAAATTGAAAATCGCCTGAGGTCGACAGAAAAGCTACGCTGATGTTCGTAGAAAGCCGTTATCCTTTGAAATAGGCGATAGAGTTTTTCTGAAAGTATCCCCGTGGAAAGGCGTCATTCGATTCGGAAGAACCGGTAAACTAGCCCTGCGATACATTGGGCCATATGAAGTCATTTCTAAGATAGGTCCGGTAGCTTACCGACTGAAACTTCCTGTGGAGTTGAGTTCTATTCACGATGTCTTTCACGTTTCGAACCTGAAAAAGTGTCTTACTGACGAAACCGAAATCGTGCCATTAAAAGACTTAAACATAAATGAAAAACTGAATTTTGTTGAAGAACCGGTGGAAATATTAGAGGGAAAAATAAAACAATTAAGACACAACAAAATCTCTCTAGTAAAAGTTCGGTGGAATTCACAAAGGGGACCCGAATTCACGTGGGAACGGAAATCTGAATTCAAAAAGAAATACCCGCACCTATTTCCAAACAAGGACAAAGTTGAATAATCGAATCTCGGGGACGAAATTTTCTAACGGGGGGAGAATGTGACATTTGAGCCAAAACAAAGTACACCTCAGTACGTATTTACCGATTAAGCAAATAAACGCGTTTTGCGTAACAAACGAACGATTAACCGAACGGGTCGGGTTATGACCCAGATATCTCGGGGGGCCATCTATAAGTGATATACGATCTATGCAAGCTAAAATATTAGAAATATGGTCTTAGTTTGATAGCAAACAAGTTAAACGAAAACATGCTCGTTTAACTACCCGCTATAGATTTAAACGTAAAAGATAGTTACAAACCAAGCATTTTATCATCCGTTAAGCCAAAAAAGACTTACCAAACACTTATTTGAAATGTTTTAAGCGATCCGTGAAAATATTTTTGATTTTTACAAACGTATAGTATGTTTTTATAATTTTACACAAAACTAGCCGAAAAAGACTCGTTTTCGCGCTGTTTAACGCCCCCGATAAGTTTTTCGCACCAAAAACCGAACCCGAAATAAAATTTGGACTGGGCTTTTCGTGTTTGGGCTTGAGAAATCAGAAACTTGGGCCAAAATGGGCCCAAAGTGGGCCCATGATGGTCCGATCGCAGCAGCAGCCCCCCCTTTTATTCTTTCACATTTAAACTAGATACAAGATATTTTCAACATTATTTCTTGAAAATTCTGGACATAAACTTCTTCTCCAGCAAAAAACTCAAGAAACCCTAAGGTAAACAACTTAAATAAGCTACTTTTACACTTGTTTAAACTTGTTTAATACCATAAAAACATGTCTTGGTTACTAAAAATCATTCCTAACTGTGTAAAAATCCTAAAAATGGTCCATAAACATGTTTTGATCATACACATGGTAAGGAACCTGTTTCGATAGTTTTTTTTGGCCAAAAACACGGATTAAAGGGTTGAAACGGCATTTTTACGGTTCAAAAGTTCGTTTTTGTACACAAGCCGAAACCCTAACTTAAGGGCTGTTATCTTGATGAAATATTGCTTGGTTTGTGACATAGGACTTGTACCTAGCTTGCTTAGAAGCACAAGAACCTGAAAACTTGATTAAAAATTCGGAAACGAGCCAAACCCGCTAAGGTAATGCCGAAACACTCGCTTACGGGCTATTTAGGTTAAGGTTGTGATGTGCATATTGTTAGGGCTTGAAATTTTGCAGGGACATCAGGGACCATGTCAATAAGTCCCTGTTCAAATTTGGTAACTTTTCGACCATCCGAGAATATTTGGCGAATTTATTACCGAATTGGGACGTTTATTTGGGAAAAATAGCTAAAATACTTCAAAAATTATGTAATTTTTCTGGGAACTCCCATTTGATGTATTTTGATCACATATGAATTTTGGGATCATTTGGAGAAGTTTAAAGGTGTTTTGTTTATTTACGTTCGTGTGAATTTTTATAGCCGAATTTGGGCCGAATAGAATATTGCACGAGCTTTTTACATTCTGGAATTGATACAGGTTGTTTTGGGACATGATTTTAGTATTCAGGAAATTTTGTGGAATTTTTGGAAATTGTTTGGGGTAAACGGACGATTTTCAGGCGAAATATAGCTGATAAAATGAATTTTTATAAATTAATAAATCGGTAAATAAATTCCAGAAATATTTTTATAAAAATCTACATATTTTAATTGATAAGTGGCTAAATTTTCATAATTAAATGATTAACGGTTAATTAATTATGCTAATTTGAATATTAAATAAATTCAGTTTTTATAACAACCGGCAAGTTCGCGTCAAACGAACATGCGGGAATATCAAAACACCAAGAGTGATCAAAAATCATATTTTTGGATTAATTAAGTAAAAATGAACTTTTCTATGAGAAACCTGGACAATCCGGGTGGATTGTGCTCGTTTCTTCTCAAATCAAACTGTATAAACGGAAATGGACCCCGTGGCTAATCCGGGACCCCAGTAAGTGATCTTTCTTTATAACTTAATCATTTTATTAACCAATACATTTACCCAAGCTTATTTTCCCATAACAGTTTTCTGAACGCGTAAATGAACAACTTGGCCCAGCTGGGAAAACGGGAATCTGAGCCAAGTCCAGTTTTAAGTATTAGACATTGCACAACATCACAACCTAAGCCTATTGCCACTTTCTGGGCGTTCCAGCTACACCCAGATTAGTTATACAGCCCAGATTAGTATTGAGATTATAATAATATTAAAATATTAATATTATTATAATATTGATTTCAGGAACTACTGATAGCGGACCGAACAAACCACGAGCTGATACAGTACCGAATATCTACTAAACCGTGAGTTTCATGACCCCACTTTTAAACTGTTTTACGAACTTTTGGGGTGAAAAGCATGTTTGATTATATCTATATACTTATCTGAAACATGTGATGATGTGAATTATCTAAGTGCTAACACACGAAAGTCCCCACGATCATAGTGATTAACTTCGAGCCCAAACCCGGATCTATTATCAAAACGCAGCGGATAAATGTTGGGTTATGAACATCTATTATCAAAGTGATAAAACCTTTTTTTTACCAAAAACGTAGCAGATAAATGTTTTAAATCTTGTTAGTTTATAGTGTATAAAACCAATTTTATACATGCAAAACCCCAAACCCGGATCCAAATACGAAATACATACTATCAAACACATGCATGTCACTATAAGTCCATGCATGTTAAGACTTCCTTTCAAAACCAAGAAAATGTGAAAGGGATGATGAATGGTAGGCTAGAACTTCAAGATAGGAGTTCCTCAAGCTTGTATACCCTTCAAGCCTTCAAGCAAACACCTTGTAGCCAGGATTTGCACTCAAAAATTTTCTTCCTCCCTTGGCTCCTCGTCTTGGCCGAAAATTAGAGAGTAGAAAACTTTTTTGTTACTTTTTTGTTACTTGCAAAAAATGAGAGTGAAAGAGGAAGTAAGTGTGTATCTTTTGGCACCACCCATGGCACCAATTAGAAACCTTGCATGTCTCCACTAACATTTGAAATAACAATAAAATAATAAGAGAGAAAGAGATTCCTTCCTTGTTATTATTATTATTATTATTATTATTATTATTATTATTATTATTTTTAAACCTTCAATTTATATATTTGTGTTATAAAACTTATTACTTATAAGTGTAACACAACATATATGCAACATGCTAGGTAACCATTTTCACATATTGTTATTTAATCATCTTAAATAAAACTATGGAATGTTCTCTCTCAAAATATAAATCATCTATATGATTTATTCATTTCAAAAGTACATTGTATTTAGAAACCCTTTTCCAAATAACATAAGTGTCAATATTTATTTACTTATGATCATATCATATATAAACAAATATAATTGGTGTTTGTCTAGCTTGTTATTGGGTATAACCCGACTTGGATCATAACGTACTAGCCACATCAATTATAATATGTATCTTGGGCAGACCGAGTCCAACAATCTCCCACTTGCACAAGATACATAGAAGATTGATGCAAGTAGCAAATACCGCCTAACTACGGTTTACTACCCTAATACGCATGACGAAGTGCCATTCAATAACATCATCCCCTTCAAGTCCCTTACTTGAAATGATTTAGGTGAATCTATCATTTATCCTTTTGCCACAGATGTCATGTCAAATCCAGAGACATAGAGTGATCATTCTCTGTTGATTTAACTTAGCAGGCCTCAGACATCTTACTCTCAACGAATAAGAGGGACAAATCATCTTTTGACTACATACGTCTTTCACAATCACCTAGTACCATACCTGATCTTAGACTTATGTACCGTCATGTTTCAGAGCTGCGAAGAACAAAGTCAAAGCATAATACTGTGTGAATATCAAGACCCAATATGTATCTCAGGTCGGAGGATACTATGATATTCGCCTTTCCTCAAATGTACTTTTGATCAATCACAAAGATTCCATGTAGTACCATTTGAGAGCGGGTTAGTCTAATATTTATATCCCATAAATATCTATGAACCTTGGCAGCAACCCTTGCTCTATATTCATACCTTATGAATATCCACCAATCCAAGTTTATAATAGTCTTACCTTCATATTTGCTCCCACAAATATGAGTGACTATGGACATTTAGAATAAGTAACTTATTCATGGATTTAAACATGCTAAAATGGAACATAACTCAAAATGTTATAATCATAAACCATAATCATATGAATGAGTCAAAATAACAATTGTTCCGATATCCAAATACACAATTCAATCATATCCAATCACTCGAATATCGAAGTCCTAAGGCACAAGTGTGACCTTCATGCTTTGGCCTTTCAAGAAGCTTCGTGAGTGGATCCGCAATGTTTTGTTCGGCGTGAACTTTGCAAATACATATCTTTCCCTTTTCAACTTCATCCCTTATGTAGTTGAACCTCCGCTCAATGTGCCTCGTTTTTTGATGTGCACGAGGTTCCTTGATTTGAGCAATCGCACCCTCATTGTCACAAAAGATTTCTAGAGGGTCCTGAATGGTACGGTCCACCCCTAGGTCGGCAATGAATTTCCTAATCCATGCAGCTTCTTGAGCTGCCAATGAGGCGGCGATGTATTCCGATTCTGTGGTGGACAAAGCTACCACATCTTGTTTCAAGCTCTTCCAAGAGACTGCCCCACCATTCATAATGAAAACATATCCTGATTGTGATCGAGAATAATCTCGATCGGTTTGAAAACTCGCATCCGTTTAACCCTTTACAACGATTTCCTCCTCAGCCGACCCGTATATTAGAAACATATTCTTAGTCCTTCTAAGGTATTTCAATATACTCTTAACCGCCATCCAATGGCTACTTCCTAGATTATGTTGGAATCTACTTGTCATGCTTAAAGCGCATGACACATCCGGTCTAGTGCATACCATTGCATACATGATGGATCCAATAGCCGATGCGTATGGGTTTCTATTCATTTTATCTTGCTCATCCTTTGAGCTTGGACATTGAGATGTACTCAATATCGTTCCTCCTTGAATAGTTACCAAACCTCTCTTAGAATTCTCCATCTTGAACCTTTTTAAGATTTTGTCATGCATGGATTGCATGGATTAAGAGGTGGTACAACCAAATCCCATACTTGGTTGTCATGCATGGATTGCATCTCAACATCCATGGCTTCAAGCCATTTGTCACAATCGTATTGTGACATTGCATCACGGTATGTGGTGGGTTCATCCGAATCTACCACATAGCATCCATCCATGAAAAATCCATATCTTTCGTGTGGATGACTAATTCTACCGGATTTGCGAACGTTTTGTGTGTTTTGATCAACCATTTGATCATTCTCAACAACCTCTTGATGATCGCTAGTATCAACCAAACGTGTATCGGCTTGTGGTTCTCGATCCTCCTCGAGTTCCACCGTTCTACTAGTACCTTCCATAAGGAACTTAGTTTCCAAGAACTCGGCATTTCGAGCAACGAACACCTTTTGCTCGGTTGGGTTATAGAAACAATATCCCATAGAATCTTTGAGATATCCTACAAAGATACACTTAGTGGATCGACTCTCAAGTTTGTTTTGGGTATTGTTCTTGACACAACCCCATACCTTTAAATATGATAATGATGGAGCCCTTTCATTCCATATTTCAAAAGGTGTCTTGTCCATTTTCTTGGTTAGGGCCATATTTAGAATACAGGCCGCGGAGAGCAAATCGAAACCCCAAAATGATAGAGGCAATGTGCTTCTAGCCATCATAGATCGAACCATATCCAATAGAGTTCGATTCCTCATTTCGGATACACCATTGTGTTGTGGTGTTCCGGGTGGAGTAAGTTGTGAGATGATCCCACAACTCCTAAGATGATCTTGGAAAGCATCACTTAGGTATTCTCCTCCTCTATTCGAACGAAGTACTTTGATGGTTTTATCGAGTTGATTTTGTACTTCATTTTGGAAGATTTTGAACATTTCAAAAGCTTCATCTTTTTGTCTTAACAAGTACACATACCCATAACGACTATAGTCGTCAATAAAGGTAATGAAGTATCTTTCACCATTCCTTGTCACTGCCTTAAAAGGACCACATACATCCGAATGTATGATACCTAATAAGTCTTTTGCCCCTTCGTTTGTCCCATTAAAGGGGTCCTCGGTCATCTTTCCTAACATACAAGACTCGCATTTATCAAATGAATCACCTTCACTTGATTCCAAAAGACCATTCTTTTGATGTGTGTGTATGCGATCTTTGTTTATATGACCAAGGCGACAATGCCAAAGATAAGTTTTACTCAAATCCGTTTTGAGTCTTTTGGTGCTTGATTGGTATAACATGTTATCATAAGATGTGTTATTATAAACCAATTCATAAATGCCATTAGATGGCATTGCTTTAAAATAAAATACATCATTCATGAAAACATAAATACAATTATCCATAAACTTAAAATCATAACCATATTGTCTTAACAAGGAAACGGAGATAATATTCCTAGTCAAACTAGAAGCATACAAAACATTATTTAAAATAACTTCCAAACCATTTGGAAGCTTCAAAATGTAGTCCCCTCAGGCTTCGACAACAACCTTTCCTCCGTTGCCCATGAAGAGACTAATATCTCCCTTCTTAAATCCTTCATTTCCTTTGAACCCCTGCAACAAATTGCAAATATGAGTTCCACATCCGGTATCTAATACCCATGTGTTAGAGGAAATAATATTAAGATCAACACGAATCATGAAAGTTGTACCGGAGGTTTGCCCCGCATCCCTCTTAGCTTTCAACTCTTTGAGATAGGTTGGACAATTCCTCATCCAATGCCCTATCTCCCCACATCCAAAACAAGGATCCTCCTCACAAACCTTTGGCTTCTTTTCCTTTGGTTTGGGTGGTCCCGCTTTCGCCTTTCCTTTGAACTTAGCCATGACTTGTCCCTTACCTTTGGCAACCTTAGCCATAGGTTCCGGGTGATGCCTCTTCCTATTGCCTCCCTCATTGATCGTGAGAACGGGTAAAACCTTTTTACCCATTCCCGTCTCGGCCGTCTTGAGCATTGCATGAAGCTCACCAATGCTCTTGTCCCACCCATTCATGTTATAATTCATAACAAAAGTCTCAAATTTCTTGGTTAGCCCATTTAGGATCAAATCCGTGGCTAACTCGTTTGAGACGCGACAATTAAGGAGCTCGAGACGATCAATGTGGCTTTTCATCTTAAGCACATAGGAGGAAACGGATTGGGTTTCTTCCGTACGACATGCATGAAGAGCTCGAACCGTTTCAAAGCGCTCCACCCTAGCTTGTGTAAGGAACATTTCCTTAAGTTGGGTAATCATGTCGTATGCCCCATGAAGTTCAAAAAATCATAGTTCCCAACATGAGGCAAGAAACTTGCACCGAATCCTCATTGTGCTTTACCCAATTGTTATAGTTTTCAGCATCGTCAACACTAGGTTCATCAGGAATAGGTTCGTCTATTACGTAGTATTTCTTTTCTTGCTTGAGAACGATTCTCAAGTTACGATACCAATCCATAAAGTTGGTATAGTTTAGATGATCCTTATCGAGAATAGATCTTAGTGATAAGTTATTTACGGGTGGAATAATAACGTTAGGTGGATTGTTGATTGCGGCCATCTACAAACATAACAAAGCTCAATTTTAGTATTTTCGATATCAATTATTTTAATCTTTAATACCCTTTATGTCTCCAAGACAATTAATGATTAAAATCTAGAACCCAACGTTACATTCAAATAGTAGTTAAGTGACCTTTATCCTACTATTTAAATTAACAAGGTAGTCAACATTTGACGATTGCAACCCTTTACAACTTCTAGTTTTATGGGATCGGTTAAACATCTTATGTTTAGTCGGCATGTTTAATCCCATCAACACCATTGTACGCCATGCTTCGGTGACCCCTATTCACATGGTTTCCAATTTAAGTCATCCTACTTACACACACGTGTAAGTTTACACATACAAGTGGTTAAGTGACCTTTATCCCACAAATATGGCAAACCCACCTCAAACTCACAAGTTTCCTCTAATGCGGTTAGGTGACCTTTATCCCACACCGAGTTCCCAAGTGATTCGAGTGTTGTATAAAAGGATGGTGTTCGACTTATTTTATAAATGGGATTTTCGTTTTCTAAATTCTAGATTAGAAAACAATTTATGTACCTTTCATTTGCATGCATTCAAATGTATGGTACTTAGTTGAAAAACCCGTTTTCAAAGTTCCTATTAATAAAACCCATTTTATTAAGAAATCAATAGACTTTAATAAAACCAATTATTATTACCTAACGATTTCTAAGGAACCAATTTTATGCTAGTTGTTGATTTTAAGTAGTTAGCAAACCATATTGCAATAACACAAACAAAAGAAAATCAACCATGCAAGCATAAAACATACAACCATAAGTTCATAACCATAGCCTCCTAATGTTGACTACACTTGTTGACCGAAGACAAGTGTGTCAAAAAGGTCTCTCCTAAGGGACCCATAAGAACATGAACTTGTGTCGGTGAACTCCCACTTGATCTCGCATCCAAATGCTCCAAGTGTTCACTCCGTGTTGTGGTCACCATCTTTTACTTGAGTTTCCTTCCTTGCATCTTCTTTTACAAAATATATCCTAATACCTTTTTCTAGTAAAAGAAATACATATAACCTATTTATTATTACAAACCAAATGAATGAATAAATAGATTACAAAACCCAAATAAGATTACAACCATATCGAATAAATTATCAACCACAACACAATCATACAACCAAACACAAGGCCATGGCTAGGTTATGAACATCTATTACACATCCAAATATGAAATAATCCAAGACCAAAAATTTCGGCCTAACCTTAACCAAACCTAAAGTTTCGGGTTTTGTCCAAACAAAGTAAACAATCATCCAAATGACCTAGTTTTTCATGATTACCACATGCATGTAAAGTATAACCTTGAAAAACCATGGGGAAACCAAAACCCCAAAGCATGCATTCATATAAGCGGCTCTTAATGCCATTGTTGGGTTATGAACATCTATTATCAAAGTGATAAAACCTTTTTTTTACCAAAAACGCAGCGGATAAATGTTTTAAATCTTGTTAGTTTATAGTGTATAAAACCAATTTTATACATGCAAAACCCAAACCCGGATCCAAATACGAAATACATACTATCAAACACATGCATGTCACTATAAGTCCATGCATGTTAAGACTTCCTTTCAAAACCAAGAAAATGTGAAAGGGATGATGAATGGTAGGCTAGAACTTCAAGATAGGAATTTCTCAAGCTTGTATACCCTTCAAGCCTTCAAGCAAACACCTTGTAGCCAGGATTTGCACTCAAAAATTTTCTTCCTCCCTTGGCTCCTCGTCTTGGCCGAAAATTAGAGAGTAGAAAACTTTTTTGTTACTTTTTTGTTACTTGCAAAAAATGAGAGTGAAAGAGGAAGTAAGTGTGTATCTTTTGGCACCACCCATGGCACCAATTAGAAACCTTGCATGTCTCCACTAACATTTGAAATAACAATAAAATAATAAGAGAGAAAGAGATTCCTTCCTTGTTATTATTATTATTATTATTATTATTATTATTATTATTTTTAAACCTTCCATTTATATATTTGTGTTATAAAACTTATTACTTATAAGTGTAACACAACATATATGCAACATGCTAGGTAACCATTTTCACATATTGTTATTTAATCATCTTAAATAACACTATGGAATGTTCTCTCTCAAAATATAAATCATCTATATGATTTACTCATTTCAAAAGTACATTGTATTTAGAAACCCTTTTCCAAATATAATAAGTGTCAATATTTATTTACTTATGATCATATCATATATAAACAAATATAATTGGTGTTTGTCTAGCTTGTTATTGGGTATAACCCGACTTGGATCATAACGTACTAGCCACATCAATTATAATATGTATCTTGGGCAGACCGAGTCCAACAATCTCCCACTTGCACAAGATACATAGAAGATTGATGCAAGTAGCAAATACCGCCTAACTACGGTTTACTACCCCTAATACGCATGACGAAGTGCCATTCAATAACATCATCCCCTTCAAGTCCCTTACTTGAAATGATTTAGGTGAATCTATCATTTATCCTTTTGCCACAGATGTCATGTCAAATCCAGAGACATAGAGTAATCATTCTCTGTTGATTTAACTTAGCATGCCTCAAACATCTTACTCTCAACGAATAAGAGGGACAAATCCCCTTTTAACTACATACGTCTTTCACAATCACCTAGTACCATACCTGATCTTAGACTTATGTACCGTCAGGTTTCAGAGCTGCGAAGAACTAAGTCAAAGCATAATACTTGGTGAATATCAAGACCCAATATGTATCTCAGGTCGGAGGATACTATGATATTCGCCTTTCCTCAAATTTACTTATGATCAATCACAAAGATTCCATGTAGTTACATTTGAGAGCGGGTCAGTCCAATATTTATATCCCACAAATATATATGAACCTTGGCAGCAACCCTTGCTCTATATTCATACCTTATGAATATCCACCAATCCAAGTTCATAATAGTCTTACCTTCATATTTGCTCCCACAAATATGAGCGACTACGGACATTTAGAATAAGTAACTTATTCATGGATTTAAACATGCTAAAATGGAACATAACTCAAAATGTCATAATCATAAACCATAATCATATGAATGAGTCAAAATAACAATTGTTCCGAAAACCAAATACAAAACTCGATCATAGTCAATCACTAGAATATCGAAGTCCTAAGGCACAAGTGTGACCTTCATGCTTTGGCCTTTCAAGGAGCTTCGTGAGTGGAACCGCAATGTTTTGATCGGTGTGAACTTTGCGAATACATATCTTTCCCTTTTCAACTTTATCCCTTATGTAGTTGAACCTCCGATCAATGTGCCTCGTCTTTTGATGTGCACAAGGTTCCTTGATTTGAGCAATCGCACCCTCGTTGTCACAAAAGATTTTAAGTTTCTATCACTTACTTTTCCCTACTTGTTTGTTTTAAAGGCCTACCAATGCATTAATACAATTAAGCACACAGCCTTTTTATGCCTACTTTTTTCTGGATTTGGGACCAGATTATCAATGTACTATCATCTTCCCTTTTCGCTTTAAAAACTCATTTTCAAAGGGGCAACATTTTTAATGTTTTTGACATTTTTGAATTTTTACTATTTTTGGCTTTTTGTAATTTTTCAATGTTTTTGGTTTTTCGTTGAAATTTTCTCCCCCCTAAAATCAAAAACTGTATAAAAACTATTTACAAAAAAAATTTGACTCTGATGTTCAGGATCACAAAGTATCCAACCCGTCGACTATCTCTGTAACCCCCTTTTCAACACTGCCAAAAACTTTTAATCCATTAAGTTTTAATAAGTATTGAAATCGTGACTTATCAAAAGCTTTAGTGAAAAATCAGCTTTTTGTTCATCGGTGTGAATTTTGTCTACGGTAATCAACTTCTTTTCGTAGCAATCACGAATGAAGTGATACTGAATCTTAATATGCTTAGTTTTAGAGTGATTTACCAGATTCTTAGTTATTGATATAGCTGCATTATTATCTATGATGATAGGGGTAGTAAGAAAATTCAAACCTTAGTCCCGCATCTATTGTTGTATCCAAAGAACCTGAGAGCAGCAACTGGAAGCAGCTACGTACTCAGCTTCATAGGTAGACAACAAAACCGTGGTTTGTTTCTTGCATTGCCAGGTGACAAGTTGCTTGCTGAAGAACTGACACCCTGCCGTCGTAGATTTGGCGTTTAGCTTATAGCTTTCATAATGTAATATCCGTTAATTTTCGATTCCAGGGTTTAAAACTTGTAGAGTATGTACTTTTCTTTCAAGTTGCCATATCCTTCAATTTGGAGGGGCTAGGGTGAAACATTTTATATTATAACATAAAACCTAAAACCCTAACACCCCCCCTTTCTTCCTTGTCCAATCGGCAGCAAGAAGCAGCCACACCCCCTCCTTTTTCTTTTTTTGGAGCCAAGTTAAGGTCTAAAACTTCAATTGAAGGTTAGTTCTATGTTTCCCCAAGTATTTACACCTTAATTGGTCATTATTTCCAGCGTATTGATCGATAAACGGCTTGTTCTAGGCTAACCGGGTGGCTGTCCAATTGAGCAATTCAAGGACTGTTTTGGTGGAGGTTTTTACACCAACATCTTCCTAGGTATGTCTAGTATAACAAACTTTAAGATTATGCACATTGGTCTTAGTTTGATTGGTCAACTAGTGGTAGTTTGAAAGATAGTTTTCGGTTGGCTAGAATGGTAGATTGTTGCGTTTAACGCCAAGGATGAAGTAAGTGATGACCAATTCAGTTCGGATAGCTTCGGTTTAATATACGGGCTGTTGGAAAATAATTTTTATAAGTATTGGGGCTAAATTGGTTGTCGGTTACTCAAACGGGTCGGTACAACACGCATTTGCGTTTATTGAATAGTTGGTGCGTTGTACTTGCGAGTTACCGACCCATTTTACTCGTGTAGCGTCGTGTGGACTTGTTGGCTGTGAATTTATCATGTTGGGTCCACACAGGGCTTAGTTGGATGTTAATTTCCTAAACGACTCTTAAACGCGCGTGTTCGTATCACCTTGTACTTCCGGGGGTAATTTGGGAATTCTTTACTCATTGGAGTATCTAAAGGTCGTGTTGGTAAATTAAGGCCCCGGGGGCTGTTATGAATGAGTTTGATGAGGTCGAGGCTTTAGGTAACTCGAACCACGCTAGAACGTCTCGTAGGATAAACGAGTCCTTTCGGTGTCGCTAGTAACGTTTGTATGTAAACCGACAGGCTTTTGAGTTGTGGGGATACGTAGGGGTTCTCTAGCTCGTGGTGAACTCGTGCCTTTTGTCAGGTGAATCATGATGCCCCTCTTACTCTTTTTATGTTTTTGGGCTAGCATGCACACATAACTGATTTTGCTTGATGAATCGTTTAAATTACTTTGTATGTGCTTACTTGTACATGGTAGGCCTTGAGATGATAT
Organism: Bidens hawaiensis; assembly: GCF_021521415.1. Lineage (NCBI taxonomy): Eukaryota > Viridiplantae > Streptophyta > Magnoliopsida > Asterales > Asteraceae > Bidens > Bidens hawaiensis. The sequence goes on along the minus strand of NW_027493738.1, from coordinate 19,045 downwards.
TATTGTATGTTTGTATGTATGTTTATATATATATATTATTGTATGGCCAATAATTGGCGATGTTTATTAGTCGTTATCGACTAAGGATGTTACGTATGCCTACTTTGTGTTTGCATATGTTGGATGAGATGTTACATGTTTGGGTCGTATGTGTGCTCGACCCTGATGTTATTACCTGGATGAAAATTGTAGGGATATAATTATATAGATGTATATACATAAGTATGACTACTTATTGTTGATGATGGCCTTACTGTTTGTATCCTGTCTTATCTTAAAATTCTTGGAATGATGATGATGATGATGATGATGATGATGATGATGATGATGATGATTATTATTATTATTATATTGAATATTAGTTTAGATGTCAATTATAAAAACATGAAGTCACTCAGCTCAAGCTGACTTTGTGTGCATGTTAGTGTGAGTTTCAGGTTAGGGGGAGGATGCATTACCGCTTGGACGTGCACGAGGCTACTTGGACGGTGGAGGGCATATTTAGTCGGAAGTCTTAATAAGGAACTTTGTTCTTTTAAATTTTTACTAAATACATTGAATTTGGTTTTGGGCATAATTCCCGGGTTTTGGGAACTTGATTTAATAGTTTTTATTTTCCGCTGATTTATAGTCTGAACTGGTTTTTGAAGTGAAATGAATGGTTTTGAGTTTAAGTATTTTGTAAGTTTCTTTAGGACTCTCGGGATTAGGGGACTTACAAGTTGGTATCAGAGCCATGATTCGAGGGATCCGAGCATCCCCGAATGCTTAGACTCGAACTGTAAAGGAAAAGAATAGTATGCCCACCGCGAGTAGCTGCACGCCAAGAGGTAACTTTAATTGTTAGTCATTCCTTTGAGTTTTAAAGTTTCTAGTATGTGATTAATTATTTAAGTGTTAGATAGAATGCTAATGTGGTTAGGGGCAGGGGGTGATTAGGACGGGCGGGTAAAGTAAACGACTAATTACACCTAATCAACGTCATTAGCAGTTTACCCTTACCTTACATGTTCTAAACGCCACTTGTACTTGACTGTGTTAAAATTCTGTCTTTGTAGGGATAAGTCATGGTTAATACTCGTGCAGCTAAGAGAGGCCATCCTAGTATTCGCGGTCGTAGTCGTAAGCCACGTGCCGAAGCCGAGAGTGAGATCCCTACTCCTCGGTTGGAAGAAACCCCGATTCATGAGGAGGGGGATAACCCCGCCTTAGATCCTGCTATGCGCACCGCAATCGCGGATGAGGTTTATCAGGTTCTCCATAGCCCCATTCCCGAGATCGTTGCTGAGGCCGTTAGAGCCATGGAGGAATCTTTGGTCGATAAGAGTTCGGTTAAGGATAGGAAGGGTAAGGAGACGCAGGTCAAGGAGGAAGAGGTTTATGTACCAAGTGAGGATGAAGAGGAGGTTCTTGCTATTAGTGTATCTACTCGGGGTGGCTCGTATGATGACTTTAAGAAATGCGATCCTCCTTCTTTCGATGGTACTAAGGATGCATTGGCAACACATCAGTGGGTGAGGGAGATGGAGGATGTTCTGAGAGTTAGTAAATGTAAGGGGGGTGACATGGTGACTTATGCTACCGCCTCGTTTCGTTCCGAGGCACTGTGTTGGTGGGATAATCTGGCGCAGGCTATGGGTGATCGTTCGATTAGGAGGATGGCGTGGGATGAGTTGAAGAAATTGGTTCTTGATCAGTTTTGTCCTCCACATGAATTGGATAAGATTGAACAGAAATTCTTGACCTTGGAGGCGGGTAGTATGACGCATTGGGAGTATACCACAAAGTTTAATAAGATGGCTCGATTATGTCCCGATCTGGTTACTCCTGAAGCTAAGAGGATTAAGAAGTATGTGAAGGGTCTTCCGGCGGATGTTCGTAGGGGTGTGGTGACCACCGACATTAGCTCGTTTCACTCGGTGGTTACCCTAGCAGGCACATTGTATGATCAGAGGGAGAAGTTACCGCTGACCGAGACTAGGAAGACATGGAACTCAAAAATCGTACGGTAAGCGGCCCGGGGGAAGCAATTTTAATTCTTCTGAGAAGAGGGTAAAGACGGAGACTTCAGAGTTTAAGAGAGATGAGGCGGTTGGTATTTTCAAGAAGTGCGGGAAACCGCACAAGGGGGAATGTAAGTTGGGTCTGTTTCCTACTTTCGATGTGATAACGTTTGACACCCCCATTTCGAGTGTATGACGTTGACTTGTTTCCGCTGTAAGGGTGCTGGCCACTTGGCATTAAACTGTCCTACTAGCAAGGCCGGGGGGGTCCGGTCAGGGGCCTTCCTCGAGGGGGAAAGTGAAAGAGAAACCGAAGGTCAGGGCGAGGGCCTTCAACATCTCCAAGAGAGAGGCAAAGGATGATGTGGACGTTGTTTCAGGTACTTTTTCCTTACTTATCTTTATATTCTACCGTTATAATTTCTCATCCTTTCGGAATCGTATATGTGATTGTGTAACTAAGCAGTAGTGTAATATTATCCCAGGTACCTTTTTACTTGATGAATTACAGGCATCGATCTTATTTGATTCGGGTGCCAGTAGAAGTTTTGTGTCTACCGCTTTCTGTTCCTCGTTGAATAAATCACCCGACCGCGTAGTCGACGTATTTGAGGTTGAGGTCGCCGTAGGAAAGTCCATTTCCGTGTCTAGGGCTATCCAGGGTTGTTCCATCGAGTTGTTTGGGTATAGATTTCCGGTGCTGTTGTACTTGATGCCGCTTGGTTGTTTTGATGTGGTGCTTGGGATGGATTGGCTCGCAAGTGTTGATGCTCAGATCATTTGTGGTCAAAAACTTGTCCGTCTAAGGGCCCCGGATGTGACCCAAATTACAGTCTTTGGTGATCGGAATGGTGCGACGCCACATATCATATATATGCTTAAGGTGGGAAAACTGATGCATCGGGGGTGTAGGGCATATCTAGCGTATGCTATAAACGTGAATACCGAGTGGCTACCGTCGGTGATGTTCCTATTGTTCGGGATCCAGATGGTTTGTCAGATGTGCCACCGGATTGCGAGGTCGAGTTCCAGATAAACCTTGTGCCGGATGCAAAACCCGTTGCTCCAGCCCCTTACCACCTAGCACCAAATGAAATGAAAGAACTTTTGGCTCAATTAGAAGACTTGCTCGACAAGGGCTTCATTCGACCGAGCATCTCACCTTGGGGTGCCCCGGTCCTGTTCGTCAAGAAGAAGGACGGTAGCATGCGGATGTGCATCGACTACTGTGAATTGAATAAACTCACTATGAGGGATCAGTACCCTCTACCAAGGATCGACGATTTATTTGATCAGCTCCAAGGAGCTAGTTGGTTCTCGAAGATCGACCTTAAGTCTGGGTTTCATAGCTGAAAATTCGTGAGGAAGATATCCCTAAGACTGCCTTCCGCACTCGTTACGGGCATTATGAATTCCTCGTGATGTCTTTCGGTTTGACCAACGCACCGGCTGCGTTCATGGATCTTATGAACCGGGTGTGTAGGCCGATGATCGATCGTTCGGTTATTGTGTTCATCGACGACATTCTTGTGTATTCCAAAAGCGAATCCGATCACGTCGGTCATCTCACGGAAGTTTTGGAAGCTCTGCGAAAGAACAAGTTGTAAGCTAAGTTTTGGAAGCTCTGCGAAAGAACAAGTTATGCGAGGTTCAGTTCTTGGGTCATGTTATTAACCCGAGCGGTATTTTGGTTAAGCCTACAAAGGTGGAAGCCGTAAACTAATGGGAAACTCTTAAGTCTCCGTCCGAAATCCATAGATTTCTGGGCTTGGCGGTGTATTACCGCCGCTTCATTCCCAACTTTTCAAAAATCGCATCATCATTGACCAAGTTAACCAAGAAGAGCGTTAAGTTTGTTTGGGGTACCGAACAGGAGGAGGCTTTTCTCGAATTAAAGAACAGGTTGACGCATGCTCCGATTTTAGCTTTACCCGATGGCACTGACGATCTAGTTGTTTATTCTGATGCCTCTTACCAGGGGCTTGGGTGTGTTCTGATGCAGTGCGGCCGAGTCATAGCTTATGCCTCACGACAGTTAAAGCATCACGAGGCGAATTATCCTACTCACGATTTGGAGCTGGCGGCTGTTGTGTATGCGCTTAAGTTGTGAAGACATTATTTGTACGGGGTCCCTTGTGTTATCTATACCGATCATAAGAGCTTAAAGTATTTCTTTAAACAAAAGGAACTGAATATGCGGCAGCGTCGATGGTTGGAATTAATTAAGGATTATGATCTGGAGATTATGTACCATCTCGGTAAGGCTAACTTTGTAGCCGACGTGTTGAGCCGAAAGGAGAGGCCGAAACCTATCCGTGTGAAATCTTACCATCTAATTCTCAAACCCGATATTTTGAAGCAGATAGCCAACGTTCATAATGAGGCTTTACAGTTTGCATGGATTATGTCAGAGCGTATTTGGGGTCAGGAAAAATTGATAGAAGACGTCAGTGATGGGGTGAAGTATAAGGATGGTCGTTTATGGGTACCTAGGTATGGGGGATTCAGGGATAAAATATTGGATGAAGCACACAAGTCGCGCTATTCCATTCACCTGGGCATGACCAAGATGTACCAAGACCTGAAGAAAAATTACTTATGGCCTGGGATGAAGTATTAGGTGGCTCAGTACGTGAATAAGTGTTTGACGTGTCTGCAAGTTAAGGCCGAGCACCAGAAGCCTTTCAGGAAACTTCAACCCTTAGAAATACATGAGTGGAAGTGGGAGCATCTTACGATGGATTTTGTGACTAAACTGCCTCGTACTCCTAGGGGTAGTTATGACACCATTTGGGTACTCGTTGATAGATTGACCAAGAGCGCCCATTTCTTGCCGATTCAAGAAACTTTCAATTCTGAGCAGCTGGCCGATGTGTTTATTAGTGAGATCGTTTCTAGGCACGGGGTGCCAGTATCTATTGTGTCGGATAGAGATATGCGTTTTACCACCAGGTTTTGGGAGAAGTTTCGTGAGGAGATGGGTACCAAACTCCTCATCAGTACTGCTTATCACCCGCAGATGGATGGTCAATCCGAGAGGACCATTCAGACTCTCGAGGATATGTTGCGAGCTTTCGTAATTGATTTTGGTGGTAGTTGGAATCGTCACTTACCGTTGGTCGAATTTTCTTATAATAACAGTTACCACGCCACTATTGGGATGCCACCATTTGAGATGTTGTATAGGCGTAGGTGCAGGACTCCGGTCTGTTGGGGCTCCATTGGTCAGAAACAGTTGGATAGTTTGGAGGTGGTTGAGGCTACGACTGAGAAGCTCGATAAGATTAAGACTTTTGTGAAGGCCGCTCAGGATCGTCAAAAGTCCTATGCGGACAAAAGGCGGCGGCCTATTGTGTTCGAGGCTGGTGATTTAGTTATGTTAAAAGTTTCTCCTTGGAAGGGCATCATTCGTTTTCGTAAGAGGGGGAAGCTTAGTCCGAGATTCATTGGTCTGTTCCGTATTTTGTCCCGTGTTGGTGAGGTAGCGTATAGACTGGAATTGCCCGATGAGTTCACGGGGATTCATCCTACTTTCCCCGTGTCTCATTTGAGGAAATGTTTAGCAGATGAGGAGACCCATGTGCCTCTTGATGACATTGAGCTTGATAGTAAACTGAACTACGTTGAAGAACCTATCGCTATTCTTGACCGTTAGGAAAAGTGTTTGAGGAATAAAGTGGTTAGGCAGGTGAAGGTGCAATGGAGGCACCGTAGAGGTTCTAAGGCTACTTGGGAGTCTGAAGACAAGATGGTTTAAAACATGTAGAGTATCGTAGAGGTTCTAAGGCTACTTGGGAGGCTACTTGGGAGGCACCGTAGAGGTTCTAAACTCTACCCGCAGTTGTTCTTATCGCATCGGGATTCGGGGACGAATCCCATTATAAGGGGGGTGGACTTGTAACACCCGTTAATTTTCAGTTCCATGGTTTAAAACATGTAGAGTATGTACATCACTCGAGATTTATCCGACATTCCTCGGAAAACTTCTCGTCATCCCGGTACGTTAAATCATTTAACTTTTCTTTCAAGTTGCCATATCCTTCAATTTGGACCCCCCTTCGTTTTTCTTTTTTTGCAGCCAAGTTAAGGTCTAAAACTTCAATTGAAGGCTAGTTCTATGTTTCCCAAGTCTTTTACACCTTAATTGGTCATTATATCTCGCGTATTGATCGATAAACGGCTTGTTCTAGGCTAACCGGTTGGCTGTCCAACTGAGCAATTCCGGGACTGTTTTAGTGAAGGTTTTTGCACCAACATCTTCCAAGGTATGTCTAGTATAACATACTATAAGATTATGCACATTGGTGTTAGTTTGATTGGTCAACTAGTTGTAGTTTGAAAGATACTTTTCGGTCGGCTAGAATGGTAGATTGTTGCGTTTAACGCGAGGGATGAAGTAAGTGATGACCAATTTAGTTTGGATAGCTTCGGTTTAATATACGGGCTGTTGGAAAATGATTTTTATAAGTATTGGGTCTGAATTGGTTGTCGGTTACTCAAACGGGTCGGTACAGCGCGCATTTGCGTTTATTGAATAGTTGGTGTGTTGTACTTGCGAGTTACCAACCCATTTGACTCGTATAGCGTTGTGTGGACTTGTTGGCAGTGAATTTATCGTATTGGGTACACACGGGGCTGAGTTGGATGTTAATTGCCTAAACGACTCTTAAACGCACGTGTTAGTATCACCTAGTGCTTCCGGGGGTAATTTGGGAATTCTTTACTCCCGGGAGTGGTCGTATTGGTAAACTTAAGGCCCCCGGGGCTGTAATGAATGAGTTTGATGAGGTCGAGGCTTTAGGTAACTCGAACCATGCTAGAACGTCTCGTAGGATAAACCGACAGGCTTTTGAGTTATGGGGATACTTAGGGGTTCTCTAGCTCGTGGTGAACTCGTGCCTTATGTGAGGTGAGTTCATGATGCCCCTCTTAGTCTTTACAAGTTTTTGGGCTAGCATGCACACCTAAGTGATTTTGCTTGATGAATCGTTTAAATTACTTTGTATGGGCTAACTTGTGTAGGGTTGGCCTTGGGATGATATTACTATATGTTTGTATGTATGTTTATACATATATTATTGTATTGCCAATAATTGGCGATGTTTATTAGTCGTTATCGACTAAGGATGTTACGTATGTCTACTTTGTGTTTGCATACGTTGGATGAGATGTTACGTGTTTGGGTTGTACGTGTGCTCGACCCTGATGTTATTACTTGGTTGATAATTATAGGGATATAATTATAGAGATGTATATACATAAGGATGACTACTTATTATTGATGATGGCCTAACTGTTTGTATCCCGTCATGTCTTAAAATTCTTAGAAGGATTATTATTATTATTATTATTATTATTATTATTATTATTATTAATATAATTTTAGATGTCAATTATAAAAAATTGAACTCACTCAGCTCAAGCTGACTTTGTATGCATGTTAGTGTGAGTTTCAGGTTAGGAGGATGATGCATTACCGCTTGGACGTTCATGAGGCTACTTGGACAGTGGAGGGCATATTTAGTCGGAAGTCTTAACAATGAACTTTGTTCTTTTAAATTTTTATTAAATACATTGAATTTGGTTTTGGGCATAATTCCCGGGTTATGGGAACTTGTTTTAAAATTTTGATTTTCCGCTGATTTATACTCTGAACTAGTTTTTGAAATGAAATTAATGTAACTGAGTTTTAGTATTTTGTAAGTTTCTTGTATGAATACCAACTGTAGGACTCCTGGGATTCAGGGTCTTACACATAATCCGAATCTGAGTATGCCCTCAGCACAAATTCATCGTCCTTTGGATACCAGAGACTACCCCCTGACATCCCTTGAGATAGCGTAGAATTCTCTTAACGATCATAAGATATGAAAACTTCGGATTCGATTGATATCGGGCGCACTAACATTTGGGATACATGATGTCTGGCCGAGAAGCAGTAAGATACATCAATGACCCTATCATGGATCGGTATAGCGTTTGATCAACCTTCTCCTTGTTGGGATCAGGATCGATACCATGATTCAATGGAAGAGGAGTGCTGATTGCCGATGCATCAGACATGTTGAACTTTGTCAATACATAATTTACATACTTTGTCTGATAGATAAAGATACCATCTGACATCTGTTCTACTTGAAGTCCAGGAAAGAACTTCATCTCCCCCATTGCACTCATTTCAAATTGCTTCTTCATTACTTCTTCAAACTGCTTGCATAAAACATCGTTTGTCGACCCAAAGATGATATCATCGACATATATCTTCACGATCAGTAGATGTCCGTCACCAGATTTGGTGAAAAGGGTATAATCGACGGTTCCTCTGATAAACCCGTTGTCCCAAAAGATGTTGGGACAACGTCTCATACCAAGCTCTCGGGGCTTGATGAAGACCGTAAAGGGCTTTATCAAGGAGATACACTTTATCTTTGTTGATCGGATCGACAAACCCCGGTGGTTGTCCCATATAGACTTCTTCACTGATCTTCCCGTTAAGGAATGCTGACTTCACATCCAATTGATAAACCTTGAAACCTTTCCATGAAGCAAATGCTTGAAAGATCCGAATAGCTTCTAGCCTTGCAACTGGTGCATGAACCTCATTGTAGTCGATACCTTCCCTCTGGTTAAATCCCAAAACAACAAGTCTTGCCTTGTTTCTAACAATAATCCCATTTTTCATCCCTTTTGCACTTGAATACCCACTTGGTGTTAATTTGATTTTTATCTTCAGGTAAGTCAACTAATTTCCAGATCCCGAGCTTTTCAAACTGCATAAGCTCCTCCTGCATAGCATTCACCCAACTTTCTTCTGATAGGGCCTCCTTATACGTTTTCGGCTCAACTTGAGAAATAAAACATTTAAATGAGAATTGATTTTGCAAAGGAGATACACGAGAGTAAAAACACTGGAGGTTCTGGTCAATTTGACGTCTTGTTTGCGATCTCTTATTATATTATCCTTGGGATGGTAGGATAAAGTTCTCGGCACCACCTTAGTAGGTACTGACACTTCAGGTTGGATATTGTTCTCACACACTTCAGTAGCAACAATGGATGGAGAAACAGCTTCAATAAGCTCCTCATCTGATTCACCATCTTCATCAAAAACAGGATTAGATTATAGAACATCATCAGATTTAACATGATCAGGTACGTTTTGAGGAATAGACGCAGGTTCTTCAGGCATAGTCACTTGATTTTCCGTCAATTGTTGATTTTAAATCATCGTCAAAGTTTCTTCGGAAAAATCTTCCTCAGGGAGTTTGAAACTCTCCCAAAGACTCTCATTATCAAATAGCCTAGAATCCCCTCATCTTTGAATGTTAGAAGTGCATCTTTGACAATCAACATTTTGGACTTGGACAATGTTGTGGAGGCTATGAACGTAGACTCGTCTGAGTGGGCTAGCATACCCCATGAAGAAACCTTTGATAGATTTGGGACCAAATTTCCCACTTGGGTCAAGAACGGTACACGTTGATCCAAACGGTTCAAGCCACTTCAAGTTTGGTTTTCGACGATTAAGTAGCTCAAAACACGTCTTGCCAAATTTCTTTACTGTAAGCACCCGGTTGAGCGTATAACAAGCTGCCGCGACTGCTTCTGACCAAAAATTAACCGGTAATTTTGAATCTGAATGCATGGTTGGAGCCGTTTCAATCAAGGTTCGATTCTTTTGTTCAGGGACACCATTTTGTTGTGGAGTGTAAGGGGCACTGAATTCATGATGAATCCCCCAATCATTACAGTACTCTAGCATCTTGTTGTTCTTGAACTCCGTCCCATTGTCACTTCTTATTCGTTGGATCGGTAGATTATACAAATTCTCCAGCTTCTTGAACAACATCATCAGGGAATCATATGTCTCATCCTTTGATTCCAAAAACATCACCTACGAAAATCTCGAATAATCATCAGTAACCATAAGGCAATAAAGCTCTCCTGTGATACTTTTGACATTCACTGGACCAAATAGATCCATATGAAGACGTTCGAAAGGTAAGTTGATAGTGTTGACAATTTTCATTGGATGAGGTTTCTTTGTATGCTTTCCCTTTTTACTGTCCAAACAATCTTCACTTAATTAAAAATTCCTCAAATTAACTCCCTCTACCAGAATCTTGTGAACCAGATGGTTCATCTTCCTCAAACTTATATGTCCCGTCCTCCGATGCCATAAAACGGATTCTCGTTAAGATGCTCTTGAGATGAAACATTGAGCAGACCTTGAAGATGTTGATGCAATACTCATATTCATGACATAAAGATCATTCTCTCGTGGAACACGCATAAGAATCCACTCTTCTGGAATTTTGAAACTAGGTTTCAAAATCAAACACTCTCGGTCCGTAAAGTGTATAGAGAAATGTTTATCTCAAATCTGTGATATGCGGAGAAAATTATTTTCCAATTCTGAAATGTAGTTGACGTTCTCGAAAGTTACTTTCCCATTTGTTAATGTGCCCTCACCAACTATCTGTCCTCCTTGGTTCCCAGCAAAACCGACATACCCTCCTCTTATTGATTTGACATCATTCAGCAAGTAGAGAGTACCTGTCATGTGCCTAGAGGCTCCACTATCCATTATCCAACGAGAATCATGGGATCTTGGAAGCCCCTGCACATACAGTTAACAGTTTAGTGAAACAAGGAAACCCAAGCCTTCTTGGTCTTGGGTTGTTTGAAGTTCTTGTATAATAACCTAATATCATCAATATCTGAATCACACGAGAATGAATCTTCACTTGTTACATGTGACTCATACTCAATTATTACCTTTTCAACAACCTCTGGGGTTTTAACAGTTTTCCGCCACCCAGTTTTGACCTACGGCTTGCCTTTTGTTGTAAAACGATGTTTGAATTGGTTTTGAAATTTTTAATTTTGAAACATCATTTTTAACAACCTTTTCAACATCAATTCTCACTCATAACCTAGGCCAGGTTTCTTGCTAACAGTCTTTTGAGGCGAAATGTGATCATGTTTGTATCGATTGGGACATGCATAAAACACGTGCCCAACTTCATTGCAATTAAAATAACGTCTCCTATCAATAAACTTATTGATTTGATATGTAGTTTCAACATGATCACGTTCTGCTTTCAACGGATAAAATTCTTTATTCGATTGATTTCTAAAGACAGCTTCTTTCTCAGATTCAGATGTCTTACCATGCACAAACACAATCTTTTTCTCTTGAATTGGTTTAAATCTATGAGATTGCTTGTTATAAAAACTTGTTTTTGCAAATATTTTTGATTCCACAACTTCTTTTTCCTTACCCAACATATGATTCTTAACCGCTTCCTTAGTCAACACTGATTCTGCCATTTTCACTCCAGTTGACATATCACATCCAGAACTTTCGTTTTCACTTTTTTAGACTTAACACAAACCTCATCAGCAGACTTTGAGTTATCATGATGTGGAGTGTTGAGTTCCACATTCAGTGCCTTTTTGAAACCTTCTGGTTTCTTGGGAATATAATCATTCCATATAGGTGGAGGCACATCATGATAATCCTCTTTTATGTTCTTAGTCTCATTATCTTTATGTTTAGTTGATTGTTTTGGAATAATGTGATCAACAACATTTGACGATGCAGCATAGCTCACTAATTTCAAATTAACCCTTTCAGTCTCAATCTTGAGTGTTTGAATCTCAAGTTTGAGTGCTGCATTTTCATCTATGTGTCTGTTGATGGCAATTTGTTTGTTTTCAACCGTCTGTTTTAACATCGAAATGGTTTTCTGATCTTGTAATATCCTTTCCCATAAATTCTTTCACACGATTGAAGTTTCAAATATGGCCTTATTAACAACATTTAGATTAAACAATGACTTGTCATAGTGTCTTTTTAACTCTTTAATTTCAAGAGTCTTAAAGTCACATTCATCACAAGGCAATTCATATTTTTCACATAAATTTGAGTTTAGAGTTACCTCATTTGCCATGAATGCTTGATCAGTTGGTTATTTACTTGAAATTTCTGAATCTTCGTCAGTGATGTCTTCCACCACACTTTCAACGAACTTTTCCTCAACAGTAGCTGATTCCTCCATATCATCTGATTTGTTGACTTATGGAATTTCCTCATTCTCTTCCATTCCAAAGTCAATCTTACCTTGAGGTACATCTTCTTCATAAAACCATCCTCCAAAACTCTTTATAATATCAGGTGGAAATAATGAAATAAGATAGTCAGAAGGAACCTCATGAATCTTATCATATGTTCGAGGAAGTTCATCATCGGAAGTATCATTATCATCTTCTTGCACCACCTTGTTATTTTCTTCATTCACATCCTTAAACCCCTTGTCCAAGCCCTCATCATTAACCACTTCATCTTCAACCAAACCATCTACCTTCTCATTAGACTTTTTAATCACAGTCTCAATCTTATTACAACCTTATCCTCAACACATTCTCATCTATATCCTTTTGTTTATCTTCATCAACCACTTGAGACACATTAGCTTGGAACACCTAGTTCCAGTGGAAACCTTCATCGACTTGAGTAGTAGTTTCCTTTTGCTATAAAGTTGATGCTTCAGAAGGCTTCTTTCCCTTTGATGATTCTCCCTTTGGACGGTGATATATTGCTTGCTTGTAGTAATCCCGTCCAAAAGGATTTGCAGCATCATCCTCCACACTTTTGCTAGTGCATTCCCTCTTGAAATGTTCTTTCTCTTTGCAACGAAAACATCTCACTTTAGACTTATCAAAGCCTAACTTTGATGTTGTACCATCAAGCACATTCCTTCCAGTGATTTCTTTGAATCTTTGTGCTCTTCTTATCACACTTGCCATGCACCAACGGATGTCAATCATCTCCATCTCTTCTACGTCGATCTGATCATAATCTTCTTTTGTCATATTGTAGTTGCCAATTCGCCCAACAACCAAACATTCATAAGATTCAAGAACTCAACCTAGAAATGCCATATGTTCCTTGACAGTTTCAGTGGTTAGGCACCCAATTTTTTTCAAATTTACAGCTATGTTGCACTATAACACATCAGGGTCTTGTGTGTTAGAACTTTGAGATAACGAAATGGTCCCTGAGTAACTACTACTATATTGTGGAGTAGCAGAAGTAGCAGGTACACTAGTTGCAAAGGCCTGACTAGTTTGTTCAGCACAGAATGCAGTGGGAATCTTGGGATTTGAAGAACTTGATTGTGCTTGTAGTATAATCCCACATCTTGTGATATTGCGGTTGATTTCATCTTTTGCTTCTTTTTGAGCTCCAAGTCATGAGCTTCAAGCTTCTCGATAAAACTTGCAAGATTTAGACGGGCATAAGCAATGGGGTTTGATTGCTGAATCATGATAAAAGTGCCCCATTCTTTTGGTAATGCATCAATAAGCTTTTCAATGTATTCATACTCAGGCTTGTCAATCTTCAGCCTCTTCATTTCTTCATCAGGTAGCAGTATCTCTCAATCAACTGTGCGAAAGATTCACCCTTAACTTAAGTAAATATATCGAATTCTTTCTTGAGCAGTGCTATTTTACTCTTTCTCATATCAGGGTTTCCACGATCTTTGTTCAACAATGCATGCCATATTGAATAACAAGAACCATTATGCTGCAATAGTTGAAAGATCTCGGCTTGATGGCTGGTTGAAAGGGATTTAACATTTTCTTCTCTTTTAAGAACAAAGATTTTTCTACATCAGCAATTTGAGACAATTGGTAATTTTCCCCATTTTCATTCTTAGGATAATGTACTCTTCCTCCACAGCGGTCGATGTTTCGTAGTTCAAGGTTTGAACATACATCTCAAACTTGTCAGCCCACGATGGATAATCTTCCATTCTAAGTAGGTTCGGAGGCTTGTTGGCTGTCCCCATTTCATTTTCCATGTTAATGTTTTGAAGTAGGATAGATGGCTATAACACAAACGCACTTAGGTTTTCCATTTTGATCAAACACAGTCAACGTATATCTCTTCGGGTCAACGGGTAAGTATGAAAACAAGGTCAACGTATATGTATGTGGTCAAGGAAAGTCGACGTATAAGTCTACTGGTCAACGCATGTATTCTTAACCTTATAACATATGCAACACATAAGTTATACGCCGTATATGTTATACGTGAAGAACATATGCGCTACCTCAACATATACGGTAAACATAATTTTTTTGTATTTTGATGATTCGAAGGTTCAAATGATGTAGGAATTGAATGAATTTTGGTAGGGTTTGTCACGGATAGGTAGTAAACAAAGTGTGAAAGTTTGGAGAACTTTTGACGGTTGAATTTAAATGTAGAGTGAAAACCTTGAAAACATGAAGTATTCAAGCTAGTAACGAGCCATGAAGCTCTGATACCACTTGAAATTACCTGGAATGTTGATGTAGATGACACTAAGGATCTCTAGATGTTACAGCCTATAACTCAATGTGCGGAATCCATTGAGAATCAACACAATCAATTAAACATTAAGCTCATATTCATTGATAAATTGAAAGATTACAAGATATGACACGTTGTCTACTTTCTCTCTACACACTCTCTCTCTCTCTCTCTCTCTCTAACACTGACCAAAAGTCTACTTATTAACGCATAAGTCCTTATTTATAGGAAACAACTTGAAAAAACCATATGGGCGTATATGATATACGGTGCATATGTTATGCGCCGCATAACATATGCGTTCCATATGACTTATGCGTTAATCTCAACATACCAAACATAAATATGACAATTTAAGCTCTATACAATCTTATCTAAGACATCTAAGACCCTAGCAATAGACATTATGTTCTAACATAAAATGAGTTTTTGAAGCAAAAAAGGAAGGTGATAGTATATAGATCATCTGGTCCCAAATACAGTAAAAGGTAGGCATAAAAGGCTGTGTGCTTAATTGTATTGGCGCATTGGTAGGCCTTTAAAATAAACAAGTAGGGAAAAGTAAGTGATAGAAACTTAAAATTGCTAAATTGATGGGGTAATAGTTTCTAACAAAAGTCATGATAATGATGGCAGAAATGTAATAGCTGGTCATACTCAAGCCTTTTAATCAGAATGATTGATTAAATTTGTTAAAACATAGCTATCAGTAAGTGGTTAATGCTTCAACAATGTATGGTCTTATGGCCTTAAATCCTGTATTGATGGGATGCTTTAAGGTTCCTAGATCCATCGGGTCTTTATGCGGTTTATCATCTGGGTATTCATTTCGATGAATATTTAAACAAGCTTTAAAAAGAAAGCCCACAGATTAAGCTGCTTCATAAGTCATTAAACTTGATCGCACAAGTACTTATGTACAAAATTCATTACTGACTTGATCAAAATCCGCTGTTAGGACATACGTTGTCCCCTTGCTCGCGTCTTATTAACATTAAGAAACGGACCACAAGGGACACAACGTATGCAAGCCAACAGATGAAATCGTGTATACTCATCCATGGGAAAGGACCTTAGGGTATTGTTTGATAACGGGGGCATGTCTTGTAGTGGGGATTTGTAACGCCCGTTAATTCCGGTTTCAAGAATTAAAGCTTGTAGAGTATGTAAAACTCTCGGGATTGATCCGAAGTTTCTCGGGAGCCCGGTATGTTAAAGAACCTAACTTTTCCTTCCATTTTGCCTTACACTTCAATCTGGAGGGACTAGAGTCTAATATATTATGTTATAAACATAAACCAACCCTAGCCCTCCCCCCTTGTTGCGATCGGCAGGAAGAAGGGACCCAAGACCCACGAACTTTCTTTTTTGCAGCCAAGTTTAAGCCTTAGAACTTCAATTCAAGGTATGTACTACGATTCCCCAAGTCTTTTACATCATAATTGATCGTTATAACGCGCGTATTGATCTATTTATGGCTTGTTGTAGGCTAGTCGGGTGGCTGTCCATTTGACCGTTTCCGGGGCTGTTTTGAGTGAGGCTTTCGCATCAAAATCCCACTAGGTATGGCATGTACATCATATTATAATTTCATGGCCATTGGAGGTGTTTAGGTCGGTCAATTGATTTTAGTTTGAAAACTAGGGTTTATCGGGTGTAGAATTGTCTATTGTTGAGTTTGGTGAGTTAATCGATCGAATGACCAACCGAATCCGTTTGCATGGCTCTAGGGTGGTTTAAGGGCTGTGGGAAAATTAGTTTTTTGATACTCGGGGCTGATTTGGTTGGTGTCGGCGGTGCACGAATTGTCGTTCAAAAGTAAAATTGGGAGTTGTAAAAAGGAACCGTCAACCCTATCAACTCGGGTGACAAAATTATGAAGAATGAAATGGTTAAGTTGGGAATTTGGTCTATTTGGGGCTGATTTGTTTGACAATTGATTTTAAAAATTTATTTCGCGCGTATTCGACTCGATTCGATTACCGGCTGGTGAGTTGTGCATCAAGGTTAGCCCGATCAGGATCGAAGGGTGGATTTGGTTAATTGAAAGGTTTTAGGGGCTGAGGTAAAGTAATTGGGTTTGGGTTGGGCCTCGGGCAATGTTGTTGGGCCCTGGGCCAATTTGTTGGGCTTGGGCCAAGCGTTGGGCCTTGGGCCAAAGTGTTGGGCTTGAGCGGCCAACTAGGCAAGAGTGTTCTTACGGTCTAGTTTAGTAACGCGTTGTGTACTATTTACAAGCCCTTACATGTGAGTGTGCACTTAGGGATTTCCTAGCTCGTTGCAGGTGTTCGATCGATTTTAGGTGAGTTCTTGATGCCCCGTTAACTCTTTTTATGTTTTGGGCTAGCTTGCACACCTAAGCGATTTTTCTTGATGAAATGTTTTAAACGATTTTACATAGGCTTGCTAGTATTGGTAGGCCTTGGAATGTTAAAGAATGCGTGTATGTATATATATTTATATATTAGAATGGCCAATATTTGGCAAATGTTGTAGTCGTCTCGACAACTGAATGTTGCGTATGCCTACTTTGTGTTTGCATGCACTGAATGTTACGTGTTTGGGTTGTAAGTTTTCTCAGCCCTGAATGTTATTATTGAATGTTATATATATATATTTATATATATAGGAATGCACGTATAGAGATGCTCATACGTAAGGATGATTATTTATTGAATGTGGTGACCTAACCGATGTATTTCCGTTTAAAGTTTTTAAAAACGTTGGAATGATTATTAAGACTTTTGTTACTTATTTAAAACTTGAACTCACTCAGCTTAAGTTGACTTTGTGTGCATGTTAGTGTGAGCTTCAGGTTAGGAAGAGGATGCCTTATCGCTTGGACGTGCACGAAGCTACTTGGACGGTGAAGGGCATACGGGATTTGAAGATTTTATTATTAAACATTTATTTTTAAAAATTTTATTTAAAGATAATTATGTTGGTTTTGGGCAAAATTCCCGGGTTTTGGGAACTTATTTTATTATTTACGTTTTCCACCGAATTATACTATGTGATGCTTATTTTAATGAAAAAGGTTGTTTTTAAGTTTAATTATTTTTACGAGTGTTTTGAATGATTACCACTGTGGGGTTCCCGGGGTTCGGGGCCTTACAAGATTATTTGCTGATAAGCTTAAAATAAAAGTCGTTTTATCTTCTGATTCCCAGGAACAAGTCAAGTTGTGGTGACTATGTAAAAATCAAATTACGCCTGAATCAAGATTAGAACTAATAAATCCTGATATTTTGTGATTAATTGAACCAATTGAATGTATCACAGAAATTCATGAATAATTTGTTTGGAAGGTTTAGGTGGATAACAATACCAATGACTGACTTAACACCTGTTATAATAAACGCTGAAAATAAAACTGTGATGGAAGGGCAATTTGGTCAATAGGATTCTGATGACCGTGTTGTACCGATCATGCAAAAATCTAATTTTACCTATAGACAAGGTAAGTCAGGTATCGAATCTAGAGGAGCATGTAGTCAATGTCATACATTTGTTCATTTATTTAACTATATTTACAAAACAATTATAAAGAAACAATTATGAAGATTTGTCAAAAGTGCTGATCACACTAGCAATTGGATTGGTTTAATAGTAAACAACTAACTTAAGCAAATATTCAATCAAACAAAACAAATCACACCCGGGAATCAAAGTAAACAATTAACAGTATTCTCATGCAACCTAACAGATAAATTATCCTAGGTCAACTAATGATTGTTTAACAAGCTAAACCGTAGGCATCCACAATCGCTAACACACGGCACTGGTTATCAAACGATCCCTGCCAGTGTGACTCAACTAAGGGAAATTGTATGCTTTCTTGTAATTAACTAGTCAACACAACCCTACGAGCAATTATTATAGCAACCGGCAAAATAATCGTTCTGATCGACAAAAACCTAAACCGACTGAATGCACAGCAATACTAAACATCAATACTCATAGATTAACAAAAGACAATTACAATTAGTTGTTCTACTACATGAAGAAAATACTGAAAATTTACAAACTTTAAATCCCGGGAATGACTAAAGAGGATTCAGCCGCTCAAGATCTTCGATTAGTCTTCGACTATTGATTCAGGATGATGAACTACGAATCCCGAGGTGATCGGAGGTGATCCGGGGCTCCCGGAATCGCCCCTTGTCGTCCCAAAACGGCTGGAAGTCGCTCTCCCTCATTAGGGTTCATAAACTAGAAGATCTACCCGTTTTTCCCATCTTTTAGGCCCGTCGCGTAGCGCGATTGCCATATACCTATATCATCGTGCTACGCGATAGAAGATGACCTCATTTTTGGATTCCTCTCGTCGAGAAACCCAAAATTCATATATTATGGGTCCCGTAACTCATTTTCTAGCCCACGACATGCTCGGTTTACTTTTTGGTCGCTTTTCGTTAACCCATCTTGTTCAGTTTTAGCATTGGCTTTAGGTTTCTCATCTAAACTCTTCCCGAATCCTTCTAACACTTCCCAAGACTTCAACTTAGGCTCCGGTATTCCCGAGATATCATTCGATGCTCGTACAAGTCTCCAATTTAGCATCTTTAACGATCAATAACCTGAAATACAAAAGCACGTATGAAGTAACAAAGTTCTAACAATATACTAAACAAAACTACATAATTAACACAGTAATATATATACAAAATACCTGAAC